>NW_016809230.1:445438-455457 GCF_001698545.2 Rhinopithecus bieti
AAATACATACACACACACACATATATATATATATATATATACACACACATATTTTATCGATTAAATGTACTGTAAATTTTCTTGGTAAATAAAAGAAAAACTCAAGTCTCAGAAAGGCTAAGTAATATGAGAACCCGGCTAACACAACAACAACAAATCAGTCCTAGAGTTTTCAAAATTATCTAGGATAAAAAAATGTCAATTTTAATAATTTATTGTTTTATCATTCAATAATTTCTTTAATTTTTTTCCTGTGACTTTATGTGTGTTTTATTATTAGAGTATAAAGATTTGTCACTAAATACATTCTGCTGATCTATATTATATTTGGATTCCTGAAGGTAAGATTTAGGAAAGAAATCATCTAAGATAGCAAGGTGAAAAGTCAGAACAAAGTTTATTTTATTCTTAACTTGACTAAGGATATAAGATGCAGCCGGAAGAATACTTGATAGGGTCACTAATCTCAAATTCTAGTCCTGGCACTATCTATCGTGGGCAAGTCCCTGAATTCCTCTGGATATCCTTGTCAGAAAAGGAGTGGATTAAATTAAATTATCTCCCAAATCTTACTATTTCTAAATTTCCTACTCTTCAGTTCAATAGAATTTGGGAAAGAAGAGTTCCAATAGACTCAGCTATTTCCAGTTTTCTACTACACAAAGAGAAATATCCTCAACGCAGCCAGACTGTGTGGAGGATTAACATCTCTTTGATACACTGTCGTTGTACTCTCAATTCTTGCTTTAACTAGCTTGCTTCTTTTCAGGTTCAGAGACAGAAATAATTTTGAAGCAAAAGTGAACAGAAATAAAATAAGAGAAAAGTAAGGGGGGAACATGTGTGTATGTTCAATTGGGTGCCTTGATAGCAGTGGGTGTCCCTTTGGGTTTAGGGATATAGAAAATGGAGATGGTGATGGACTAGAATGCAAGAGATTGGTTAGAGAAAAAGAAAATGCAATAGTATTTGCAATTCTTCTTAGCCCAAGTTTTTATGAACTAGCATTACTTATATGCACTATTTAATTTATTAGAAGAACAATTTTAAAAAATCAGAGAAGAGGATGTCAGGAAAATTATAAGTAGATGGCAAAAAAAAAAAAAAAAAGGATTTCTAGGAGAGCACCAAGCAATTGGTTTTATAATTACCCCATTAATATGTAATACTAACAATTGACCTGACAGTCAGGAATTAAATGAAGTATGAGAAAAAGAATATTCTATGAATACAGAAGCTCTATTTTGGTTCAGCTCTAAGAATATTCCCTTTACAAAATATACCTCTGCTGAACAAGTGGAAAACTTTCCCTCAACTTTCATATAACTAGGCTCCATTCCCATGTTGGAAAAAGACTGAATGATTAGGAAACTTTTCGAGTACATGGTACTTTTAAAATGACAAATATAATTGAATACAACCTGCGTAGGCATTTGGGGATAGAAGGGTTTTCTTACAAAAATTACTTAATTGGATAACATATTTAATGGGATGTGGAACAAAAGAACTGCTTCTCTGTGCCTTAAGATAATGTTAGACTCTTTGAAATATAAAGAATATTCAGAGTTTTTTGTATCTAGAAATCTTTTCCTTATTTAAGATTCATAATGTGAATAACAATAAACTTGACTTTACTGTGCTCCTCCCTTGTATGTTGCAAATAGATTCAATATTTGGTGCATAGCATCTACTTATAATTATTTCTAAATGTGTAGGGGGAGCTCTTGCTGGTCTTTGCATCCTGCATGTGTGATGTGAACACAAGCCTAGGAATGCTGGCAGGCTCCAGAAGCTGAAAAGCACAAGGTGAAATATCTCTTCTGGAGCCTCCAGAAGGCACAGTTCTACTGGTACGTTGAGTTTAACCCCTAGCAACAGGAACCTAATACAGATTTTGGTACTGGAAGTGGTGTGCTGCTGTCACAAATATTAAACCTGTAGAAGCTGCTTTAGAATTTGGTAATGGGAAAAAGCTGAACAAATTTTGAAGAACAGGATTTTAAAAGCCTCCATTTCTTTGAACAGGCTGAATGTTAAAAGGCACTGCTTGTGAGCGCTTACAAGAAACTGAGGAGCATGGTACAGGAAACTTACATCATCTTACAGAAAACCTAAATTATCATAAACAGAATGTTGGTGAAAATATAGATTTTAAATACGCTGCTGCTGAGAGCTCAGAAGGAAATTAGGGACATGTTATTTAAAACTAGGGGATAATGGACCCTTGTTACATAGCGGCAGGAAACAGCTGAATTGTGCCCTATAGTTATAAGTGGAAACAAAACTTGTCAGCAGTGAACTTGAGTATTTAGCCCAGGAGATTTTCAAGCAAAGGGTTAAAGGTAGGCCTGGCTTCCTCTTGTTGCCTATTGTAAAATGCAAAAGGAAAGAAATAAATTGAGGGAAGAACTGTTTAGCAACAAGGAACCAATCCTTTATGATTTGTTAAATTATCAGTTTATCTTGATTGCAAAAGATGCTAAAATTAGGAGATACATTGGCAGGAGAATGTGCTTTAGACTAGAAAGACAGGCCGGGCACAGTGGTTCACGCCTGTAATCCCAGCACTTTGGGAGGCCAAGGTGGGTGGATCACAAGGTCAGGAGATCCAGACCATCCTGGCTAACAAGGTGAAAACCCATCTCTACTAAAAATACAAAAAAGTAGCTGGGCATGGTGGCAGGCACCTGTAGTCCCAGCTACTCAGGAGGCTGAGGCAGGAGAATGGTGTAAACCCAGGAGGTGGAGCAAGCAGTGAGCAGAGATGGCGCCACTGCACTCTAGCCTGGGCGACAGAGCGACACTCCGTCTCAAAAAAAAAAACAAAAAAAGACAAATACATGGTTCCACAACCTTTGCTAGTGGCTTAAAAGGATAAAAACTACAGAGTATTCAAGAACAGAGAAATGCAAATCAAAACCACAATGAGATACTATCTCATGCTAGTTAGAATGGTGGTCATTAAAAAGTCAGGAAACAACAGATGCTGGAGAGGATGTGGAGAAATAGGAAAGCTTTTACACTGTTGGTGGGACTGTAAATTAGTTCAACCATTGTGGAAGACAGTGTGGCAATACCTCAAGGATCTAGTACCAGAAATAACAATTGACCCAGCCATCCCATTACTGGGTATATACCCAAAGGATTATAAATCATTCTACTAGAAAGACACTTGCACATGTATATTTATTGCAACACTGTTCACTATAGCAAAGACTTGGAACCAACCCAAATGCCTGTCAATGATAGAATGGATAAAGAAAATGTGGCACATATATACCATGGAATATTATGCAGCCATAAAAAAGGATGAGTTCATGTCCATTGCAGGGACATAAATGAAGCTGGAAACCATCACTCTCAGCAAGCTAACACAGGAACAGAAAACCAAACACTGCATGTTCTTGCTCATAACTGGAAGTTGAACAATGAGAACACATGGACACAGGGAGGGGGAACATCACACACCAGGGCCTGTCATGGGTTGGGGGACTAGGAGAAGGATAGCATTAGGAGAAATATCTAATATAGATGACGGTTTGATGGGTGCAGCAAACCACCATGGCATGTGTATACCTATGTAACATACCTGCACGTTCCACACATGTATCCCAGAACTTAAAGTTAAATAAATAAATGAATAAATAAATAATTGAACAGAGAGGACTCTGTGAGGAGATTGGGCAAGCAGCTGATGAATTCCTTAGTCATCTCAACAAAACCCAGGAAAAAAGATGGGATTATTTAGGAAAGCTCTTTGGAGGAGCCTCTTGACTAATGGAGCAAATCTTTGTGATATACATGGGAGAGCCAAGAGATTCTTAAGCATGTNACTCTCAGCAAGCTAACACAGGAACAGAAAACCAAACACTGCATGTTCTTGCTCATAACTGGAAGTTGAACAATGAGAACACATGGACACAGGGAGGGGAACATCACACACCAGGGCCTGTCATGGGTTGGGGACTAGGAGAAGGATAGCATTAGGAGAAATATCTAATATAGATGACGGTTTGATGGGTGCAGCAAACCACCATGGCATGTGTATACCTATGTAACATACCTGCACGTTCCACACATGTATCCCAGAACTTAAAGTTAAATAAATAAATGAATAAATAAATAATTGAACAGAGAGGACTCTGTGAGGAGATTGGGCAAGCAGCTGATGAATTCCTTAGTCATCTCAACAAAACCCAGGAAAAAAGATGGGATTATTTAGGAAAGCTCTTTGGAGGAGCCTCTTGACTAATGGAGCAAATCTTTGTGATATACATGGGAGAGCCAAGAGATTCTTAAGCATGTTTTGTCACCAGGAACACTGCCAGCTTGAATTGAAAGAGATAGATAGGACAGAATGAAAGAAGGCAGCCAGACTCCCAAACTTATACAGGAGGGAAAAGCCTGATAGAACTGCTCAGGTGCAAGCACACCTACCTTTCAAGAAAAGGGAGAGAATGACTCACAGGGCAGAGCTGCACTCCCAGACGATGCAGGCAAGAGCCACACTGCATTATTCCCAGGCCTTGAAGCTTAATGGAGTTTTATTTGTATTTCTACAAAGGCATATAGCTAAATTTGCTTGGGACCAATAACTCCTTTTTCTTTTTCCTTTTGTTTTCTTCCTCCTTTTCTTCTTTTTAAAATAGGAGTATCTGTAACTTATATATCATTCCCGTCACACCATTCACTGTATTTTGAGTGCAGACAATTGGTTTTCTAGTTTTATCAGTCTACAGATGGAGTGAAATTTTGTCCCAGGCGAGATCATGCAAGATTTCAATTATACTTGAATTACATGATTTAGATGACTATATTTGGGACTTTTGATCTGACAAAATTTAGATGAGATTTGGGACTTTAAATTGATGTTGTAATCGGATTAAGATTTTTGTGAATGTTGGGATGATTTAAATGTATTTTGCATGTGGATAGATGTAAATCCATTGAGGTCAGAGGGTGGACCATATTAAACTGATTAAATACACATCTTAATTTCTGGAGCCTGTAAATGTTACCTTAATGGAAAAGGAATTTTGCAAATGAGATTAAGTTAAAGATTTTATTATGAGAAGATTATCCTGGATTATCTAGGTGAGCCAAATGTGATCATAAGGATTCTTTTAACAGGGATGTAGAAAGATCAGGCAAAGAGAAGCAATGTGATGACAGAAGGAGAGACTGAAGTGATGTGGCACAAGCCAAGGAATGCTGGCATCTTCTAGAAGCTGGAAAACACAAGGAATAGATTCTTTCCTGCAGTCTCCAGAAGAAATAAGTTAGCGGGCTGATTTCAGCCCCCAGAAATAGAAAACTAATACAATATCTTTTTTTCTTGGTCTATACATTCCTCAGAGATTATTTTCATACATAAAACAAATATGACATATAGTAGTTTCCAGTTGGAACAGCACTGTAAAACATTCAAGTACATTCACTGCGTTTATCCAGTTTCTCAGATAAATACTACATGTTTTCATATGGAAAACAATGCAGAATAATTCGGTTATACCTAGAGGCAAGTGAAAATTACCAGGATATGTATTTTTAATGTTCATATTAAATTTTGACCCTCTGAACTGTCATTTGAAGATTTTTTCATGTAATTTTATATTTTCTTAATAATCTCTGATAGATGCAATGCTCTACATCTAATTTTCAGACCCTAAAATATGTTAACCACTATTTTAAAATAAAGGTTCACAAAGCTCAAAAACTCATTATAACTTACTTTCATTGATAGCATAAATATATGTCATGTGTCATATAGTAATGTGCTTATATATGACATAAAAAGGCAGTAATAATAAAATACAAATGTTTGAGTCAGTCCAATGTTAATAATTATGATTAGACATGTTGAAGACTATCCCTGTGTCCCTGAGATAGCTGTGTGCTACATATACGTACCTTAGCTAGTTCTAACAATGGTTTATAACACATATATTATTATAATTGTTTTATAGGACATTTTATTAATGGTTTAATGGTCTTAGAGATGACTATGGTAGTTGTCGTCAGTGGGCTCACAGTTGATCTACTATACCATGTTGCTTCTTTCTGAATCTGGAGAGAAAACAGCTTCTGCCATACTCTCAGACAAATCATTCATTCATATTTTTGCAATATAGACAATCTTATGGTTTGAAGGTCTCCTTCCAAACTCATGTTGAAACTTCATCCCCAACGTGGCAGTATTAAAAGATGAGACGTTTCAGAGGTGATTGGATCATGAGGGCTCTGCCTTAATAAAAAGATTAATCCATCAGTAGATTAAAGGCATAATGGGTTATCATGGGAGGGGAACTGGTAGCTTTATAGGAATAGTAAGACAGACCTGAGCTGGCATGTTAGCATGCTCAGCCCCCTAGCCATGTGGTGCTCTAAACTGTCTTAAGACTCTTCAGAAAGCTTCCACCAGCAAGAAGGCTCTCACCTGATGTGGACCCTCAAGATGGAACTTCTCAGCCTCTATAACTGCAAGAAATAAATTATATCATTTAAAAAATTATATAGTTTTAGGTATTGTTATAAGCAACAGAAAGACTAAGAAAGATAAGAAGTGTGATTCTAAAATAATAAAACTCAGACTCTACCTTTGATTAAATGCAATAATAACTCCGATTGTCCTAACGTTCATTTTGGGCAAGTGGGTTAAAAACACTCTACAAAACTCAGTCATGAACTTTTTTGCTATTTTATCATAATCAGAGATGCCACAGTTTGGACAATACAGTTCACCAAATTGAAAACAATCTAGATAATGTTAATAGGTTATTTATTCTTAATGAAAATCTGACTTTATCATCATTACCCAATTATATTTTATAACAAGTTTGTGAGACAAGTAAGCCAAATATTCTGATTTTAAAGATGAATGAATGGTTCCGAAATTTATAATCAATTAATTAGCTACATTATTGTTGAATTTGATACATAGCCATGTTTTCATCTTGTAGTTTGCACCAGAAAACAATACTAAATTATTTTACACCTTAGCAATTTATTGACATTTCATAGCTGTTGGTTCTTGACCACATAGTCAGTCAAATAAAAGTTTTGTTTTAATTTTCATTAAGGCAGAGGAGTAAAGCATTAATAGATTAATAGAAACTTCTCCTGTTCTATGTTCGCATTTCATCTCTTAAAATATAATTTTATTTTTACCCTTGTGATTATGACATAGATCAAGAAATTTCCATATAGACCAAGAAATTTCAAGAAATTTCTGCTAAAAATATAGGTTTTTTAGCAGTTCTGCAGGCTAGAAGATAGTCTGAAATAATCAGTTCTACCAATTAAACTTCCATAGTAAGACCTCTGGTTGAGAACTGACCTGGCATATTTATAGTTTATGGTTCACAGAATTAAAGCATGGTTAGTAAATGATTCAGGAATTTGGACATTTTTAAATAGAGGGCCTACTGGTTACTTTGTTTGGGTAAGTTCTCTATAAAAACATTTGCTCAAACGTAATTTTGCAATTCCAATTTTCTAAATCTTTGTTTATTAATAAATTATGATTTTTGAAAATAAAACTTTCAAAATGTTCTGCATACATGTTAATGTAGGTTAGGCCATCCAAAAGACAAAGCAAAGTATCAGCATGAAGTCATGGGCTAGGATTATACAAATTAGAACAAATACAAGGAATTTCAACATTTTTCCCTGTCGATTTTCTTTCTGACACACATGTGTTAGCTCAAATTTGTACATATAAATGTATACACACACACTCCTATTCTCACATGTATATTACATAAACATAGGCTATGTTCTCTTCATGTGTTTACATTAATAACAGTTAATAGCTATTGGGCAGAAAATATATGCCAAACACTGGTCTAAGTACCCTATATGGATTTACACATGTGATCCTTACAATGACCCTAAAATCCATGTTCTAATACTATTTATTCATACTAATTATTAATATTACATATTTTTAAAAAACCTGAGATATAGATGTTAAGTAACTTTTGTGAAATCAAATAACAAGTAATAGTGCTACAGAAATATGAAGTCAAGCAAGTTGAGGCCAGAAAGTGTCATTTAAGTCTCATAATAATGATGAAAATGAAAGCACATACCTCATTTTATAACTAAAGAAACTGAGGCCCAGAGAGGTTGTATGATTTATGGAAAGTCAAACAATTGGTAAGTAGTTGAGAATTTCAACCCATGTAATCTCATTCCAGAAACGAGTCTTGTCCACTTCAATAAACTGCCACCTTAAGATATCTGCCTTTCTAGCACAGTTAAAGTCATTATGTCTATGTATCAAAAACTGTTTCAATTGAGAAATCATGGAAAGAAACAGGGCTATCAAATACCTCTCCTTCCTTTACCTAGGATGGATGGGTAATAATGAAACACTCATCTACTAAGCGATAGAGAAATTATTAATCTGCCACCTTTCTTATCCCAGTTCATATGCAGTTCAAGATCATATCTGGCTTTTGACTATTTCCAATTCCTTGTCCTTTAACTGTCAGTTTTCACAATAAAATGATAAAAATCAGAATCGACTGTAGATGCTATCAATTAAAGTGCTGTCTCGCCCTCTTTGCAACCTAACTTTTTCCTAAGGAATTTCCTGGCTGAATCACAGGTGTTACAAATACTGACTTCTGTTACCATTTTTGCCATTGTTTTCCCTTCGTCTTTGATGTCATATTAGCATGTATTGTACAAATAAAATTTATTTGTGTTAATCACCTTCTGGGCATTTTGTATGTATCATTACTATTCCTCATAATACAACCAAGACAAGGAGGAATTAAGGAAAATGCAAAGGATTGGTAATTCATCCAAGGTAGACTCGCTAATAAGAAGCAGATTCAGGGTTCTAATTCAGGTCACTCTGCCTCAAAACACTATGCTGTGTCCACTAATGGCATGGCTACAGAAAACACAAACAAAGTCCATTCTGCATATGTAGATAAGGAGAAAAACAATCTTTACACATCAATTATAAACACATACATGATTTATATCCCTTAGAGTGTAGCTATCACTTTGTAGCAAATATGTATCACTTGCTTTATTGTATTTTGTGTATATAAGGGAAATTATTTAGAGAAACAAAACTCAAAATAAACAGCCCAAGACCTTTAAAAGCCAAATTTAATCTGAGATAATAGGCTATTTTCTTCTCTTTTATCAGTGACTAATTAGTGATAGAAATTTTGTTTTTCTCATCATAACTTAGAAAACTTCCTTGATAAAGGTTGTCTAATTTAGTACATATTTAAATTTTAAGCCAGCAGGGTTTTCTGCCTCATAAATACTTATTTTAGGAGAGAATAAATACCAGTCAGCTGACTTATTTTTAAACAAGCTATGAAAATTTATTATGAAAATATTATTTTCTCCAGTATAAAAAGACTGATTGAAATGTAAATTTTCTATAGGATTTCTGATAGCTACAATAAATATAAAATATGGAGATATTAAAAGCATTATCCACTCTTGTAAATACTTGGAAGACTTTAATTTTAAAAAATGTTACAAGTCTTTCACAAGGTAAACATAGCAATGCAGGAGTCATTTTCTCCTATTATTTAGCTATATTCCTTCCTACTTTATAAGTTTGATTTATGCTTTTACAAGAATTGCTGTGTCAATGAATTTGAATACATAGCTTGAAGGCAAAAGTTTGACTTCCAACTGCTTTTTCAGTCATCTTCATCTTTCATATATTTAGAACATAAATTAGGCTAAAATTATATTGAATTTTATTATGCTTTACAAGCATGCCGCTTCTTGGTATTCCAATTAATTATGTCCCTTTGAATTTTTACTCCATGCTGTGGTACAGGTGTCCCATATGTTCAAGTTAATTGTAATTTTACAAGGAAAAATACACCAAATCCAGAAAAGGGATTACACACACACACACACACGCACACACACACACACATATAATTGAAAATATAAAAACATTAGTCATTGGGAACTCTTTCTTGCTGGAAATTAGTTTGTATTTCAGGTTTTTTTTTTTTTTTTTTTTTTTTTTT
>NW_016809230.1:455864-465956 GCF_001698545.2 Rhinopithecus bieti
CGGAGTCTCGCTCTGTTGCCCAGGCTGGCGTGCGGGGCGTGATCTCCTCTCACTTTTAGCTCCGCCTCCCGGGTTCACGCCATTCTCCTGCCTCAGACTCCTGAGTAGCTGGGACTACAGGCACCCGCCACCACGCCCGGCTAATATTTTTTGTATTTTTAGTAGAGAGGGGTTTCACTGTGGTCTCGATCTCCTGACCTCGTGATCCACCCACCTTGGCCTCCCAAAGTGCTGGGATTACAGGCGTGAGCCACCGCGCTCGGCCTGTATTTCAGTTTTACAACCTGGTTCATGTGGAAGAGGATCAGGTACAGTTGGAGTCAACCGCAAATAAACTAAGAAATATAATGTTAGATAAGAGTGGTATACATTTGGGTAGCTGACATCAATAACTAAGGATTCTGTTCTTACCTTTGCAAATCCTATAATTATTTTTGAGCCTAAAACTAGCACTCTGATACCAAACTCTGGTATCAGAGTTTGTGTCAAATTATGATATAAAATATTAATTTCTAGAGACAAGTTTTACCCATCAATTAATACACCCTTTCTGCAGCTTGATTCTGAGCTAATTTGCATTCAGCTGGTGTCCATCATATAAAAAGGAAAGGTGTATTCTTTATTTCCTCCTCTTTCAGGGAGTCTCCCCTCTATTACAGTGAGTTTTTTAATGAGGTACACCATCAGGACCACATGAGACATACAGGGGGACGAAAGATACATTCTAAGAGCAAATGTAATTTAATTTAATTTCTTCAGGGGGAAGCCAACACTTTATTGATGTTCTGGCATTTCTAAGAATGGAGTACTAGACAGACTTGAAGAACTGACTTCCTAAATAAAAGGCAGGAAAACGAATGGATCAAGAAAGAGAGTAAGTAATTACTGAAAGGACTTTGTTACTGTTGACTTTACCTAATAGATGGCCTCGGCAGGTTTTCATTAACCTGGTCCATTTATATTCCTATTAGACGGCAGCTGAGAAATACTAAGCAGCTAGGAATGACTCCTCTATTTTGAGGAAGAAATGTATTACTATAATGAATATTCAGTACAGCAGCATAAGGGAACTTGAAATATTATTTTCTAGTGTTCCTCTGATTTAGGCCCAGAATTTATGATGTTGTACTGAAGGCTGAACTATTCCAGTGACCAGATGGAAACAGAATTTCTCTTCTGCTTAAGAAGAAAAGGAAAAAAAAAAAAAAAGTTGGCCAGGTAATCGGCCAACACACACACACGTTGCAAGGCATTTTGTCAGATACCTTAAGGTCTGCCATAGAATAATAGGCATGATCCCAGCCCTGAAGGATCCTATGCTTTCAGTATGTCAAAGCAAATGCGGGGGTCAATTAATTTCTGTACTGCATGATAATAACTCCAGGAGCTGCATCTAGACTTCTTAGCAGTATTTACCACTATTAATTTTTCTATTCTTTGAAACACTTGTATGTATGATTTCAGTTGCTTCCAATTTCTGTTTATTTGTTTCTAGGCAGCCTGGGAAAACTTCTCAATTCATATGGCTTCTATTTCCTCCCCAAACTCCATCTTCAACCTAAATGTCTTCTGTACTCTAGAATCCTTTATCCGTCTGCCCTGGACCTCTCCATGTGAACATCATATAGACAACTTTATTCAGTATTTCTAACATGGAACTTATAATTTTTTGCATAAGTCTGACACTTGTCTTATAGACGATATCTCAGCAAACATCATGAATATCCTTTCTTTTTTCCAAATGACAATATAGTCATTATGCCTGACTCCTCATCCCTTCCTTCAGAAATCCTGTTAACCAGCACATTGTCTGAATTCTGTAACTCCTCTGCAGAGTTGGATTCAAGTCATCTTTCCTTATTTAGATTAATAGAAATACAATTCAACTACTCCCTCCATTGATTTTTCTACAGAGCAACTAAGAATAACTTTTCTAAAACTGGCATTTGATAAACTCACTCCTCTACATAAAATCATTCAATGACTTCAATCCTCTCAAAATAGAATAAGTATCTATATGAAGAATTGCATGATGTTCTATGATTTGGGCCCTTTTCCATCTCTTACTTATCCATAACTTTTACTCTAAAATTCAAGTACACTAAACTACTGTGAATTTCCTATGCTTTTGCTCACCACAAGGACTTTGAATAAACTGTTTCCTCATCCTATAACTCCTTTTGTCCTATTCTTTGTTCCACTTGACCAATTCCTACTCATCCTTTCAGCATGAGTTTGTCATTGTTTCCCAGGAGAAGCTTTCTCTGGCATCCAGCTTCATCTAGAGACTGGTGGCTTACCTTTTTAGCCTAAGGGCTTCCACTGCCCCTGTTCTTAACCTACCGCAGTACTTGTCAGAGTACTCAGGACCCACTAGAGTCATGAGTCCCTTCAAGAGGGGGATATGTTCCGAGAAACGTGTGCTTAGGTCATTTTGCCATTGTGCAAATGTCATAGAATGTACTTACACAAACCTAGATGGTGGAGCCTACTACACACCTAGGCTATATGGTGCAGCCTGATGCTCCTGAGCCACAAATCTGTACATTATGTTACTGTACTTAACACTCTCAGCAACTGTAATACAATGGAAAGTATTTGTGTGTCTAAACATAGAAAAAATACAGTAAAAATATTATAATCTTATGAAATCACTGTTATATATGCAGTCTGTCATTATGCAGCACATGGCTGTACATAATTTGTGAGGCTCAGTGCCAAAGGAAAATGAGAGACCCATTGTTCAAAAATTACCAAGAATTTCAAGAGGGTGTTAGAAGAGCATTTAACCAAGTAAAGAGCTCTTCTAAGTACAGGGAACTTTGCCACTATGCAGGTCACACATTTACCAGGCTTCCTAAGCAAGCATCTTGCTGCTTTTTCTGTCTCTATTGCTCCCTAAATTGTAAGCTTCTTGAAAGTAGAGTCTTTTTGTCTTACCTCCCCATTACTTTTTTAGCAATTAGCATTTTTTCTTGTCTGTAATTATTGCTCAGAAAATATCTGTCAATTCAATTCTCCATTCTGATAAAAATAAATCACAATGTGGGCATCAGTCTTCTGGCAACATCTGCGAAATGAGAGGATTTGTCAACATGCTGTAACTGGGCACCTCCGGTAGTAAGATTAAATTGAAGCTTATTTTAATCGATAACCATACCCAAATTAGTTAATGGTATGCACTATAAAATCTAAAATTATTTTTAGCAAGAATTATTAAAATATAAATATATAATGTATATATTAACTATAGATTTACATGAATTTGAATAATAATTCAAATTATTCCCAGTATTTCAGTGGAATGTGGAAACTGCTGTGTTGGTTACTGAGCTGCAGTGGCCTCCAGCAGCACCGTGCTTTGTGCAGATTGCGTGCAAATTCTCAAGGAGTACTAGATTTAGCCTTATACAGACAGATCATTTGTTTCTTTCTTATTTAGTCCTTCCCTATTGTGCTTTTTACTTAAATAACTTATTTCTAAGGGATTCGTATCAATGCCCCTCCTCAGTCCTCTTGGGGTTTTAGATTCACTCTGGTTTTCCCACATTCTCTTGAATTTGCTGCCCCAAATACCTATCCAAACTCTGTAGATGGATAAAGCCTTCTAGAGTACAGAAGACATTCAGGTTGTAGATGGAGTTTGGGGAGGAAATAGAAGCCATGCGAATTGAGAAGTTTGTCCACGTTGCCTAAAAACACAAATAAATTGAACTAGAAATTGGAGTCCAAATACCTATCCAAACCCCACAGTTGGACAAAAAGAGGGAAACTCTGAGAATGTCGAGTGCAGCACAAGATCGCGGAATGTAAATTCCTAAGCTAAGTGGTCCAAGGTCTACTATTTCTCTCCCTTTCTCCTCCCTCCTCCTCTCCCTCTGCCTCTGCCTCTCTAAGCCTTGGTTTCTTCACCTGTAAAATGACATATTAGGATTCTACAACTTTGATGTTCTTTCCAGCTTTACCACTGCATCATGTACCTTTCAGAGTAGAAAAGGCTGGGCCTTGGGAGAGAAGCAGAAGTCAGATAAATGAAAGTGAAAGGGGAGGGAGGGCACTGAGGAAGACCTGGCCTAAGAGAGTCCTCGGCACACAGGTGACTGTGAGTGAGCCTGCCCTAGTGACCCAGCCTTCGTGGCCTGAGTGCATAATGCACCAAGCTCTGTTCTGAGAACTTCTTGTGTATCAATAATTTACTCATCCCAACAATCACTCTTATTTTATCGATAGGAAAATTAAATCCCATGGCTAGTTTGTGATTGATTCAGGATTTAAAAATCATTCAGTTTGACCTCATGTTATTCCTGGGTCCCCATGATTAGGAAAATCTCTAAAATCACATTTTGAAGAATTTGGGCTCATGATCATTAGGTTGTTTCAAAAACAAACAAACAAACAAACAAAAAAAACAGCACAATTTTCTCTTTCAGATATCTCTTGGGAATTTGCTCTTTAGAAAGCACAATGAACATAAAGATATAATTCTTACAAAAATTAACAGGAAAGGAGCTACCAAATGACAATGGATGAGAAAGGCATCTTGTTACTTATTTTCTGGACCTCTTATTCCAGCAGATGATTACATTACATTTCTGTCTTTTATTTCTCTTGCTGCATGATTTTTCACAGGCTTTGTTCTACACACTCATCATCTTTGGTATTCTTTAGTTTTTTTTTTTTTTTTTTTTTTAATTATCTATGTCTCTTTTCAGCAGATTGAATAAGTAAGGTAACATTTCTCTAAGTTCTCCATTCAATAATACTTTCAAAAATGATGCTTGATTATTTAATGCCAGCATTGCCACATTGTGGAATGATTGTTCACAATGAACTTTTTAATTTGCACCATGCAAACTATCCCTCCTTTCACGCCATTTATTTTTTCCCATACTTATCTTTATTAACTATAATTGTCTACAGCTGCTGTATTTACCATTTATCCTGCCTCAGATTTCAATCCAATCCTGTCACTTGAGGAGGTACATAATATATACAAGGCAATTTGGCATATTCTGATGCCTCCTGGGGTAAATTTACAGCCTTTATATAAAAACATGAAAAGATAAGTTTTATTCTACCCTCTTGGAAAATTCCCAGTAACCTAACATGGAAATATGTCTGACCTACTTTAAAAGAGTCATTGCAATATTGCCTAATAGTGATAATAATGTCATAAGGTGCTGCAACAAGTTCTTCATGGAGACTAAATCACTTGATCTTCACAACAAATTTATAAAATAAGTATTGTTATCCCCACTTTGAAGACGAGGAAGGTTTAGAAATGATTTAACTTGGAATTTTCATGCCCTTGATATGTGGTAAAGCTGATTTGAACCAGGTTTCTCTGACTTCATCCCGACGTTACTATAAATAAAAGCAGCACAGCCAAACAATGACCATGTCCTCAATCATCCTCACCACAAAAACACATATATCCCCTTAGTAATTTTGATGTCACCATAATGTAAAGCAAAACAAAGCAAAACCAGATGAGGTCCTAAATAACATCGTATTCAAAAGCCCAGAGACCAGGTCGGCTGAAAACATTGTAAAAATAGTTGATTCAGTGTTACTGTCAAATTCTACCAGAAAACTAGCTGCGGCCTATATATTCTCTTACTTATCTTGTATTATAAATAGAATACCTTCCATTTTATGGATGAAAATTCTGTCTATGGATTGAAATAATGAATAAGATGATAGAATGTATTTAGTTCTCCTTGAACTACCTGTATTTCTACCTTGTGAAAAAAGTCTTATATATCATAACCTTGCTTTTTACAAATCTATAAATCACAAATACCCTTTAATATAATGTTTTCCTTAATCAAATAACTCAACTCATGATTTACTTGCAAGAGTGTTCCAGATACAACTTTACTAATTTATTCTTCCTCTCTCATCTTGCATTTTCAGCAGACTCAGTACAACCACGAGAAAAGATAAATTCCTATTAAAAGTAGGCTTAGAGTAAGAAGTACTATATTGTTGAAATAAATCTAAAATCAAATATAGGGTGCTTATTTGACATTTAAAATACAATTATAAATGACCAATAAAGTACTCATACAACAGAATCACATGAAATCATCAAATAATCATGATGAGAAGCAGAAATTGTATCAGTTACTTTTAATATTGAATAAAATAAATAATTGTGCAACCATATACAAAATATACCTTGTGACTTTTCTTTAAATTTGTGTTTACATTGCTTTTGATAAAGAATTTAATCTCCACATTATTAATTGTGGTTTACCATTCTGGACAATTTAAATGATTAACAGGTGTGCAACTGAAGACTTAGAACAACCCTGAATACTAGATGACACACCAAAATATACAGCTATAAGCAATCACGTTACAACTTTCTATTTTGAAATTTTAGTAGTAAGAAAATTAAGATATAATACATCAATTTTCCCCATAATTTCTCAGCAGACAATGAGAAGGAACTACTATAGTGATTAAATAGCTGGAGAGATTCAATTTTGAGGGAAGATTAAGAAACTAAATATGTAGAAGTTGGTTTGGTGACCACTAACTGAGAGGGGATATGGGTGACTGTTTTTATATTTGAATGACACCTTCAAAGATGGACATTAGTGGTTTACCACCTGGAAATGGGCAATAGTAAAAAGACATGGGCAATGTTCAAATAAACATGCAGAAAAATCTATAATAATAATGTAATGTAATGATAACCTTTTGTGTATTGTAGAACTGTCCTTATGAAAAGTAAGATAGGTCAGTTTTCTTAATTTTAAGGGCAGTCATTTTTATAAATAAACATTTTTTTATTTTTGTTTACCAGACATGATTAAACATAGCACGTATCATTTTACCATTTTAAGTCACATAATATTTTACATGGCATTCTTTCAAAATTAGAAAGTTGTAATTGATAAAACAGTCATTTCTTCTGTACATTATTTTAGTAATTAAAAAATAAACAGTAATCAGCATAAAATTTGTCACCGCATGCATTTTAACTTAAAAATGAATGTTCACTAGCTGGACTATTAGCTAATGGTTTGTAAAATCAGGATCATAAAACACAGTAAGTCACCGAATCAGTACAGCATTCCCATCTCATAGGTAGAGGGTTGCTGTTAGGTTCAATCTCGTTTACTCTCCTTGTTAATGTTCTGGAAAGAGGTAGTAAATATGACATTTGTTACTTTCATATTACATTGAAATGTGCATCGGGAATACAATTTATTTCAGAAGCAAATATTAGACTACCTGAAGAAGCATTGGAAAGTAAATATAGAGAGTTAAATGTAAAGATAACAATAAGTGAGAATGTTTTCCAGAAAAGATGGTAGCAAAGTGGGTAACATCATATGGGACTTGTACACCAGGTTAGATCTATGGGTAATGTCATATGGGACTTGTATACCAGGCTAGATCCCATAAGCCTCATTGGTAATGCTGAATGTGGTGCTACTCAGCCACCTGAACAACATCAAACATGCTTGAAAAGAATTAAGAGTCATCAATAGACTACAGAACTACAGATTTTCTTCTATAAGAAATAATTGGCTCCATTTCTGTGAAAGTGGCTACAAATGGCATTCAAAATTAGAAGAAAACTAGGTGGTAAAACCCACAGTACATCACCAGGAGGAAGGTACAGCACCCAGCACTGTTGTACACTTTAATATGAGGATTACTATCATGATGCTAATGCTAGCTTTTGCTTATGGTGCTTCTACCCTCATGTTTAGCACCAACATTTTCTGTTTCTGAGCTGTATAGTATTAAATTCGGTGAGGAGGTAGCAGAGTAGGAGCTAGAGGATCTAAAAGTCATCTCTTGGAAGGACAGTTGCTGCTTCTGCAGAGAATAGCTTAGAGGTCGGTGACTGCATGAGAGCATTCTTACTTTGTGTTTACGTTCCCAAGCACATTTAAACTTTTTTTGGTGGTGGAGGGTGGCGAGGTAGGGGGCACTTAAAATTCACTCAGGGAGTGCTTCTGTGGAGTATAGAACCTCTAGGTGCTGGAAAAACAGTGGGGAGCAAGACAAAAGAAAATCCTGCTCTCACACATCTTACCAAGTAGAAAGTTTAGACAATTATACAGAGGATAACAATAAAGAATGGTGACTGCTGTACAGGATGCTCAGAAAACCAATAGCAGGTTGGCCTAATGGACCCAAGAATCAGGGAAAGGTGTTCCTGAGAAAATATCAATGAAACCTAAAAGGCTCACTTGTTTTTAAGTGAGATCCAGACATTACAAAATCGGTTGTACACTTAAAAAAGAAAAAAGAGTTGGACTATTTTGCTTTTTGAAAGATTGAAACAGTTAGGTCAATCAAAATGGTAAATGGGTTTTCAAATCCACCTATCTTCAAGCTACGTTCAGTAGCTAGATTTCCATACTCTATTAAACCCCTTCTTTAATTTCTCTGATTATTTGACTGAGCTGTAGCATATTCCAAATAGAAATTATTCAATAGCAACTGCAGTATGTTTGTGAAGAAATTTCAGAAAGAAAAAAAAAAGAGCTTAGGGCATTGACTTAGAGCAGTGATTTTCAAATTTTGAGTACATGAAGTTCTTTACGGTATTTAATAAGAATTTGGATTTCTGCCCCTGCCCCACTCCTAATGAAATTATTATGAAGGTTTACGGCTGGGCTCAATACGTTGTATTTTAAACCAGGACCCAGAGTTATTTTGGTGCAGGTACTGCAAAGCCATACCTTGAGAAACACGGAATTAGAGGATGTGTTAACAGAGTTAGCTACTCTTATTTGAAGACAGCAGAGATAATTTATTCTCTTCTCTCATTCTGTCTTTCCTTCATCACAATCCTATTTAACCCACAGGAATTGGGAAGAAGTTTCTCTGTAAACAGTCTAAATCCTATGCATAAGCACGAAGACAGAAATAAAAAAACAATATTTCCCATACTGGCTTCACATTAGAATCATCTGGGGAGCTTTAAAAAATTACTGATACCTGGTCTCTCTTCCTAGAGAAACTGATTGGGTCCCCAGTACTGTTTTAAGTTCCCCAGATGACTATAATGCACATCAGGGTTGCCAACCACAGGCAACCAGGAAAGACAAACTATTTATTTAGCATTCTCTATGTTACAGTTCCTTTGTTAGATGCTATAGATATTGATACATAGCTGATTTTGTTTAATAGTCACATCATTTGTAAATGTTGATAGTGAACCCAATGATTCATCACTCCAAAGGCACAAAAGGAGAGTCAGGATTACAATTTTGAGCTGCTTAATTTAATGCCTGTGTTTATTTTTAATTAGTTGATTTTCATTTTTACCCTCAATACAATTTTTTTTTTTTTATTTAACCTGTACTATGTTACAACACTGGATCACCTCTCCAGTGTCGAAATATGCTTCTGCATGGTGGCATAGCCTTCCAGCCAATAGTCCTATTTTAGAGATACTATAATTCTCCAGTGTGCAGTACTTGGCATATAGTATGTACACAATAATGTCAGGTTTTGAAATGGCCTTTCTAGTAGTGTTTTTCAAGCATGTGAATATTTGCCACATTTTGAGCTTTGTTGCCTTCTAAAAGTATGACGAATGGAAAATGAAAGTGTTGATACTAGAAATGGTAAAACTGAAGCAAAACTGGCATTATGAGGCAGCCCAAATGAAATACATTCTTAGTCTCCAAGGCACATTCCTTTGTCATCTGCTAATTTGCTGTGTTAAGAAAAGGATTACATCAAAGAATATACATAATATCATGGAACTCTACCTTTGAAACTCATATATAAATATGAGGTTTAGTGTGAGAACTAAAGAGGACTTTAGATATTGCTTTATGCATCAGTATATTTTCCTGCCATCTAAGGGTACATTTCTATTCATTAGGCTTCTGGTAAGTACACAACTTCCTAGAGAAAAATTAATCAAGCAAAATAGTGTGGTTATTAAATTTCTATTGACATTTTTAAAACTCTGGTAAGATACCTTCAACATTATTGTAACATTCTACTCAAATCCCATGCAAAAGCTACTATTTGTTTATTCCCCACTGGCAGACTGTAAACTCCATGAGAGCAGGTGCCTTGTCTATTTTTTTTTTTTTTTTTTTTTTT
>NW_016809230.1:466180-476337 GCF_001698545.2 Rhinopithecus bieti
TTTTTTTTTTTTTTTTTTTACTTCTATATTTCCAGTGCCTGGAATAGCATTGATTTATCAAAATAATAAAGGAAAACACAAGAGGAAGCCTCATCCTTAATGTTAAAATTAGTTTCTTTATCCTAAAATTGTAATCTCATATGACCTAAGAGAATAATACATTAAGCTAACATTTTTTCATTTGAAATGTATGCTAATTTTTACATGTAACCCATACATTATTATGTGCACACTGTTGGACCTCAGAAAATAATAGCCTAAAGCGAAGGCCTCAGAAGCAAAAGGTTTTCTCTTACCTTCTCCTGCCCTATTTCCCAGTCCCTTTCTACCCGAAGGCTAGCCACAGAAACTAGAATCCCTCTTGCCTAAGGTGAGTCATAGAAACCAGAATCCCTTTTCCCTAAATCAAGCCATAAAACCTAAAATATTACACGAACTTACCCTCCCCTTTAAGGAGAACTTGTGCTTCATGCCAAAATGAACTGGAAATTTCTCAGGGAATTATAGGATCAATGTAAGCTATCACATAATAAAGGAAAAAAAAATTCTGATAAGGTACCTAAGATGTATTTACAAAGTCTACTCTCAATATCTTACTGCTTCAAATTTCCTCCTGATGTCCCCATATTTATTAAGGGCATCAACAACTAGGTTTGAAATTTTGATATCATATCTCCTCAAGCTTCTTCTCAAATTTCTTAGAATCTAATTCTCCTCTTTGTTTCCTGATTGACATCTGAATTTACTGCTCTTGGCTAAAGCCTCAGTAACTGTGATTGGACTCCTGCCTTCCCTGGATTGCCTGGCCCCAAAACATCATCCAAACTTTTGTAGAAGCTAATCTCACTAAAATGGATCTGAACACATTACAGCTTTGCTTATAAATTTTTGATGTTTTCTACTATCCATATAAAAATGTCCAAATTCCTTATTATTTCTTACATCATTCTGCCACATCTGGTCCTCTAACCACATTTAGCTGCTCACTAATCCCTGAACACATCACTCACTTTCTGCCCACTGTCTTTAATCGTATTATTCTCACTATTCCTGGTGTGGCATGCTTTGCCCTTGTCTGTATGATAGACTTCTAAGCATCACAAGAACAACTCACCATGCCACCCCTTTTAGGAAATCATTCCAGATCCACAGACAGAATTATTCCTTCCATTCTTATGTCCCTTGACTCAGAATATCTGGGTTCACATCTTGATGTCATTACTTATAATCTAGACGTCCTTGGGAAAGCACAAGAAACAAGGTTACTGTTATCCCCAAGAACCTGCCTCAAAGAATGGTTGTGAGGATTATATGGGCTAATTGAGGAAATCATTTAAAATAGTGCCTGGAAGATAAGTATTTAATAAAGGATATTAATTTTATTTTCAAAACTAATATACAAGCTTCCTAATGTTACATTGCCCTAAGACAGTCTTCTCATGATAAACTACAAACTAACATGGGAAGCTGACTAAACGTCAGTGTTTTGTTTGTATTCGGGTTTCTAGTGACAAAAGCAGTATCTGGAATAACTCAATTTTCAATATTTATTTAGTCCTCATTGTTTATACAATTTGATGCTACAACGAGATTTACAAAGAGACAAATGTGATTGCCCCAATCCTCTAGTAGATTATAATGTAATTTTGGAAGTGAATAATATATAGACTGCTAGAAATTATGTTATTTATTTTCAAAACCAAATGCCAAACCATCATAGAATTCTTCAGACCAAAGACAGTGTGAGACATCAAGGCAGGCACAATCCCTGATGATAGAAGGAACTGGGGAATATCCTTGAAACAGGAAAACTTACAAGGGTCAAATGATGATGTATCCTAAAGAAGGTATTTTAAGTGGGTGACACTGGGTGAAAATGGCACGGAGGTAGGAATGACCACGGTTAGATCAATTGGCTTAGGTAGAAGTTTTTGTAGTACCATAGTATACAACAGAGGTTACCAACTCCAATGCTTATAGGCAGGAGAAGAAAATGAGTGAAACAGAGGAGGTATAAAGCAATAAGAATGTGGAATTTCTGGCAAACTAGAGGGATGATCCCAGAAGCAAGGAGGCAGCTTCCCCTCAGCTATAATGTAACTGGTGTCCCCTGGGGATAGGTCCCAAGGTAGCTAGGGCACATGCTTTTAAAATGAGATCTCTTCTGATTTTAAACAGGAGTTAACTACTTTCAACATTTTATAAAACACTGTGTAAATCCAACAGATTATCCTTACCAAAGACTGCTGGCTGCCAGTTAGTAGCACTTCGGAAAAGTTTGAGGTGGCTACATGTAGGTCTAATTCCCAGTGGGGACATGGATAAAAAATTCATAGGTTAGTAGGGAGCTAGTGAAGGTTTTTGAACTGTTTTGAAATGCTCAGAAATGTTTTAAGCATATTTTTCCAGGAACTTGTTTGCAAGATGGATTATTGAAAATAAAAGTCAAGATGCAAAATGTCCGGTGTTGAAATTATTGTCCTAACCCAGGTGTGAGGTATTAAGGCCCAAACAGTTGTGGGACTATAAAGGGAGTGATCTCAGGTTCAAAGTAAACCACTTGAGCTTCTCTCTAATTTTAGCTGATTCAAATTAGGTTTTTGTCTGCCCAAGTTGTGCTAATTGCTCCCATTTCTCTTATTTCTCCTTTAATCAAGGGATTTACATAAGTGAGCTCATTAAAAGAAAGTCATGCCTCACCAAATGAACCTTGCCATTCTGTGTAATAATTATAGCACAAAAGGAAAGGTTAATCTGATTATATATAATAGGATAAACAGAACATTTTCAACATCTGTGCTGAGTTGTCCTGAATGTTTCTTCGACGTCCCCTAACAAGTACAATCACATATGATTTTCAGTAAAAGTCATTTGTGCATTCATGGTTTTAAATATTAGAAAAGAGTAAGAATAAGCAGTTATTTCTCACTTAAGGAAAGAACACCATCTTTTAAAATGTACAGGTGTTATAAGGAACCTCTTGGCTTAAGATTTTGCATACTGTTACAAAGACAACCGAGAAAGACAAATCTGTGCTTATTACCTGAATTTTCCTCTCCAGGGTGTTAAATTAAAAGGCAATGGTTAATCTACGGCTCATGTTAGCCTGTTTTTATGTATTAATAACACAATGATTACAGATAATTCTCTTTCTTATGAAATTAAAAGCTTTCACAAGAACATCATTCATCTCAGTGATGATTTGCATGACTTCCAGGACAGAGAGAAAACCATTATGGATGTATGCCAAGGCACTTTGGATTGTCGTCTCATTCTTTGAGTTTTAGAGGGATATTATTTTTAATTTTGAAGTTCTTTCATTCAGCTCCCACACACCAATCCCTGTCTTGAGCTTTCTGAAATGAATCCTGCAGCTAGCAATATCAACTAGAGTCATTTAATCCGTAAATCACACATCCTGAATTTAGCACCTCCCACAGTGATATTGCTGAGGATGCATATAAGAGAAACCCTGGTGCAAAAACGGAAACTTTGGCAGGGGGTTACATTGGCCTAACTTGCTTTGTTCATTTGCCAATGAGCTGGCTATATCAGTTTAGATAGTAACTTGATTTTCTAAACCATACTCATATACTCTGATATAAGAACATTTCTCATTACAAAGGATGCGTGAAGTTGCCACTCGCATTCTGCCACTTTTTTTTTTACATTTTCTTCTCAATATTTTGCTGATTTCTTGCCACCTCCCAGGTCTCCAGTGATTCTGATGAGAGATTTTACATATAGTTTAATGGCAGAAACTCAGGGTCAATTAAAAATAAGCCAACTAAGTAGTCCATATTAATGAGAAAAATGAAAAATGAGGAACTCAAAGGACTGTTAAGTAATATGTTCTTGGTGAATGACTTCTTTGCATTAATGCTTAGATCAGGAATATTTTTGAAAGTGCATTTAGTGTCACGATGCACGGGGATTTTATTCCATTGCATTTCTGTTCCGTTTCATTTACTAACCTTTTTCTTATTCAAAATGGTATCAGTTAAAATGCTTTATTAAGCAGAACTTCTCTACTTCTCATGTAAGGGTGGTTTAAAAGATCAACTTGAAACACAACATGATATTTTGAAGTGCCTTCTCAATCATCAAAGAAGTACGTACACTTTTATTATCTAATTCATTGTATTCAACGTAACATAAAACCCTCCAGGTTCTTGAATTTGAAATTTAAGATTTCAACTTTTCTTAAGGCCCTTAGAGAACCACATAAGTTCAATTGCTTCTTACTCCCCACTGCTCCCCCACTGCAGCCCCACGTCTTCTTCCCCTAGGCGTTGTGTAACATGCATAATGCATATTGAGTTTGTACTTTATCTCCCTTGTTAAAAATAAGCTTAGCAGTCATCTCAGACTAGACACCTGAAAGCATCTGATTCATACTTTCTTCCTCATATCTTTGGTGTCCTGGCAGTCGTCTCTTCTAACCACATGCTTTCTCTCCAAGGATCTGCCCATATCTTCCCAAGTCATCAACCATTATCTGGTATAATTGACTATATCTCTATTTCAGGCTGTTCATATGAGCTCCAAATTCCTATTTTTAGTTGCTTATTGGACATTTCCCTTTGGTAATCATCTGATTCAAACTCAAAGGACATAAAATTGAGTCCCTTATATCCTCTATTCTTAAAGCTGTATCTTATAGATTACTGGTTACATAGTAAAAGGTTAATACTTTTTTTGAGCCAAAACATCTGCTCTTTGGGGAGTTTACCATGTACCATGTACTAATGTAAACTCCTTACATACACCACCTCGTTTAATTCTTATAACAATCTATCAGAAAACACATTATTAACCTAATTTACAAGGAAAACTGAGGCATAAACACATAGAGTTTAAACCCAGGTAGTTTAACTCTAGAACCACTGTATTTATACACTGTAACTGCCTATCTATGATCAGAAAAAACGTAGGCTTGAATATCAATTTCTGCTATGTGACTTTGAGCAAGTAATCTTATTTTTTTGAACTTCAATTTCTCCATCTATGGAAGGGATCATCATATTTCCTCATAGGATTTATGTGGGGAAAGCCCTTTATATAGGGTGATCAATCCATCCCAGTTTCTCAGAGCCTTTCTCAGCTTCAGCAATAAACGTTCCATGTCCCCAAATCTCCTGAGTACTGGGAAAATCATGAAGGTAGGTCACTCTACCTTTAAATGTAGGCAGTGCTTAATGATTGTTTTTTCTAACTCAAACCTATTTACTAACACATTGTGCTAATGCTGTAAACGTTATTCTACCAATTCCTTTCATTCCCATGGTTCCTTTTCCAGGAAGAATAAATTAAAAAATGTAACTACCATTTAGTCAGTGCTTACTATGTTCTGGATACTGTTCACCAACTCAGACTTTATTTTCATTTCACAGACAAGCTACAAAGGCCTAAGGAACTGAAGTGTCTCTTTCTAGTATTCCAATGATACTGTTAGGTAGGGGAGCAAGTATTGAAATGCAGGTCTATTTAACTCCAAATAGATGCCAAGGTTTTAAATATCCTTTATGATAGCTCCATTGAGCTAATCATGACTTTTCTGTTCCTAAAATAGTTCTTCAATAGCATGTCTTTCAATGATTATCATATTCTGCCCCCAACCCACATTTCCAGATTTTCTTTTAGTTAGTATAATAGATTCAATTGCACCATTCAATAAAATTTGTTTCTGTTTAAATAGAACATGACTAAGTATAATCAGGAAACAGTCATGCTTCCCATCCTATAAACCTATATGGAAATTTAGGCAAGCTCGCATAAGTAAAGCCCAAAATCTTCAGAATGACCTTGGAGACCCTTTCATACTATCATGCTTCCCTCCAATGCAGTCTTTTCTAAGGTATGCTATCTTTCATTCTCAGTGGAACACTTGCTTTACCTAAACGCTGAGGAATAAATTAGGACACTTTCAAGTCTTTATGACCTTGCTCACGCTGTGCTTTTTGATTGGATTGTTTTCTCTGCCATGTAAATTGCTCACATTCTTCAAGAAGGCAGACAATGAGGCACAGAAGAGAGGCTATGTCTCATTCATCTTTATGTTTTCAGTACCTAACACTACATAAGGTGTGTAGGAAATCCTCAGTAAACATTTTTGTGTTCAATTAAATGCATTGACTGTAGTTACTAAGCAGTGACAGAAATGAACTAAATTCTACAACTCAACTCTTAGTGTGGTGAGTATCCTGTTATACCAACCTGCTTCCAAGTCCTCTGGCAGACTGGAGAAAATCAATTAAATCATGTTTTCTTCCATTTCTTACTGAAAATAATTAGAGCTGATCCTTGGCATTGCTATACATGAAGCAAAGTATTCAAAGGCAGAAAGCAATGTGATCTTCAGAACACACAAATGTGATATTTTAATTCTTCGATATTCTCTCTTAATATCTTGTTAGGCCAAAAATGTATGGATTATGTAAAATTCTCAGAGCCTCAAGAAATTAAGAAACATATATTTTTAATCACTTCAAAATTCATTACATCTACAAATTAATACTAATATTTAGTTCTAATCACTACTTAAAAACTAATAATATTTGATTCTATTCTATTGATAATTTCTAATTTCTGTCTTAGGCAAAAAGCCATGTTATCCCCAGACCTTTTATCAGCCAAGGTATATAGAGCACATTATTTCAATTTATTCCTCTGTCTCCTTATCAATAGACAATCAAATTACCAAATACAGGCAACAAAAGAAATATAAAAAGAAAATCAGCTGAGAAAACATGAATAAGTAATAAATTTTAGGTCTCTGAATATATGCTGGCATTAGGAAAATCAGTGTAATTTAAGTGCATTCACATTAATGACCTTAGGTATATGGATTATGACTTCACCTTCTGGAATATGTGACTGTTTTGTTTATTTTCACTATCCCTTGTATACACCATTACCAGATTCATCAAGGCTAAATCTTACAGTAACAGTGAGAGAGGCAAATGTCAAGATTTGCCAGGGCTCTCTCTTTTCTATTTCTCATCCTGAATACCCAGTGACTATGAACAAAAGGTCCTACTGTTCTCAGCATCTTTGATTCAGCCACAAAATTCCATTCCTAGGAAGAAGCCGATACCAATTCTCCATACTGTATTATGAATTTGTAGTATTTTTGTTCCTGGGAATATTTGGTCCTTGAGATTTACCTCTGATGAATATTAGAAATCCTCTATTTAAGAAATTTGGGGCATCAGAGAAATGTTGTGGCAAGTTTCTAGAGGCACTCCTGCAATTACTGCACACACAGGGCTGTGAAATGCTAGTTGTGTCTGCACCACCGTTGAAAATACGTGTTCTTTATGTCCTTTGGTCAAAACAAATTTATTCAGTGTCCACCAAGCGCTTTGTTACATCCTGTAGATGCAGAAATAAACTGAGTGTGCAGTCTAGTTAGGGTGACAAATGTGAGAACACGTGATCATTATGCCATACAATGACTGCTGTAAAAGAGGCAGGTGTAAAACGCCGTGGGAGCAGGAGACAGCCTGCCAGATTCATTCAGCAATAGGTATTTATTAAGACCCAATAACTTGACGGGCATTGTTCTAGGTATTACATTTGTGTACTAAGAATATTTTTAAATTAGAAAGTGGAAATCTTCTAACGTTTGCCACAGATTTTCCTTTCACATTTATAGCATCTTTGTGTTGCTTCAACCAGCAGTTTGAAATATTGAAGAAAAGTGCCTTCTAACTGGCACATGAGTTTAGTCAACTTTCAGAACTCTGATGTTAAGAAAATGGTAGGGCATAAAGGACAAAAATAAAGGCTTCTCATGTAATGATTTCCCACATGCTCCTGTTGATATTTCGTAGAACCATTCCCATTCAAAATTAATGTCACGTGTTTACCTATGTAACAAACCTGCATGTCCTCACATGTATCTCAGGACTTAATATAAATTAAAAAAAAAATTAAATCTATTTATGTAAAATATATTAATCCCTAGATTGTGTAATGATATCAAAGGGGCGATAGAAAAGCACAGATGTCTTCTGGATGTGAGACAGCACCTCCTTCTTGCAGGCTACTTTTAACAGGGGACAAATGAGCAGCAGGCAGAGTTGGTTTTTCCCTGTAGGAACAGGAGGTCTTGAGAGCAGGACAGGAGAATAGGGATTCACCTATGATGGTGCAAGCACATACATACTGACACACACTTACAATCTATTTTAAAATAATTAATACAAATAATAAAAGATGCAATTTTTGGACTACTTTCCTGAAACTTCAAACAATTCCTCCTGCCGATATTTTAAATATTCTATACTGCGTTTTGTAATGACTCTTCGTTATAGTCGTAATGACCACCTGTGATAGACCGAATTGTGTCTCCCCAAAATTTGTACTTTTATGTCTTAGCACATTAGAATGTAACTGGTGTTGGACATTGGGTCTTCAAAGAGGTGACTAAATCCAAATGAAGCCTTTAGGGTGGGCTCTAATCTAATCCAACAATGCTGTTATAAGAAGAAATTTGGAACAGGGATGCATACACGAAGAAAAGGTTACATGTGAGGCCACAGCAAGGAGCAGCCATCTGCAAGCCAAGGAGAGAGGCCTCAGAAGAAAGCAAACCTGCTAATACCTTGATCTTGGACTTCCAGCCCCTAGAACTGTGAGAGAATAAATTTTGGTTGCTTGTTACCCAGTCTGTGGCATATCATTATGGTAGCCTTAGCAGATTAATATATTATCCTATCAACATATAACTTTTACAGTCTTTTAAAAAATGACCCCTTTTGGGGACGGGTGTGGTGGCTCATGCTCGTAATCCCAGTACTTTGGGAGGCCGAGGCGGGCAGATCACGAAATCAGGAGTTCAAGACCAGCTTGATCAACATGGTGAAACCACGTCTCTACTAAAAATACAGTTGTGGTGGCATGTGCCTGTAGTCCCAGCTACCCAGGAGGCTGAGTCAGGAGAATTGCCTGAATCTGGGAGGCAGAAGTTGCAATGAGTCAAGACTGCACCATTGCACTACAGCCTGGGCAACAGAGTGAGACTCCATCTCAAATAACAATAAAATAAAATAAAATAAAATAAAATAAAATAAAATAAAATACAATACAATAAAATACAATAAAATACAATAAAATACAATAGAACAGAACAAAACAAAACAAAACAAAACAGACCTCTTTTGGAGAATGTGCTCTGGGCCAGACTGTCCTCATACCAACTATGGCTCTGATTAAAAGTAGGCAGGGATGTATTTTGTGAAAATACCAAGAAAGTACTAATGACGCCTTAAAGAATGTATTAGACTCCAAGTCTTGAATGTATTTGTTTGGTTTTAGAGCTTGCTGTTTATTGAAATGTATTGGGATAGTAAAAGTATTAAGATGTATGAGTAAGTTAGAAATGTGTACATTAGATTATGAGAATCTTTTCTGAGAGTAGATTGATAAAATAAGGACATAAAGCCATCACTATATGTGGTGGGTGGGGAAAGGGGCCACAAGGGAAAAAGAGGTGGCTAAGGGCTAGAAGGTGAATTCTGACAACCTGACAGGCTTTAGTAAGACTGGTGTCTTAGTTTCTTTGTGTTGCTATGGAATACCATAGATTGGCTGGCTTGTAAGTAACGGAAAGTTATTTTTCACAGACCTGGAGGCTGGAAGTGCAAGATCAAGATACTGGCAGAGTCCATGTCTTGTGAGGGCCAGTTTCCTGATTCATAGACAGCTGTGTTTTCTTGGTGTCCTCACATGGTTGAAATGCAAGGGAGTTCTTTGGGGTCAGTTTTATAAAGGTATTAATACCATTTATAAGGGCTCCACTCTCATGACCCAGTTACCTCCGAAAGGACCCCAAATCTAAACATCATTACACTGAGGATTAAGCTTCAACATATGAATTTTAGGAGTACACATTTAGTCTATAGCAGCCAACATTGGCTTTGTAGGACTACTATTTCTAAAATTTAAATTGAATACTATTCTTTTTTACTATCGCAGTCCTCCTTAACCTATTGTATGTTTTCCTATTCTTTACTCTCGAATTGTCAGATTTTAATTTTTTTTAATTTTTAAAAATTTTTAAAAATTTTTTTAATAAATTAAAAAAAATTTCTACATTTTAAAAAATGTGGAGGAGTTCTACATTGTCTTTTAAATATACCCATGAGTATGAA
>NW_016809230.1:476493-492326 GCF_001698545.2 Rhinopithecus bieti
TTAAAATTTTAAAATTTTTTTAATAAATTAAAAAAAATTTCTACATTTTAAAAAATGTGGAGGAGTTCTACATTGTCTTTTAAATATACCCATGAGTATGAATACTGATTTTTTTATTGGGAAATCCTAGCAGGAACTATACTGTCAGAAATTACTAACATTATCATTATTTATCTTGACAAAACACCTTCAATAATTAAAGAGTAAAGAGCGGCTACCCTGTGATTGTCACAGTAAATTATAGAATTTCAGTGGGCTTTTGAGCATAGAAATGTGATGCATTTCAGGATTAGGTTCTTCCACTCAGGTGCATCACCTGTTGCACTATCTATAAGGGTTGAAATAATAGCCAGGACAAGAGCCATTCCGGATACTGCGAAAAAGATCTGTTTCATAGAAGAAGTATTAATGATTTCCAAAATCAACCTTAACTTAAAACTATTGAAAGTCAGAGATTCAGATATAAAAGGAAAAATAAAATACAGTGAAAAGGTTCTCCAACTAAGATTTAGAACCACAAATACAGGTTATGGAAGATGTAGAATTCACCTGAAAGTGACCTTTGGTTATTACTACAAACAGGTCATCTCGATATTCATTAACTTGAGAGTTTAGCCAAGGTAACACTGACCTGATTTAATGATCACTATCACTTGTTCTGTATAATAAACTATCATCAAAGTTAGAATACATCCTTTTCTCCATTAAATTGATTTTGTTTCATTATTTTCTTCTCTTATTTGTTCCAGAGTAACCTGGGAAAATATATTTCCAACCTTATGTATGCCTAGTCAATCTCATTGCTTCTGCCAGAGTGTTCTAGAAATTATTCTTTCCCTTTCATCCCTGGGCTTTAGGACAATTACAATGTCTGCCAGTTCCCCTGATTTCACCATCTCTTATTTAGTCCTGTGATTTGATCAGGACATTAACCTTAATGCAAAGCCATACTTCAAACTCCTTATGGGTGGCCCCTAGTACCACCCATGAATGCTGTGCCAACCCAACCAGAGCTGACTTGGCAGGTAGCATACATCTGACCCTAGCTATCCAACCACATTCTCTCCAGGGAATATTGGAATTGGAACCAAGAGAATTCAAGTAGTTCAACTGGACCAATAATGAAATCTGTAGTTAGATTAGTTTGGCTATCAAATGTGCAGAAGCAGAGAAAAGGAACTGAAGAGTGCGAAGGATGGAGCAGAATTGCAGAGAGGGGCATAGAGGAGATACCATGTAGAGACGTTAGAAGAGAGCTAGAGAGTGAGCATGAGACAAGAGCCATGGAGACAGTAGCTGCTTCAGCAAATGACAGTTCCCTAGTTGCTGGTTTGAGGCTATCAAAAAATGCATCTGTTCTTTCCTGCATTTCTAGCAATACCCTTGATGCTTTAAAATAAAATTCCCTTTAATATAGATGTTAAACTTACATAAAATATAAAATCCACAAAAGTCCTTAGTTACATTCACAGGTTCCCTTACTCTCAAGCACTAAAGTCCTACTCACAGTTTTCTGATTTTCCTTTGGATCGTCCCACCCTGATAGGGACATATGGTTCAGTTCAACTTTCCTCCAGTTACAACACACTCCATCCACAGACACATACAGCTTAATGTGACTTTAAGTTAACGAGATCTGTCTCAAGGGCATTTGCATTTTAACTGGAGTTTTTCTATCTCTCCCTCTTCTTTTTCTCTGTCATAAATATGCACACACACACACATATACACACATACACACACAACTACATACACTTTGAGAACTGTGGGGAAAATGGGCCCTAATTAGCTCCCTTGAATCCATGCAATATAATATACAGAGTTGTTTACCCCACCCACACAAAAAGGGAGGACAACCAAATTCACTTGAAAATCAAATGTATATAAATAGTGTTTATTTTCAATGTATTCTAATTAATGTGACAATTAATTTTCCCAATTTGGCAACATTAATGTTTAATGGAATGTCAATTGGAACTCGGAAAATTTGTAACAGAAAAATTTATGATTATTGGGACTCATCCAGGTGTGTTACTACCTTAAAACAGCACCTTTTTAGTTTAATAAAATGTTACTTTAAAAATGCCATGGAACCATTATCACATCAAATGTACTCCAGTCTGGGTGACAGAACTGAGACCCTGTCTTAAAAAAAAAAAAAGCCACAGACCTAGTTACTAATTATATAATGTATGATTATTCCAAGTATAGGTCATATTATCTCCAGCCCAAAGGAGTGGCTGTGGGATCCTGGGCAAGCCACCATTGGTCTCCCTTTATATCCCAGTGCTCTGACTTATAAAATGGGCATAATAATGGTATGTAACTCATTGTGATGTAATATAGATTAAATGAGATAATGTAAATAAATCACATAACAGAGTTGTTTTCACATAGTAAGTGCTCAGTAAACATTAAGTATTATTATTATGTATCTTTTTTTTTCTTTTGTTTTGAGACACAGTTTCACTCTTGTTGCTCAGGCTGGAGTACAGTGGTATGATCTTGGCTTACTGCAACCTCTGCCTCCTGGATTCAAGTGACTCTCCTGCCTCAGCCTCCGAGTAGCTAGAATTACAGGCACCCATCACCAGGCCCAGCTAATTCTTCTGGGTTTTTTAGTAGAGACAGAATTTCACCATGTTGGCCAGGCTGGTCTCAAACTCCTGACTTCGTGACCTACCCGCCTCATCCTCGCAAAGAGCTGGGATTACAGATGTGAGCCACGACGCCCGGCCTATTATTATATATCTTCAAGTATACAAGTACATTAGACAGATATTATCCTAATCACCACTGGACATGTACAAATAAGTCCTATTGCAAAGGTTATTTTAAAATAATTTCTTTTTTTTTTTTGAGACAGGGTCTCACTCTGTCAGTGATCCACCCACCTTGGCCTCCCAAAGTGCTGGGATTAGAGGCATGAGCCACCATGCCCAGACTTCATTGTGAATTTTTAAAGGTCTTTCTAAACATCACATAAGATAGAGAAATGAAGGAGTCCTAAAAAGTGGGAGATCCTAATCTAGCTTTTAATTGATTCTGAACCTTAAGTCCAAAGGCCATTTTGCAAAATAGCCACATCATTCTTAAGTTTATATGTATTTTAAAATGTAGTTTTAATTCAGTGACAAAGCTATTAATGAAATAAACATGCATTTTATCCAAGCAAACACTCCTTTAAATACTTTTCCAAAGCGCATTTGAGGAAACAGTGGGGCTAATTCACAGGCAATGAGTATAATATAACATGATAAATGCGGTATCTGTTAAGCAGCAATGTAATGCCAGACCAGGTTCAAATTCAATAAAACTCAACTCTAATATACAAAGCTTTTTTTATTTAACTAATAAGTATTAGTTAAAATGAATTATTTTATTACCCTAGTAAATTGCCATATTGCTAGAATAAAGCCACCCAAATAACATTTAAATTTAAATTGAACAATTGAACAGAATGAGATGTCACAATATAAAAACAGAATGTGTATATATATATATATACACATATATATATTTAACATGCATTATATATTTTTCTTACATCAGTCATATTATTATGAATCTTTGGAAAATGTTTGTAATTACTTCAGGTATTTGTTTCATTCCCTGCTTGAAGATCAATCAAGTGATCAGTTAATGGATCCTTCTAAATCACACACTATGTCTTTTCCGCATCTTAGCATCATAAGCTATAGAGCAATGTTGGCACCCAGATATGCCAAATTTATTCAGTAATAGTGATTTCCTACCTGATTTGTTGTCTTTTACACTGAGCAGTGATACTTATCTGCTGAGTGCTACAGTCTATTTCCAGTCATTACTTTATGCTTATTCCAGTAGCTTTCCTTCTTTTTTTCATTTGCAGCTGCCTGCGAACTTATAACATCACCAAAGATTGGAATAAAGTTAGTAGAAAGGGGAGTAAGAAGTAGACTGAAAGTAGTTCACTCTTTAATATGAAAAATTTCAAGTATGTGATTTTGGTTTTCTGGATCTATGTTTAACTCATTATACTTGGAAGCACTAAATGAAATAACATGTGAGAAACTGTTCTTAACAAGCATCTGTCAAATGACTAGATGAGTGGATGTATCAATGAATGCTATTGCTGCTAACCACAATACTCAAAACAAAATGTGTGATGCTGTTTAATTTGCTTCAGTTGTGAATGACGTTTTTTGGTTTTCTCAAAAACAGTTAACCTTGAAATAACTTGTCTCTGTAGCCTCTTTTTTTCCTATATTTTAAGTAATTTTTTTTTTTTTTTTTTTGGTTTTGGAAGTTCACATTAAAAGGTTAAAATGGCTTTTCCTTTGCAGATTCCTCACTTTCTTTTGATCTGAATGTACCTATTGATTTATAATTTTCCTTCTTCAAAGACATTTCCAAGTTTTTGCTTCAGGCTTCAGACAAGTTGCTGTAGGCAGAGACTGTTAGAAACCCATGACCTGGCAGGAAACTGCATTCTGAGCAGGGTTCAGAGTTGGAACAGAGAAAACTTAAGACAAATTTCAGACAGTCCATGTAGGACAGGGTCCAAATCATCTAGAATGTTAACAAAGGGATAAAAACAGGGTTGCTTTTTTTCTAAATCAGAATAAGATTAGAAATATGAAGAATAATGGAATAGGTTCAGATGTATATGGAGAGGGCTGATAAGTTGTCTTGTTTTGTTTTAGAGAAACTGCTAGAAGCTCCAATGAGCTTGAATAGAAGAAATGATAAAGATGTTTTATTATCGTAATGATATGATTATGATTTTTGCTTTATACTATTTTTTTCCAGGCATTCTTTCACCAAAAGCTTCATTGAGACCAATGATATTGAACTAGCATGACCCAAGTTTGGTTCTGAAATTACACCCTCTTTGTAACAGAAACCAAACAAAGTGTACAGGTAGACTGTTTCAGGGGTATTATTCTTGCTTGACTCAAAATGAACACTAAAGTTAGCAATTTTGCCAGGCATGGTGGCTCATACCTGTAATTCCAGCACTTTGGGAAGCCAAGGCGGGAAGATCACTTGAGCCCAGGAGTTCGACACCAGCCTGGGCAACATAGTGAGACCCTATCTCTCCAAACAAAAATCAAAAAATTATCTCGGTGTGGTGGTATGTGCCTGTCATCCCAGCTACTCAGGAGGCCGAGGTGAGAGGATCACTAGAGCCAGGGAAGTCAAGACTGCAGTGAGCCCTGATTGTGCCATTGCACTCCAGTCCAAGTGACACAGCAAGACCCTACCTCAAAATAAATATATTAATAAAGTTAGCAATTTCTGTGGTTTCTTCGTTTATAAGAAAACAGCCGGCCAGGTGCAGTGGCTCACTCCTGTAATCCCATCAATTTGGGAGGCTGAGGTGGCCAGATCACCTGAGGCCAGGAGTTGGAGACCAGCCTGCCTGACAAACATGGTGAAACCCCATCTCTACTAAAAATACAAAAATTAGCTGGGCATGGTGGTGGGCGCCTGTAATCCCAGCTACTCAGGAGGCTGAGGCAGGAGAATCACTTGAACCTGGGAGGCAGAGGTTGTAGTGAGCCGAGATCGCGTGATTGCACTCCAGCCTGGGTGAAAAGAGTGAAACTCTGTCTCAGAAAAAACAAACAAACAAAAACAAACAAAAATAGCCTACCTCAGTGCAGAAACAAACAAAAACCTAGTAATTGTTTCAAAGACTGTGGTTGCTAAAATAGCATAATGAAAATGTGACAAGTTTACCTTTTTGTATGGGAATATACGCTAACTAGGGACTATTTGTTGATAGTCAAAGTCAAGGGACTGGAATTCAGACAGAACACAGTATCTTGCTTTTAGCAATGGGGATTTCAGTTAGAATTATATATGGGCCCCTCAACCAATGCAGGTAAAGTGTACATCTCTTTCAGGTAGGACACAGCACAATAAAAGATGAGGTTCACAAAACTCTCTATAACCTTGCAAAAGCCAACTAGCACTTTTTAACACTTCTAACATCACTCTGTCACCAGAGAACAGTGTTTCTGCATTCAGCACAGAAGCTATAAAGGGGATTAGAAACACTCCTTAAAATGTTCAACAGCCACAGCAGCAAAATTGTAGTGTTCGAGTCCTGTAATTTGGAGAATGGGTCTTTTTATACCTTAGCAAGCATTATACTTTATTTCACTTTTGAGAGTCCCAGATGCTAGTGTTTTAATGAAAAATTCTTTTGCAAAAGTGACAATATGTACGCTTTTTTTTTTTTTTTTTCCCAAGGGAATGACTCTTGTTTTAGTGCTAGAACTCTAGTATCAATATGATACCTGGTGAGAAATACATCATTTAAAGTAATGAAAGAGAACTTTAGGAGGGATCAAGAGGAAAATAAACTATTTCAGTAACAAAGTTTTAAGTTGCAATTTAAGGTGATCAGCTCACCAAACATGCTCAAAGAAGGCCACTGCTCTGCATGTTTTTGTCACTTGCAAAAGCTAAAAAAAAATCTGCTAAAGCCAACAGCTTTGGCGGCCTGCAATCTTTCTATAGCATGCTGTGCTCAGTTATGTTCAGCGACTAAAAGCAATAACGTTTTGATTCTAGACTAATATGTCTAGCTCTGCAATTGATTGTAAGCCACTTTATGAGACAGTCTGAAATCCTTCCTGTGTCTACTAGTCTTGATGAGCTCCTTAGCAAAATAAATTAGCAATTTTGAACCTTTTTTTCCATACTTGCCTACTGCCAAGACTTTCTAAATAAACTCTCTGTATTTTCTCCCCCAGCATGATTCACAGAGGTGGTCTCAATTCAAAGTTGCTCGTGTTTAATTTAGGTTTAGGTGTTTAGGTGCTCATGCAGTTCCCAGCAATATCTTCTCATTTGTACTTGCTTGACCCGATTTGATTCCACTTTTATTTTTCTAAAGCTCAGAGGTATGATATAAATGTCAATAAAAATTAATCTCTTGCCCGGCACTAACCCCAAAGGACCTTCTCTATCTTAATAGCCCAGAAAGCAATTTTCTTTCAGCAACTAATTTGTAACTATTTATGAACTATATATTAATATTATTCTGTACCAAGACAGCCCTTTTTAATTTGAGTTGTTGAAAAAGTCAAATGTGATGGGTAATACTAGTGTACCTGCATGATTGCTATTATGTCAAATAACTGCTCTTTATACTTAAAAATATGTTTTTCCTCTAGAGCACTTCGAGTTGACCAGCGGTGCTGAATTGACTGATTCAGTGGCAGGATTCCAGTGTTTTCCAAATATCAGGTGCCACACTTAGTGGCAGCATCAGTTCTTGCCACCTTGGCTTGCCAATATAACTCAATGTATCTTTAATGGAAACAAGTTAAAGCTGATTCAGTCTAGGGCCGCTCTTCTGAGACTGTCAATAAAGGAATCTGCTGTTGCTAAATGTCACCTTGGTTTAGGAATAAAGACAGATTTTCTCTCTGAAAGGAAAAGCAGATCAACACACTTACCCCAGTCATGGGACATTTGTTCAGTTTGATTTTCTTCTGACCTATCTGTATACCATTAATTAATAAGCAAAAGAATACAGTCTACTGCTGCTATTGAAAATAATGATACTTTAAATTTTGAAATAAGTAAAGATTTCAAGGACAAGATACAATCATTACTAATGTTAAAACAATAGCGTAAATGATCTTGCTCCTTCTATGAGACAGAGTAATTTTAGCCACATTAAACAACTACCCAAGTGTAGCTGAGAGTAGAGAAGATGAAAATAAGACAAATACATGAGGACAAAGGAGGATATGCTGACATTTGCAGCCCTCCCAGGGTTTTGCATAGAGAATGGTCACTGTGGCCATGGTTACAGTGTTGCAAAGGAGTTGGTCTATGTAATTATCAGATCTTGTAAGTCATCAATCCAGCTATGTATTTTTTTTCTGGACAGGAGGTAGGGCTTGCTAGAGGAGAGAAAGACTCTTTGCACACAGCTGGAACTTTTCGGATGAAAGGAGAAACATGCTCCATTGACAGCAAACTTATAAACTGTCATGGGGCAGTTTTCTCTCTCTTTCCTCCCTCCATCTCAGATTGATTGGCATTTTTTTCATGACCTACTTGGCTATTTTTTCGCTTTGCCTCACTGCCTTTGGCAATAGCTTAAACCATGTTTGTTAGGTATGAGATCATCAATCTAATGTGTTCAGCATTGTTCATGGCACTAAATATACATTTAAAAAAGGATGCTTTTGTTTCTCTACCTCCAAACTCATAAAGTCCCCTGGTCCTGGGTTTTTGGAATCCATCTAGGAATGATCCTACATGCCTGTAATATTAAAAAAAAAAAAAGTGAAGATTTTATTGGTACCCTCAGGTACTTAATGGCATTTATTAAAACATTTTTTGTTCATCTTCCTAGTGAGGGTCAAAACATCTGTATCAACAGTATGAATCATGGACATATGATGTCCAAAACACTACCATTATGTTGTATGTACTGCAGCAATGGTATGAAAGGTTGAGAAATAAAATAAGGAACATCCCCTTAGGCATTTAAAACATTAGTCTGTGTACACTTAACTTCTAGTAAAGGAACAGAATACAGGAGTGTGATAAGAACTGAAGAAATATTTTATATCCTGTCAATTAGTTCTAGGAACAGGAATTCAATAATTTGCCTACCCTTGTCAGAAGACAGTGAGGATAAAAGCAAAAACCAAAAACCAAAAGTTAAAAGGTTAATCTTGTCAATGACTGAAGAGCAAATATTTCTAACATAATGAAAATTCTAAAAATAAGTACTGGGTATTTTGCCTGGGGTTTTAAAGAAATCAAAGCAAATTTAATGGAAGTTTCAAAGTGAGTGTAATAATAAACAGAAATTCTGACTTTCCCCCCACCAAGAGTTTCTTCAGTTTTTATGAGTAGTCATGTCAGTGAGAAAAATAAACTTGTTGAATATTATTACCTCAGACAGACATTGCTATCAACTCTAATATTAAATCTAGTGATATAAGGTGTAATTGTAAGAGTTGTATAGTTTTGAAGTCAGTTTAGAAGGAACACTTTGAACAGTTAACTAATCTCAATTCATTCCCATCTATTTTTTGCTTTTTCTTGGCATGTTATTTAATAACTTTTAGTTTCCATTTCTTGAAAGTTCATTTAGCCTTACCAGTTAGTTACTATTTATGTCAAGACCAAGACAGAATTGTAATGTAATAGGAAGCTCAGGTAGGTCAGTAATAGGGTTCCAACTCAACAACTAGCTGATTATTAAGTTTTAGATAAGTCATTTTGCTTCTATAAGCTTCATTTTGCCCTCATAAAAGGTTAAGCAGAACTATAACAATATTTGTCAAGCATTTTTATTAATAAATCTCTAATGATATAGGAGACTCAAAATGATTTTAGAGGGGAGGAGACTGATAAAGACTAGACATAAATAGGTAGAAAGTATCCATCAACAATAGACTGGATAAAGAAAATATGATACATATCCCCCATGGAATACTACACAGCTGTAAAAAATGAAATCATGTCTTTTGTATCAACATGGATGCACCTGGAGGTGATTATTGTAAAAATTAACACAGGAACAGAAAACCAAATATTGCACATTTTTACTTATAAGTGGGAACTAAACATTGGGTACTCATGAACATAAAGAGGGTAACAATAGATACTGGGGACTACCAGAGTTGGGGAAAGGTTGAGAAATTAACCAATGGGTAATAAGCTCACTACCTGGGTGACGGGATCAATCATGCCCCAATCCTCAACATCATGAAATAAACCCATGCAACAAACCTGGAAATGTACCCTTGCATCTAAAATAAAAGTTGAAATTATTTTAAAAGGTATTCATTAAAGCAGCATAAAGACAGAGATATAAATATATATGCTTTGATATCTTCTAACAAAATTTACATTTTTCTCCATTCACAATATTTTAGTGTATAAAACCAATTGTTTGCCATTACCTCTATAAAAATGAATTGTCATCTATCTGTGCTGAACAGGTCAATTTTAGAAAAACCATGCTGGATTAAGGAAAGCTGTTACTAAAGACTAGAGTCAAGGTCTAGATAGTTTCTCTCCTTTTTAAAGTTCTTCCAGAACTTTGGTTTACATAAATACATGGATATAAGTGGTAACAATGTATCTTTTAAAACTTTGTAACATATGTCACTGAGTAGAGATGACCTGAATACATGGTAAAGTTATTGGTATAACATTTTCAATACTACTTTTGCTGGCAATTTTAAGTAGTTTATGACTAAGCAATAAGGTTGCTGCTCTCCTCATACAGTAGACACAAAATGTGTCTAATCCATCATCTTGTACCTTTTACAGCTCCAGGAAATATTTCGTCAGAAGACTCTTTCTTCAGTATGAAGAGATGACTAATTTATGTTATTCCTTATTTTAATATCATCATTAATTCTAATCACATGTAAATGATAGTGTCATATGATTCGTAAAATCCGTGACCTCTTCACCCAGCTCTCAAGCTTCATTTTCATTACAGTCTTTTCATCATCAGAATTTTGGCTTGAAGTTGTTGATTTAGCTGTGATTGTCTTGAAAAAAATAAAGTCTACTAAATGAGTCAACTTTTATCACAAACTATAAATTTATTTATTTATCCAACTTTTAAATACAAACAATCTTTTCCCACTAGGAAAGTACTAAATCAACCATGAGTTGAAAGACTATTTCCAGTGCATCTCTACTGGTTGGTAATGCATATCTGTGAACTTACAATTTTAATTATTGCATTAAGATCACTGAAAGATAATCAAGAGGATGCTCCTTTTGACATATTCCTTTTAGGAGGATGCTTTGGTTGTTCAATCATTCAAGGCATGCACTGGCTGCCATTCATAGAATTTTCCTCTGATAAAACTGTAACAAACCTATTCAATAATATATATGGCATTGAGATGTACCCAATAATCACTCATCCTTCACAAGCAAAGAGGATGCTGAAACTGACTATAAAACCTTCATGGGCTAAGTTTCTTGTTGATGTTTTCTGTATCATGTTCCTTTATTTAATTCCAACTTCCAAAGTGTGCTTGATTGGTTTTTGAAATATCCTTAAAAAATCATTTGATAGTGTTCTTGCTCTTATATTTTCTTCTTAAATAAGCACTCGAGTACTCTTATTTCTAGATAAACTGTTGTTGCTTCTATTAATTTGCTAATAATGGTTGAATTCGTGCTATTGACCTCTTATCTGTAAAGCAGATTGTAAAAATCCCCTGGAAGAAGACCAAATTAGTCAGAGTCCTTCAAGATATTAGATTTTTTGTACTCTGCACAATATGTTACATATTTTCATTGATTTCTACCTATTTTTTTAAAAAACTTCTTAAGAGTTTTAAATTCAGATTAATGTATTCTATTTAAAATGAAAGTAATTTTCCATGTAAAATAACAAAATTTAAAGATAAATGTTTAAAACATGACTTTTGGTATTTTCTAAGATTAGAGAACTTTGTTCTTCAGAAAGATTAAGCAAAACCATATACTTATTAAAAATAAATTGTATGGCAAAACTCTTACGCAAACACTGAACTGATATGAGATTACCAAATTTTTCTGGTGCAGACAAATTGTTAAAAATTACTTGTATGGTAGCAAAATACCCTGAACCATCAAAATGTGCATGGCCATCTCCCGTATCTACTGTATCCTTTATCCAGACCATTAAAACAACCAAACCAGACCTTCTATTCCCTAATCCAGCAGACCAGCAACAGACCCTTATAGGTTAAAGCCCCATAGAATCTGTTTCTGTGGTTTTACTTGCATTTTAAAAAAAAAGTTTCCTCCTCTAATCTTTAGGTAACACCCAAGTTACTAGAGGATGCCCTAATGACTTCTGTAGTTTTCCACAAGTGCTGGAACATCATGCTTTCTTTAAAAGGGTCTGAGTGAGGGTGGGTGTGGTGGCTCACGCCTCTAATCCCAGCACTTTGGTAGGCTTAGACAGGTGGATCACATGAGGTCAGGAGTTCGAGACCAACCTGGCCAACACGGTGAAACCCCGTCTCTATTAAAAATACAAAAATTAGCTGGGCATGGTGGTGGGCGCCTGTAATTACAGCTACGCAGGAGGCTAAGGCACAAGAATTGCTTGAATCTAGGAGGTGGAGGTTGCAGTGAGCCGAAATGGCACCACTGCACTCCAGCTTGGTTGACAGAGTGAGACTGTGTCTCATGGGCAGGGGGCGGGGGGAGGCGGGGAAAGGGTCTGAAGAGTCTCAGTCCCTTCATGGAGGAGGACCTTGCGGTTAGATATCTTTGGTGCATAGTTTAGAGCACGTTAGTACAACTAATTTATACTAAGCTGATTGCTTCGTGTCTGTGTTAATTTATTGGTGATCTTTCCTATTTTCTGTGTAGAATGATACATGTTTGTTGTAAATGATAAAACTATGTAAATAATGTATTAAGCACAACTTATTCATTTCCCTCACCTTTCCCTCTCCCATTGCCCACTGTCACATTGGCATCTCTCAAGTTAACCTTTTATTTTTCCACATATTTCTCTCTCTACATATAAGATAGATAGGCAGATAGATAGATAGATAGATAGATAGATAGATAGATAGATAGATACATCGATCTGCCACCTGTACAGAAGTATGGTTCTGTATTGGTTTTGGTATTATTGGCTTTCTTCTTGTTTATGTTTTACATCATGAACTTATTCCTCCAAGTAAGTGTATGTGGATCCAATTCTTTTAGTAGCTGTAGCCATCACGCAGATTACCATATTCATCCAGCCTTACTTACACTGAAGAATATTTTGGTGGCTTGTGTGTTTTTGCCAGTATGAATAGTACTATAATAAACAAAGTACATTTATTCTTGCCTACTTGCATTTTATTTATGTAATAGAGCTGTCACAGTATTGGTCAGAGATTTCACATATTTACAGTTTTATAAGCATTGCCAGCATGCTTTTCAAAATGGTGTTGGACCTCAGTTCTCACTGGCATTAGTTCTCTCTTAGTCTGATTTTGAGGGAAAAAAATATATTGTTTCAGTTCATATTCCCCTGACAAGGTTGACAGTATCTTTTCATAGGCTTTTTCGTGGATTTTTTTTTTTTTAACTGTGAACTCCCATTAATGTTATTTTCTGCTTTTTTATTGAGGTATTTATGTCTCAAAAATTCAGTTTATGAGGCTTTAATATAATATATGTTAATTTAATATAGTTGAAAGAAAACAAAAATTATAGTTGACTCATATGTCGTACAGATGTACATTTACTTAATTCTTTGGGTTCATTAGGGTATAGCTATAGAACTGCATAAATAACATTCTTCAGAATCAGATATATTGTCACAACTAAAATGAAGTATTTATTCATAAGCATCAGAGAATGAAGAGAAAAAGAAGGGTATTTATGTTTTGGGGTAACTGTATATGTTGCTATCTTTTATATTAAGGGTGACCTTGCGCTTTGTTTATTATTTTAAAGTTTGGTTTCTTAAAGTATTATATTTAAATGTCTTACAGAAAGCGACATTGGTAAACATTGATATAATTCTTCAATTCTTCTGTAGATAAAACTGCATTTTTAAAACAAATTGTATTCACGACCCTTAATGTATTTCTCAAATTATCACGCCACAGGCCATTTCCAGAAATGTCCTAAAATATAAGTGAGCCTAAAATCAAAATATAGTATAATATATATATATATATAGTATATATATATATATTCTTACACAATCCACTTAAAATTCACCAAAAATGTCAACACTAATCAAGCCAAGTGATGCAGTAAGTTTATCTTACTTTGTAATGTTTCCAGTTATGGTTAATCCTCATTTTCCCAGAAAGGGAAAAGATAAAGTTAAATGATTACTGGAAAGATTTAGTATTGATAAGACCTGTACCAGATAAGAGAGAAAATAGTCTGTACCTTGATGACTCAATCAGATTTTGCAAATTGACTTAAACTTCAAATTACTCCCCAGTAGCATCATTCATGAGATTTGTGTATGAAATTAGTGTATATCTTAAAATGTTTTTTCTTAGTTCATAGAGATATACAAGCAGAAAACAAACTACATATAAGAATTCATATAAGTTGGTGATAAAATTACCTCATCTTATTTGGAAACATAATCTGTTCTAATTAAATTACTTTCTGAAAGATTTAATTTGGTATAATTCCTACCACCATGTAGCTGCTAGTAAAAGACGGCAAACAAAATTCATGAATTGAATTTTAAGTATGAAAAGGATGTGGAACTTAGAACACCAAAAATCAGAGTAAATGAAAGTCTTCATTTATTGGTAATGCTATATTTCTTCAACATTTATCTAGTGCCTGTTCTATGCCAGGGGAGACCAATTATAACAATACAGATGATATCTAAAACTTGTAGAGATACTCTAGGCCAAGCAAATTTTAACCAAAGTTAAACCTGACCTCTAAGACTAATAATATAAGGCTGATGCTCTTTGCTCTGCAGCTGTGGGAAAATTGACTATCAGTGTTTTTGTTTGTTTTGTTTTCATTTATACCATTAAATGGTGACAAGGTGGGGAGAAGGAGAGTTAAAATGATAACAAGAAGGAAAGAATTCCAGTTATTCTACATTGACTATTTTGTTTTGTGTTCGTCAGAACAATAATGTAATCTGCAAAATAATCTGTTTTGAAAATTATGCATTTATATTTTCACATTCAGAAGTGCCCTTATTTTCAATTAAAATTACATTAAGTTACATTAAAATCTAAAACTTACTAAGTAATTTTAAACTAATTATATTTATAATCAATATCAGCGAATAATTCACAGGTATAGAAACTGCCCTTCCCAATCCCACTTTTTATGTTTCCTGGTCATTAGGTATAGAAATTAAAATGAAGTTAAATTTAGTTTAAGAAAAATATAATTATAAGTGCAATATGGCACAAGTGTCACATAGTTCATTCCTAAGTTAAATATATGTAACTGGGAATTTTTGAACTTTGTAAGGTATATTTTACTTGCATTAGTATAGACAGTTGGGGGTTGAGACTGCTCACCACAAAAAAAGCGCTCAAATTCCATGATATTCTATCTTACATTTTTTATGAGATTAAATGTAATTTTAAAAATAAACTATAAATAAGCCTTTCAAAAATAAACTCAACTTCTTCAAATTTTAGGAGAAATCTTGTGAATTTCCAGGTCATTGCATCAATAATTTGTCCAAGTAGTAATCAAGTGTCCAGGTGTAAAATGCTCACTGATTAAAAGGTTGTCAGAGATCAAAATGGTAGACGTTTCAGAAGTGTCATTGATCAAGAGAAAATGTTCATCAAATGTTGTTAAAATGTAGTGACTTATTAAAGTTGCAACAAGAAATAGTAATAAAAAGTTTTGAATTTTATTATCATTGTGGGTATTTTGCAATTTGGGAAGGATTTTTTTTAAAAATCAGTCTCTTGAATACATATAGGAATACATAAATTTAAAAAAAATTTAAAAGAATACAAATAGTCTTTTTGGTTGGCATGATATAGTAAACGATTTAGAATGGATTTTCCCTTTGAAATAGTTATTTTACTTTGAGGAATTTAATCTATGGGTTAAGAGGATAAAGCAGAGAGAACACAGGCCTTTGCATCAGTGTATCTGGTTCTGAATTCTAACTACTCTAGTTTTCAGATATTTGGCACTGATAATTTTGAAAAAAAAATCTGTTTTTAAAAATCTGTGATGTTTCCACCTCTGTAATAAGAATGTAATAATTTCTACTTTGCAAATTGAGAAACGTATGTAAAATAAGGTATATGTATATAAATTGGCTGGCATATAACGGATGCTCAATAAAAACTACTTATTACTCTTTTGTATGTGGATTAAGA
>NW_016809230.1:493009-494891 GCF_001698545.2 Rhinopithecus bieti
GAAAGTACAAATTGTTTAAGTATGACTTCTGTACGATAGAATATTATATAGGCATTAAAAATCATGTAATAATAAATGGCATGAAAATATATTCATAATATATTCTTAGGTAAATAGTCATATAAAATATATGTATTGTAAGATCCCATTATCATAAAAAATTTATAAACATATACATATACTTGACAAGATTTGAAACCAAAATGTTAATTATAATAATCTCTGGGTAAGAGGTGATTTAAAAAAAAAAAAATATTTTGATTTCTCAAATTATAATTTAAACATACATAATTTTTTCTAACAAGAAAACATAATAAATGTTATTCTTTCTAAAATCAGGGTTTTGAAATGTCAGTTCCTATAATGTACATTCTAGGAGGCATAAGAGTTGGTTAATTTGGAAGTACTATTTATTATTCTTGAAGTTATAGTGAATTGGGGTAATATGTGAAGCTAAACATTGTAATCCATTTTAAAGATTATTAGAAGAGCAAGACTGGAAATTACTCCCCAGTAACATCAATCCTTGGTATGTTAATGAATACAAGGGATTACAGAAGAATTTGCAACTATCCAGAGAGTACTGGAATCAAAAGCAATCAAGTCTGGTGGCTTATAAAAAAAATCCCAACCAGTGAAATTCAACAGATTATTTCCACCAATGGAATAACAGTATTATCATATTACAAGAACAATGTTAAACAAAGCACGTGATGGGATAACTTATGAAGTTTGTTCATAGAATTGATTCAAAGTTGAAGTGGATGCAATCTTCTGCATGACAAATTGAAGATGAAGAGTAATAATGCTTGAAAAGATTGTGAAGGATGAGGAGGTATTTGGTAAAACTTGCATGTATTCTGAATTCTACTCTGATTTTACATCTAGTTTGTGATCTAGAATTGCGTAATAAGTAGTTCATTTTAAAAAGAAAAATTTATACTAATTTGAAAATCCTTATAACTGACACAGGAAAAAAATTACTCATGCAAAGTCACTAATGTAAGGAGATTATTTAATGGGCTAAAATTTGTTATTTTGAAGAAGAAACAAGAAAAAGAGCTCTTGAAGGGAAAAAAAATCTTAGCTATTCTCTAGAGAAAAGTAATAGCAGATAATAAGTTAAGTACCTTAGGAACCACACCTACATGGGCCCATCAATCCTCAGAGAGGCCCTGTGGTTTATATTCTCTCCATTTTACAGATGAGGACCTTGGAGAACAGAAATATATTAAATAACTGCCCTGAGGTCACACGTTAAGAGGCAGAGCCAAAATCTGGTTTACCTGGAATGATTTCCTTACCTCAAATTTCTATAACTTTTTACACCGTGCTGCAGCAATCTGACCGAGGTTGGCAGTCTGACTCACTACCCAACCTGCCCACTACTTCTCCAATACAATTAAGAAGCCAAATTGATTGAGACAGCATGATTTAAGGAGACTGACACTGAATTTGGATTTCAATCCTGGTTATCCCACATTCAAGATGTGTGACCTTGGTCCAGCCATTTAATTGAAATCTGGCCTTAGTTATCATGTCCTTAAAATAAAGAGAATGGAATAAATTCTATTATTCTTTCCAAGTCTAATAGATGACCCTTGCCTCACAGTCAATATTCATATATCTTTAAGCAACTTTTGAAGTGTGTCATGAGAGTTCTGGGAAAGGTTTAAAAAGCAACATATACATATATTTTTACATGTGTGTATATATATAAAATCTATCTATATAGCTATCAATCTATAGATAGGTACATATAGATACATCTGTATATATAGCTGTATACAGATATATATCTGTATATAACTTTATATATAAATAAAACTACATAAATATATAAAGTTCATATATAAACTTTATATATAAATATATATAAATA
>NW_016809230.1:497326-521051 GCF_001698545.2 Rhinopithecus bieti
ATAATATATAAAAAGATGATAGTTTATATATATACTTTATATAGCTATATACACAGATATATGTAGATATGTATACACAGATATATAGATATATATAGATATATCTACATATATATATCTATATATACATATATATGTAGATATATCTATAGACATAGATATAGATATAGATATCTCACAGAGTATCTCAAGTTGAGCAAAAACTTCCAAATTATCATAGTAAGAGAGTCCTGAAGAGGAGGAGCATTCAGTTGTGTTTTGTTTTGTTGTTTTTTTGTTTTTGGTAAGCCTTTTCTTATTCTGAAACATCTACTATGTGATTTTTTTCCCCAAAGAACAGTACTTTTAGCACTACAACGAGGGGGAAGAGAAGTCCATATTTCAGAGAGTAGCAGTATTTTTCATGAGGTGTAACAGCTACTGAAGGTGAACTATTTAGCTAGGGAGAAAACAAGGAAGAGGAACTTGCCAAAAAGAGTGTAGAGAGAAAGGAGAGAAGAACTTGCAAAGCAAAGGTCACTTCAGTCCTCTAGCACCTCTCTGCGTAGTATTCTGTTCAAGTTTAAGATTCTCACTCTTCGAAAGGGCTTGAATATGAGGCATAGCTGATATAAATGCCTGGCGCTCTTTCTTTGTTGTGAGGAGTGACAGTCCCAGAGCGGATGTGCCTCCCTTGGGCATGATCTCGCCCTCCAACTGTGAGTCCTGACTTCAATCAGGGGCCTCCACAGGCTCCTAACAAAGGAAGAGAGAGTCTAGGGAATGATTCCTTTCCATTTTACTTTCTCTAAATGCAAGTAGAAATCCAGGGCTTTGAGGAAGAATAAAATGCAAGTTAAACTAATTGTTCCTGCTGCTGTAAAGTTACAAAAAACTGTAGACTGAATCACCATGGGAATAAGTCAGAGATATCCACAGACTTATTCCTGAAATTTGACTTTTGCATCCACTGGCTATTCAGAAGTTCATTTGACAGTAGCAATGTAACATTAATAGGAAGCAAAATCAATACTTTGAGCCTCCTACTAGCATCACTATTAAAAAGCCATTCCTGGTCAGCACACTAAATTCACATTCCAAATATTAGAGACATGCTGATAAGTGTTGCTGCCCTTTATTCTCGAAAGACTCATACTCCCATATGCTGTGGTAAAAGTAACATCGTTGATTGACTCTATCTGCTCTCACATGTTCTGCTTGGCTTAACAAATGTTTTTCTTGCATCTATTCCTTTAAGAAATAAGTTCTCTTCCTGTCTCCCTTCTGTCTGAATTTGCTAGGTGGAGGGGGGTGCCAGGAGGGCTGTGTCTGCCAACAGGTGGCCAGACACTAGATCAGTCTCTCTCAATCAGCAAGTCCCCATCTGCTAGTTGGAATCTCCATGTGTTCATTCTGCTTATTACAGCAGCTGAGCCTCAAACTGGGTTCTTTGTGGTCTTCAGGCAGATGCTTAACAAGGTGAGCCAAAGGGAGCCTGGCCATTAGGAGCTGTGTTAAGACTGCCTCAGCTGGAACCTGTTTTTCCTATGTTTTTCAAGTGCTTACCTACAGCTTCCCCTGATAGCTTTACCACAGGACTTCCTTAGGGCATCAACCAGACACAGTGATATTTGAAACTTCAAACAAAAGTGCTTATGCCATGCTATTTTTTTTTTTTTAAGTCTTTGGATGTTATTTTGAGTTCAAAAATATTTCAGTAATTATCAACATCCTGGCTTAGGTATTGCTGGGTTTGAAGAAGGGTCTTAGCAGGCTCACTTTAAAGATCATCACATTTTACCAAGGAGAGCCAATTTAACTTCAGTGAGCTATTGTATGAAGAGCTAAAATCAGAAATTATACATTGGGGGTTAGACTGTACATTAGTGGAGGTGCAACCCAGGATGTGTTACCTATTGGCGAACAATATCATTTCCTAGGAAGTCTGATGGACAAGACAGTTTAAGGAAGAGAAATCCACATTTTGTAAAGGGTTTGGTGCAGGCTAGCCTGTGCCAACCAAAAAAATAATGATCTAAATTGCTTCCATCTTTTATCTTAGGTTCAGACATTCTCCTAAAATGGATTTACATTTTTAAAATGCTCTTTGAGCATATTTTATTGCTTTCATTTTCTATTCCTATTCTGCTCACGTTTGGGTAGTACTGTAGGTAGAGTAAAACAGTCGGGGGAAGAACCCATTTCTATAGAAAATAATCCTTAGAAATTCTTTACATGGGATCCAATAGAGCAAGAGTCTGATAACCTGCAACGAGTTGAATGGGCCCAAGTTGTGTTATTTCACAGAATAAGCAGAAAGGTGTGGTTGAGAGTGTGCATTAAATCAAAGCATTTTTATTTATTTGAGGTTGGAAGTCTGTTGAAGCCCCCCAACAGACACAAAGGCAAAACTGTCTCAGGGAGCTGTGGGCGAGCATTTGAAAACCATGTGAAGATCAATTTCCAGCTGAGTCAATTTTTGTCAAACATCATGTGGCTGGGCCAGTTTTGGCTTTCGTAGTAGAATCTGAAGCCCGCAGAGTCCAGCCTCAGTCTCAGCCACCATACTGTGCAAGAGACAGAGAAGAGGGAGTCCGGTCTCCAAATGGGGCAGTCTTTTAATTGGCTGAGTGTGCACCAGGGTTTGGGCACAGAATGTCAGGCACATCCTTGCTGTCATCATCATTACTGATTCAAACTGCATTGAGGAGTACTGAGGAGCTGCCAAGAGAAGAAGCTGAGCCGTCCACCGATTTGAATCACGTCTGAACACCACGGAGAAAAAGGAAAAAAAGAGCTTTGCTTGATAAACCACAGGAAAATGCTGCTCTAACCCATTGAATGCCATGATACATGCTTCCTTGTCTACATTTGAAGGCTACCCCTTTTTACATTTCTTGTCCAAGTCAGATGTTTCCAGCATTTTCATCGTCCCTCCATCCCCAGCTACCTATTATGCTAGTTGAAAATCAGTTTTTATGGGCACAATTGATGCCTGAAAACGGTGTTACTAATTGCAGTATTTATGAGTCAGGAGAAACGTTTGTTTCATTACTAAGGGTGATATAAAAGTTTGCCTAAACTATGCAGTTTTTCGATTCAGAAAGTTATCCTCAGAAATCATTGTACTCATAGACGGCTGCCTACACTCTGTGATCTAAGCTGAAATCAATACTCCCTCCCTGAACACCAAGCTTAATATTCTTCACTGGACAGAAATGGTTGATTTGAGGAACCCCACAGTTTCCTACATATAAAGACTCCTTTTTGGCATGTAAATACTCCTAAAGGGGCCAGTCTTTAAGTTATCATCTAACAGCCTATCAGGAATTAGGAAACAATAACTTCAAGGGAAGAACCAGGTGTAGTGTGGTGACTCCCAACGGGGGTGTGGGGAGAAAGGTGGGTGGGAACAGGAGATTATGGCACAGATGGGAAAAGCTGGAGGCTGCCCCTAACACAGTCCATCTGCTAAGGGTCCTCCTTTATTTTCATAATACAGAACATGGTATCATTGATTTATGTATGCAGTGGTTTTTAAATAAGAGAGGACTTCAATGTTACCCGGATCGTGGCCCCCAAATTAAACTTTCCCAGGCCCTATCCCACACTGACTCAGAATTTCCAGGGACGGTGTCTGGACCTGCTTGAATCTTTTGAAAATGCCTTCAGAAGGCTCAGAGGCACATTTGTAGGTAAGGATAAGGGTTACAGCTGCTGGCTTAGGCCCTGAGCATCTCCTATGCCCTCCGCGGCTCTCCATGATTCATGCTCCACTTGTCTTTTAATGAGATGTGAAAATTGAAGATGCAGGTAAAAGTTACCTCCATTTATTGCTCCATTGTTTGCCTTCATAGTTTTCCATGTCAGCGTATAAAGCCATATATTTTTTCCTAAAGCTCAGAGGAAAAGAGAAGCTTTGGCTTACACTTTCACAGCAACCAGGCCCGTTTCTTCTTTGTTCGGAAGCACATGCGGTTACAGCCTCTCCAGCATTACATTCTGGTTTCCAGCCTCTCGAGCTAGACTATCCAGTTCAAAGCCAGACTCCAACACCTACCAACTTCATGACCTTGGAGAAAATTACTTAACTCTTCTGTATCTTACTTTCCTTATCTATGAAATGCGGACACTAACCTCATTAGGTTGTTGTAGGAAGAGTTATTACACACATAAAGCTCCTAAGTTGGTGTCTGCCCACACTACTGGTTTTCTCACAGCACTCTGCAATGTAGATGGTGACTTTCATATGACATTTGACAAGGTTGTCTACTTCCCTTTTGAAGGATTCTCTGTTCCTCTAGCTCGTATGACACGACTGTATCCCAGTTCATCTCCCATCTTTCTCAGTATCTATTCCCAATGTTTTTGGAGGGAAGGGTTCTCCACCTCCATTCACCCATCCAATATGGTATTTTTCAAGGTAAGTTCATCAATTACCTAAATGGTAATGACCTTCTCATATCACCTGAATTTCAGAGGCAACTATCCATCTTACTGCAGAGCATCTGAAACTTTTATTGTTTCTGCTAACACTGCTTCTATCCTGTATTTCAGTAAGTAGTTGGTAGCTACAATGTCGGGGAATTACTACAAAATTATGATTTAAAAAAATCTGTAACTGTTCCCTCTGGAGTAGATAGGACATAGAAATCACCCAGATTCCTAAAATATAATATATCTGCATTTATGAAAATAGTTTTTTTCTACTTTTTTTTAAATGTGGGAGAGACATGCTTCTAGTTCATTTAACACAGTAACACGTCCATTACATGATGCTAAAATTAAGGTGGACAAATTTTCATCTGATTCATCAAAAGTCTGGTTTTACCAACCCTTCGTCTTTCTGTAGGCTGGAGTATTTTTGGATAAATGCTGTTTAAGCATCATCAACTGAGGGTTTATATTTAGTTCAAGTAGCTTACCCCTATAACTAATTTCTGCTTGCAGTCAATCCATGGAAGTATCAGTAAGAAACACACATACACACATTTCACCAGAAAATGATCATGAGTAGCTTGGTAGAATGTGAAGAGGAAGGAAGAAAGATAGCCATAGAATTTTCCTCAGAAATTTTAAAATAAGGCACCCATTATTATGAGGCAGAAAATATTATACACCCTGTAGCAGAAATGTATAAAATCATCTTAAACCGCATAGATTACAAGTTTAGTTGTAACTTGATTGACTACTGAAGTAACTAAAGAAAATAATTTGTCAGTTATAAAGTAGATTAAGAAGCAAAGGAAGCAGAGGAAAAAATGGAAAAACATCAAAATGAGAAATCTTAGCATCGCGAATCACATACTATTCAAAAAAGTAGAGCCTCAGCAGACAGCCCAGAATATTTTATATTCTAATCCCAATGGCAAAGCCATGCCTAATGTGAGGATCAATGGTGAGGTTCTAACCAAGGACTTAAAGTATTCTGATACCTTTGGCAAGATCAATCCTAGCAAAGATACTTGTATCAGGCCATCTTGCCTGAGGTTATTAAATGTTCTATTATCTTAGTTCCTCTTATTCTAATTCCAGATCAATAGTCTGATTTTCATTTGTGTTTTCTTCTATGGTAAGAGAATGATTTGGTCATGGGACCATAAGGTTCCAGTTGCCTGAATTAAATCTTTTGTTTTGAATTAATGTTTGAATTATGATTAGTCTTCCTGTAAGTGTGTGCCCACAGAGAAATGCACCAATCCTGTAGACTTTCAATACGTATCACAAACTATCACTCTGATACACTGGATAACATTCGTTCAGGCTTTAGCATCCCTCACCTGACTATTACAGCCTTCCAGCTTCTTGTCTGTGGTCTTACATCCTCCAATCCATCATCCACAATGCTTTCAGATGACCTTCATATGCAAATCCTGTCATTTGATGTACTTGCTTAAATTCCTTTGATGTCTCCCCACTGCCTACAGAATAAAGTTTAAATTGCTTAGCTGGGCTCAAGGCTCTTCCTGATCCATGTATTGCTTACCTTTTCAGTTTTATCTCTTGAGATAATGCCCACATCATCATAGCTTTCTTACATGGAGGTCCTCAAATAGAGTCTGCTTTTATGCAACTCCATGCTTTGAGAGTACAGTTCCTACTGCTAGAATTGGCCTTCCTTCTTTTCTGCCTGCCTAAAATTGAGTCAGTGTTCTAGTCCTGTTGCAATAGTTCAGACCACTATCAAGTGTTTCTTGAATATACCACTACGAGAATATTCTTTTTTTTCCACATCTGTGCTGTATGTACATATGTACATAATTATTATAGAACCTATGTTTAATTGCACTTATTACTTTATATACCTGCCTTTATTCGACTATAATCTCACTGAGTTTAGTGACCATGTCTTATTCATCTTTATAGTCTCATATCTATCATAATATTTTGTCTATAATAGGCACTTAGTATTTGTTGACTGATTAAATAACTAAGGAGGTTGGCAATTAGATCTTGAAATTAAAAAAAAAAATTAACCTTTATTAAGTGCTTACTATAAGCCAAGGGCAACACTGAATCCATTGTAATTAATTGATGAATTAATCTCTAGATTATCTGGAAGGAGAATAGAGGGGGAAAAAAGTGCAGTGAATAAAAATTCTAATAATATAATCAACTTTGGAAATCTAGTAAACTGAAATAAACACTAACAAGAATAGCAATAAATTTAATTAAGTTAAATCAATGTTTAAACTATGTAAATTGTTCAGATTCATGATTCTGTGTTTAGCAGTTATATTTATCTTATCACCAGAAAAGAATCTCTGTCCATATATTTAAAGCATTCTATGAAACACACAGAGGGAGTGAGAGAGAGAATGAGAGAGTAAGAACAAAACCAAAAGATGTTTAAGAAAACCATTAAAAGTGTATTTCTTTTGTCAATGTGTTTAGCCTGGCAATTATTTTTAATAAAATCATCAAACATAATTTTTAAACATGACATTAAGTCGTTAAGTTTTCTTTTGGTTCATGGGTGTTTGTGTGTAAGTTCAGGTCTCCTATATTTTAAAGGTAATTTTAAGGCCTCTTCTTGCCTGGTCTCCCTGGCATTGTTGAATGCTCTTGAGAGCTCTTGATGATAACAGTGCTGCAAACTTAGGTGACCTGGGCCAGCCCGTGTGAATGGGCCTTAGAATGGCACAAACAGCAAACGAAAGATTTTATATATAACAAAGATAGAGACCGGGGAGTCCTTATGAATATGTTATTAAGCACCTGCGCTCCAGTTCTTCAACTGGAGCCGTTTGAAAAGAAAGGATGCTAACTTTTGGCCAGAACTGAGGTCTGTAGAGACATTTTCTTTGTTTGTTTTTGTAAAATTGAATTAATTTAAATTATAACAATTGAAATATGGCGCTTTCCCTCAACAGTCATTTGAATATTGAAAATCTTACAGTACAGCTAATCTTACTCCAGTTATATAGCAGTGTAAGTAGGAAGAGTTTGACCTTGGAGAAGTTTTAAAAATCATTTTCTCCCCTAAGCTTGGAGAGTTTTGCTTCATTTTGTTTTTGTTGTTGTTGTTGTTGTTGTTGTTTTTTAATGATACATTTGAAAGACAAAGCCAGACACAAAGATAGAAAGACAGATCTGTTGGGATGTAATATTCAGAAGAATGGGTGTGGAAAGGAAATACAGATGGCATGGCATAAGGGATGAACAAGTAAAATAGTTAGAGGTCAGCATGGAGAAATCAGTGAGGGAAGACCCTAAAGAGGGACTTGCCCAGTCTCATCAGGCCCATAAGGAAAGCCTGAGTAAGAGATTAGGAAGAGGTTTGTCAACAGGATTCACACATTTTCCAATAGAAGATGGAGCTATAAGCAAATCAAGGCAAAAATTTAAGTAAGATCAGAACCAAACTTTTTTTGTTTTTTTGAGGAGGAAGGGATAGGTTGTTTCAAAGCTTAAGAACTGCAATTTATAGAGAACATTGACCGAGAGCCCTCCATTATTGCCCAGTGGAAGATATAAGTAAAATGTGGTCATTGTTACTAATCCATTAGAATTTCATATAGCAAGGTATTCAGTGAGGTAGAACTTTTTTCTCTTCTGCAGAACTTTATTTATGATGGGGTGGGTACACGTGGGTATGATATTTAGAAATTTTAATTTACATTCTCCTGAACATCCAAGAATTTTAGAAACCTAGCAGGAGCAGCATGTCAGCTTGATCTAGACTTAGTTGCTGACTCAGAAGGCCAAGATGGTGCTAAACATAGGAGCTGTTTGAAAAGGAAGTATGCTAATTTTTGGCTAGAATCAAGGTCTGTAGAGAAATTGTGTTTGTTCTCTGTAAAATCAGCTTGTATTAAATTATGTGATGGTTGAAATAGATGATAGTTATAAATGAGCTTCTTTCTCAAGTCAAAGACTGAAAGGGAACAGGGCAACTGGGTTTGTGATGCTGGAGACACTGGGAGCAATTCTCACCCAGTCTCTCTAAGGGAGGGTTGTTCCCAGAAAGAATAGAGGCTAAGTGACTTAAAGGGGAGACCATTGGAAACCCAGACTAAATTGGTGTGAATTTCTCAGGCTGAGAATAAAATTGCCACTGTCCCTTCATAAATGGCTCTGGATAGGCTTGTAATATACATCTGTGACCACAGAAGATAATGAAGCTCCTGGATGCTGTCATGGGTTGAACTGTGTCCCTCGAACAAGACATGTTGAAACCTGAAGAAGCCCTGGTACTTGTGAATATAACCTTATTTTAAAATAGTGTTATTGCAGATGTAATTAAGATGAGGTCATTGGAGATGACCCTAATTCAATATGATCAGTGCCCTTATAAGAAGAGAGAAATTTGGACACAGACACACATAAATATGGGAACATCATGTGAAGAAACAGAGACAGACAGAAGATGGCCACATGAAGCTAGAGGCAGAGACTCAAAGTGTGCTGTCACAAGCCAAGTTGTGCTTGTGGCTACCAGAACAGTGACACAATACATTCTGTCATTTTAAGCCACCCAGTGGGTAGTGGCTTAAACATCAGCTCTAGAAAACCAACACAGATGCCAGCCTCATCACAGGGTCAACAGCAAGTCACTACAATGTCAGCAGTATTAGAGATCAGCAGATGATCATCTTGGAACTTTGAACTTCCCAGGAGTCATTTGTATCACCTTTTCTCAGGTTGGCAGCAGTTAAGGCATCTGTCTTCTTCAATGGGACCTCATAAATTCCAGTGACTCCAGGGGATATCTTGCAATTATCATAAGGAGGGATGACCCCCAAATAGGAGAGACAGCATTCTTTCTAATGAAGACTTATGAGATGCAGAATAGTAAGTACAGCTTAGAAAGGGAACTTAGATTTCCTCTGATCTCTCAGGGTGGTGAAGTCTGCAACCAAATCATACCAAAGGCCAGGTTTCTCTTAGGTAGGGATAAAACCATGTTCTCCCTTTGGTGGGTAGACTTTTCTAAATGTGGAAGTTGGGCTGGGCACAGTGGTTCACGCCTGTAATCCCAGCACTTTGGGAGGCTTAGGCAGGTGGATCACAAGGTCAGGAATTTGAGACCAGCCTGGCCAACATGGTGAAACCCTGTCTCTACTAAAAATACAAAAATTAGCTGGGCATGGTGGCACATGCCTGTAATCCCAGCTACCTGGGACGTCAAGGTAAGATAATTGCTTGAACCTGGGAAGTGGAGGTTGCAGTGAGCCAAGATCGCGCCACTGCACTCCAGGATGGGGGACAGAGCAAAACTCTGTCTCAGAAAAAGCAAACAAACAAACAAAAGAGTGGAAGTTGCCTACAGCCCAGAGATGACTTACAAAAGACTTGGTGCTTAGTAGCATGCAGAGCTTCTTAAAGAAGAGCTGCAGAGAAATCTTCATCAGGAGACTGGAGTAGGCCTTCTTAAAATACAAAACAGTTTTCAACTTCAAGAAATATAATAAATTATTGCCTTACGGGAAAAAAAATTGCATTGTAATTGCATAAAATTATCTCAGCTCAGGTTGATCTGGTTTACCCCATCACGTTAGAGACAGGAAAACTGAGGGGCACGGGATTACACAATTTTTTGGCAACCTGGGATTTTGCCTCTTGCTTTCTCACACTCACAGAATAATGGATTGTTTGTAAATCATGTTAGGTAGTGCTCTTCCGGTTGATGCGAGTGTCGCTCCAGTTATTGATATTGGTGCATATTAAGCATCCTCAGAAGTGCTTTTTTCTTCCAGTGTTTCACTAACACTTCTTAGTAGGGGGCACCTATCTTAAAATCTCATTTCTTTTTTTGTTTCCGTAGAAGACCTACTCTTTTGAGTCATCATGATAGAGTATTTCCTGTCCTATCAACATATCTGAACTAGTCACTTCTTTAATCTAGCTTGAAAATTCAGTTAGAAGAACTGTTCTAATTTCTCCATTTTACCTGTTGATGCTCTCTTGCTGAGCCACATACAATCTCTAGGAAAAAAAAAATGTGCTGTACACAGTGTTATCCACAAATCAGTACTACCTATCACAGTATGCTTCAGGAAATACAAAGCTACACTCTGTACATATGGGAACATTACAGATTTCTATAGTATTAGCTTGTATATTTAAAAGTTGTAAAAATTAAAGAAAAAAAATACATTATGCCTAAGCCCAATTCTTATACAAATGGACTATTTTTATTTCTGTATCTCCTTCTCTCCCAATAGAGAAATACTTTCAACTTTTACAAAAATCTAAATGCTTTAATCATCAGATAATATCAGAAAATTTATTCATAAGATACACACACACAATGCAGTGCTCCATGCGCAGTTGCACAGTTGAACAGGTTATATACACTGTACAACTCCAGGATATGTCATTCTCATTAGAGTCCATGAAAACAGTATCACTTTCTGTTGTACAGCATGCAACAAATAAGTAGGATATATTGGCCCTGTGATACACATATATGAACAAAAAAGGCAAAAACACAGATGAATCTTATCTTTGTTCAGAATTGACACAAATTCATAACACATCTTTTAAGTTAGTTTAAGTTAAGCTAGTTTAAACATCGGTTCTCATGGTTAAAGTTAGGTTAAATTAGAAAATCCATTCTAATTAAACCCAATTATGTTAGGTTTAATTTAATGAAGCTAGACAGACTCCTATCTTTTATCATACACAAAAATCAAATCAAAATGTATTCAAGACTTAAATCTAAGACATCAAACCATGAAACTACTGAAAGAAAACATTGGAGAAATTCCCAGGATATTGGAGTTGTCAAAGATTTCTTGAGTAATATCCCACAAGCACAGGCAACCAAAGCAAAAATGGACAAAGGAGATTATATCAAGTTAAAAATCTTCTACACAGCAAAGGAAATAATTAACAAAGTGAAAAGGCAACCTACAAGATAAGTAGACTTGATAGTTCTTCATTTTGCCACTTGATAAGCTGTCTCTTTCATATAAAACCGCTAAATGGCTAGAGCTGTAAAGATGTCCAAAGAAAACATATTTACCTTCTCACCTCAGTTATATTCAATCTTATTCAAATCGCACATGATTAGGAAATTCTCACATTTGTAAAAAAGCAAGAATAAAATATGTAAAAGGCAACAGGGCCTGCTTTAATATTTTTTCAAGTTGAAATAAAGCACTACAACATAAGATTGTTATTACACATATGTCCACACAGACACATTGCAAAAGATTTTATTCAATGCTAATGCATGTACACTCACATACAGCAGGAATGTAAATAAACATTTGCTTCCTACTCAGAGTTCTAAGGAGCAACAAAAGCAAAAACCTAAAATATGTTACCTTGATGCAAAATGTAGGGAAAACAACAACAACAACAACAACAACAACAAAAAAAAACCTTAGGGGGAGATTAAATTAACCTTAAAAATATTAATGGTGTTTGAAGGTAAAAATAAAGTTTTAAAGTTTGTTTTTTGTTCTGTTATCCTCTTTTCCTTTAAGTGCTAATCAGATCAATAATCTCCTGGGAGGTTGGCAGTACAGTGCTTACCCTACTTTGCTAAACATTTCATTAAACAAAACCTCAAGAAGTACTGAAAAAGCAAACAATACTTAAGTCCAAAATAAATAAATGAATAAATAAGCACACAGAGATACATCTCCACAAGAAGAAAAGTGGGGATTCCTGATCTTATTTCAGAAGACAAACACCTGGATATTGTTTTGTAAAATACATAGTGTCATGCAGGGAGTCAGAAGTGGTTTTCCATTCTGTTTCTGGTCTCTACTACTACTTTGACTCCTAGCAAATAGCTTAGTTTATCTCTACTTCCATTTCCTCATCTGAAAAATGAGGTCAAATATTGTCTTCACTTGTGAAGTTGTTTAAAGAACTAAACTAATAATAGAATGAAAGTTGTTAGCATAATTAGACAGTATCTACTTTTTTTGTGATTATTAATATAAAAGCTTTGATTAATACTAATGAATAAAAGATATGCAGCAGTTTCTTAAAAATGAGGTATTCATGGCTGGGCATGGTGGCTCACGCCTGTAATCCCAGCACTTTGGGAGGCCGAGGCAGGCAGAACACAAGGTCAGGAGATCGAGACCATCCTGACTAGTATAGTGAAACCCTGTCTCTACTAAACACACACACACACACACACACACACACACACACACACAATAGCTGGGCATGGTGGCGGACACCTGTAGTCCCAGTTACTCAGGAGGCTGAGGCAGGAAAATGGCATGAACCTGGGAGACGGAGGTTGGAGGTTGCAGTGAGCCGAGATCATGCCACTGCACTCCAGCCTGGGTGACAGAGCAAGACTCCTTCTCAAAAAAAAAAAAAAAAAAAAAAAAAAATTTTTTTCCCCCCACCCCCGGGACTTAGCCAAATCCATGTTGTTCACCCTGAAATATCTTTTTCTGACTGCTTAGCAAACCATATGCCTTTTCCTCCTCATAACATAGTTCAAGACTCATTTTTTTTATCTGTCCATATTAAATACTAGATATAAAATCATTATGGCAACATCCCTAGAAATTACATGATGAGATAACTTTTAAAATGTACCACATATCAATGTTGAAAAGAGGTAAGATAGACTAATAAAGAAAAAATAAAACAAAAATTAATAAGAGTGTTTGTGAATCCTTGGAAGAGGGAATTTTAGCTAGTCAAAACCATCATTGTTTCATTAAGTGATAATAGATAAATCTAATGCTACCTCCATTTTGATGGCATAATTGCACCTCTAGATCATAGATGTGACAAATTTTGTTATATTTTTATTTCAGTAAGATATTCAATAAATTCTCCTGTGTAGTCTTTATCACAAGGTTAATAAACACTGGCTAGCAGCTTACAACGGCGGGGGGCCTCCCAAGTAGGTGCACTTTACGGTTTTACACTTTAGTCTAATCAGTGTAATATACTCATTAACAACATGGTTGGGAATACAGAAAATATGCTAATCAAATGTGCAAATAACACTGGGACAATAGCCAGTGTACTTAATAATATAATTGTAACTTTCTAAATTATTTTCAATTTTTGTGGGTACATAGTTGGCATATATTTTGTGGGTTACAAGAGATATTTTGACATGGGCATGCAATGTATAATAACCACATGAAGGTAAATAGAGCATCCATTACCTCAAGAATTTATCCTTCGTGTTACAAACTGTCCAATTATACTCTATCAGTTATTTAAAAATATACACATAAACTATTTTTTACTGTAGTCACCCTGTTCTGCTACCAAATACGAGGTCTTATTCATTCTTTCTAACAATTGATAAGTGACAGAAGGGTGGTTGTGGACTCTAAGGGCATTGGAGATGTTCTGTTAACACAGATACCATGCCACCAGGCGGAGCATTGGCCTTGGAAGCCTCTGACTCTTAATCCACAGGTCTGCATGGTAAAGAGCGAATCAGATTGAAAAGGTGGAGGATGTCCACGTTTTTCCTTTTTTGTACCCATTAATCATCATCATCCTCCACCCACAACCCACTACTCTCTCTCGTTTCTCGTAAACCAGCCTTCCACTTTCTACCTGCATGAGTTTGATTGTTAACATTTTTAGGTCCCAGAAATAGGTGAAAAAATGTGAAGCTTGTCTTTTTGGGCTTGCCTTATTTCACTTAACCTAATAATTGCCAGTTCCATCCATGTTGCAAATGACAGGATCTCATTCTCTCTTTACAGCTGAATAGTACTCCATGGTGTATAGGTGCCACATGTTCTTTACGAACTCATCTATTAACGGACACTTAGGTTGCTCCCAAATCTTGACTATTGTAAATAGTGTAATAAACACAGTCGTGCAGCTATCTCTTCAGTATACTGATTTCCTTTATTTTATTTTATTATTATTATTATTATTTTTGAGTATACATCTAGGAGTAGGATTACTAGAGATTACTGGAGAATATGGTAGCTCTAATTTTAATTTTTTTGAGGAGCCCCCAAACTGTTCTATACAGTGGTTCTACAAATTTACATTCCTACCAATAGTGTAAAAGCATTCCCTTTTCTCCACATCCTTACCAGCATTCGTTATTGCCTGTTTTTTGGATAAAAGACATTTTAACTGGTGAGATGGTATCTTATTGTAGTTTTGATTTGCATTTCTCTGATGATCAGTGGTGTTGAGCACCTTTACATATTCCTGTTTGCTATTTGTATGTCTTCTTTTGAGAAGTGTCTATTCAGATCTTTTGCCCATTTTTAAATCAGATTATTGTTTTTTATTTAGTTGTTTGAGTTCCCTACATACTCTGGTTATTAATCTCTGGTCAGATGGGTAGTTTGCCAACAATTTCTCCCATTCTGTAGGTTGCCACTTCACTTTGTCAATTATTTCCTTTGCTCTGCAGAAGATTTTTAACTTGATATGATCTCCTTTGTCCATTTTTGCTTTGTTGCCTGCACTTGTGGGATATTGCTCAAGCTGTCTTTCACAACTCCAATATCCTGGGGAGTTTCTCCAATGTTTTCTTTCAGTAGTTTCATGGTTTGATGTCTTAGATTTAAGTCTTTAATACATTTTGATTTGATCTTTGTATATGGCAAAAGATAGGAGTCTAGCTTCATTCTTCTGCATATGAATATCCAGTTTTCCCTGCATCGTTGAAGAGACTGTCCGTTCCCCAATGTATGTTCTTGACACCTTTGACAAAAATGAGTTCACCGTAAATGTCTGCATTTATTTCTGTGTTTTATATTCTGTTCCACTGGTCTATGTGCCTGTTTTTATGCCAGTACCATGCCATCATAGTTACTATAGCTCTGCAGTATAATTTGAAGTCAGGTGATGTGATTCCTCCAGTTTTGTTCTTTTTTTCTTTTCTTTTTCTTTTTTTTTTGGAGACGGAGTCTCACTCTGCTGCCTAGGCTGGAATGCAGTGGTGCAATCTCAGCTCACTGACACAGACACTTCCCAGGTTAAAGTGCTTCTCCTGCCTCAGTCTCCCGAGTAGCTGGGATTACAGGCACATGCCACCATGCCCAGCTAATTTTTTTGTCGTTTTGGTAGAGACAGGGTTTCATGATTTTGGTCAGGCATGTCTCAAACTCCTGACCTCAGGTGATCCACCTACCTCAGTCTCCCAAAGTGTTGGGATTAGAGGTATGAGCCACCATGCCTGGCCTCCAGTTTTATTCTTAGCATTTGCTCAGTATAGCTTTAGCTATTTTGAGTCTTTTGTGATTCCACATACATTTTAGGATTGTTTTTTCTATTTCGGTGAAGATGTCATTGGTGTTTTGATGGGAACTGATTGAATCTGTAGATTGCTTTGGGTAGTATGGACATTTTAACAATATTGTTTCTTCAAATCCATGACATGGAGTATCTTCCCACTTTTTGGTGTCCTCTTTTTTCTAGCATTGATATTTGATAGTTTTCATTGTACAAGCTTTCATTTCTCTGGTTAAATTAATTTCTAGTTATTTTATTTGCGGCTATTGTAAATGGTATTACTTTCTTGATTTCTTTTTCAAATTACTCATTGTTGGCATATAGAAATGTTACTGATTTTTGTAGGTTGATTTTGTATCCTGCAACTTTATTGAATTTAACAGTTCTAATAGTTTTTTGGTGGTCTTTAGGTTTTTCCAAATATAAGATCATACCATATGCAAACAAAGATAATTTGACTTCTTCCTTTCAACTGCAGATGCCCCTTATTTCTTACGCTTGTATGATTTATTATAGCTAGGTTTTTGAGGACTGTTATCATGAAGGGATGTTGAATTTTATCAAATGCTGTTTCAACATTAATTGAAATAATCATATGGTGTTTGTTCTTCATTCTGTTGACGTGATTGTCACACTGATTAATTCACAAATGTTGAATCACCCTTGTATCCTTGGGATAAACCCACTTGGTCATGATGAATTATCTTTTTAATGTGTTGTTGAATTAGTATTTTGTTGAGGATTTTTGCATGACTATTCATCAGAAATATTGGCCTGTAGTTTTCTCTTTAATGTGTCTTTATCTGTTTTTGCTATTAGGGTAACACTGGCCTCCTAGAATGAATTTGGAAATATTCTCGCCTCTGCTTTTTTTTTTTTTTTTTTTTGGATTAGTTTGAGTATAATTGGTATTAGTTTTGCTTTAAATGTTTGGTAGAATTCAGCAATGATGCCACTGGTCCCCAGGCTTTTCTTTGCTGGGAAACTTTCTGTTGTGAGCTTCATGTTATTACTTGTTACTGGTCTGTTCAATAGCAAGCAACAACATTAAAGCCATAATAAAACACTCTGGTTTTGGAGTTTCTCATGGTTCATTCTTGGTAGGTTGTATGTGTCTAGAATTTATACATTTTTTTCTAGATTTTCCAATTTATCGGCATAAAGTTGATCATAGTGTCCACTAAGGATCCTTTTAGTTTCTGTGGCATCAGTTGTAAAGACTCTTTTTTCATCTCTTAATTTATTTATTTAGGTTTTCTCTCTTTTTTTCTTAGTCTGGCTAAAACTTTGTCAGTTTTGTTTATTTTTCCAATAAACCAACTTCTTATTTGGTTGATTCTTTGTATTGTTTTCTTTATTTCAATTTTATTTATTTCTCCCCTTAGCTTTATTTCTTTTCTCCTATTCACTTTCGGTTTAGTTTGCTCTTGCTTTTCTAGTTTTTTTAAGATGCATCATTGTTTATTTGGAGTTTTTCTTCTGTCTTGATGTAGACACCATAGCTATAAACTTCTCTTTTAGTACTGCTTTCACTGTAGCCCATAGATTGTGGTGTTCTGTGTTTTCATTATCATTTGTTTTAAGACATTTGTCAGTTTTTTTTTTTCTTTTTTCATTGGCCTACTTGTCGTTCATGAGCATACTGTTTAATATCCATGCATATGTATAGTTTCCAAAATTCCTCTTATTATTCCTCTAGTTATATTCCATTGTGGTCAGAGAAAATGCTTGCTATTATTATTATTATTTTTTGAAATGTTTTATAACTTGTTGTGTGGCCTAACTTATGGTCTATTCTTGAGAATGATCCATGTGCTGAGATAAAGAATGTGTATTCTTCAATCATTGGATAAAATGCTTTGTAAATATTTATTAGGTCTATTTGGTCTATAGTGAAGATTATTACATCCAGTGTTTCTTTGTTGATTTTCTCTCTGGAAGATCTATCTGTCCAATGCTGAAAGTGGGGTGTTGAAGTCTCCAGCTATTATTGTATTGGGATCTATCTCTCTCTCTAGCTCTAATAATATGTGCTATTTTGAATTTTCTGTCTAAAAGGTCATATGTCTCTGTCTCTCCAGGATTGGACTCTAGTGCCTTGTTTAGTTCATTTGGTGAGGTCATGTTTCCCTGGATGGTCTTGATGCTTGTGCATGTTCATTGGACTCTGGGCATTGAAGAGTTAGGTACTTATTGTAGACTTCTCAGTCTGGGCTTGTTTGTACCCATCCTTCTTGGGAAGGCCTTCCAGGTATTCAAAAGCACTTGAGTATTGTGATCTAAGCCATATCTGCATTAAAGCACATCTTAAGTCCAGTAATGCTGTAGTTGTGGTTGAGTCATAGAGGTACCACCTTGGTGATCTTGGAAAAGATCCACAAGAATTCTAATTCTTTTCCATTACTTTCTCCCAAACAAATGCAGCCTCTTTGTCTGTGCTAAGCTGCCTGGAGCTGGGGATGGGATGACATAGACACCCCTGGGACCACCACTAATGGGACTGCTCTGAGTCTGACCTGAAGTCAGCATAGCACTGGGTCTCACCCAAGGCCCAGTATAAACACTACCTGGCTGCCACCTACGTTCAAAGCCCCAGGGCTCTACAATCACCAGGTGGCAAAGCCAGCCAGGCTGATGTCTTTTCCTTTATGGAAGTGAATTCCCTCATGCCCCAAGTGGGTCTTTCCAGGAGCCAGGGACTCAAGTGAAAAATATTAGAAATCTACCTGAGTGCTCCATTTTACTGCATCTGAACTGGCACTTAAACTATGAGATGCAGTCCTTCCTACTCTTCCCTCCCCTTTCCACAGGCAGAGGAGCCTCACTCTATGGCCACCACCACCACAGGTCCATAAGGAATACTGCCAGGCTACCACTGATGTTCACTTCACGCCCAGGGCCTCTTCAGTCAGTTTGTGGGAAATGCTGCCAGAACTATCTCTTCAGAACAGTTGGCTTCCTTCTGGCCCAGAGCGAGTCCAGAAATGCCATCCAAGAGTCAATTCCTGGAAATGGGGACTCCAAGAGTCTGCTTGGTGCTCTCCCCAACTGTGGCTAATTTGGTAGCTAAGGTGCAAGGAAAATATTGCTTTATTTTTCTTTCAGCTTTACTCAAGAAGAAGCCTCTCACTATAGCCACCACAGCTGGGAATATGCTGGGTCTCCCCTAGAGCCAGCAAGTCTCAGAGTCTCACCCAAGGCCCATGGCATACTACTTGGATATTGCTGCTAGTAATTCAAGGCCCAAGGGCTCTTTAGTCAGCAAGTGATGTATTCTGCAAAGACGGAGTCCTTTCCTTCATGGCAGCAGGTTCCCTTCTGGCCCAGGGTGCGTCTAGAAATGGTTTCTGGGAGCTAGGACTTGGAATTCCCATTCATCAAAGAGGACTTTAACGCAAGACAAAGTCCTCTTTACTCTTCCCTCTCCTCTCCTGAAGAGAAAGGAAGGAGTCTCTTTTCGAGTCAGAAGCTGTGTTGCCTGCGGTTGGGGGAGGGGTAGCACAAGCACTTCCTTAGCCACTCCCGTTTGTGTCTCAGTAGGTAGCATGCCCCCATGTCCACTGGCTCCAAGCCCAGCTCAGCAGTAGGACATGTCTAGGAGTTGCAGTCTTTGTGGCCTAGACTGCCTTTCAAGTTTATTTAAGGTCCTGGAGCACTTTAGCTCACAGTGATGGGGCGTGCTGGAAGTCATATTCAGACTGCTGGGATGGGCAATTCCTCTCTGGCTAGGGCTCATCTAAATGCTCCCTGCGTGGATGGGTGCTGGCTGAGTTCAGCCCAGTTTTGCTTTCAGCTGTGACAGGGCAGCACTGAGTGCAATGCAGTGTCTCACAATCACTGTGCTCTCTCTCTCCCTGGCACACAGATTCTCTCTCCACGCCACATGGCTGCTGCTGGGAGATGGGAGATGGGTGTCATCCCCAGTTCAAGACTGTCTTTTCTAACTTCTTCAGTGCTGCCTTCAGACACATGAAGTTAAAACCAGGTATTGTGAGCACACACCTGATTTTTGGTTTCTATGCAGACAAAAACCCTTTTATAAGATTTAGACAGTTGTTAAATTTGGTGTTCCTGTCCAGGGGCATGGGATAGGCCATCTTGCTCCACCCCCATTTTGAATTATAACTTTAAAAAATGCCAATACATGTAAAAGCCAAAAATAAGATTCAGTGTCATATTAATACCCTTATGGTATTAGGTGATATTACCTATGTGATATTAACATACTTAAGGTGTGGCTGCTAAAATATATATAGCTGCAAGTGATATTCCTCCAATGCTTGCAAATAACAATGACTCTAACTGCATCTGAGTTTGCTTAAAAGCATCAAAAATAATTTTTGATGAGCGTCCTTCATGTTAAAAAAAATCTGAAAAGCCAAAGTTTGTAAAAATCTATCCCAAGGAAGGGAAACCTCTTCCTCTTATTTGTCCTTGGCACAGCTGAGTCAGGCTAGAATATTACAAGATTTTGTTAAATAGTAAGTGGAACCTAAACTGACTGGAGAGAATATTCTTTTAAAAACCACACAGATAGGATCCCTAAGATCAATTACCACAGGTTGATATGGGGTCAAAGGAAAACTACATCCTAAATCCAGGAATCACTTGCACTAAGATTTTTAGTTGCATTACATATTAAATTGAAATGTTAAAACCAGCCTAAAAGCCCAGCTCCACAAATTGAACAAAAATGTTTTATTCAATTAGTACAAAATATTCAACTTAATATTTTGTAGTAGATAAAATGAATGTTTTGGAAGATTATTTAAGAAATGAAAAATGCTCAGGTAGTAATATCAGTTCGGGTAGTAAACTGTACATGTGACTATGATTACAACTCTGCAAATATGTGATCTTTTAAAAGAAGCTTTGTAGCTTGACATCGTGGCATGCACCTGTAGTCCTAGCTACTCAGGAGGCTGAGGCAGGAGGCTGAGGCAGGAGGACTGCTTGAGCCCAGGACTTTGAAGCCTCAGTGTGCTATTATCTTCTGACTGTACTGGGTGACAGAATAAGACTCTGAACAAATAAATACATCTAATTAGATTAAATAAGCTTTCTGAAATTATTTTAAGGGTAATATTACAAGACCTCTGTAACATTGTGTTAGGGTAATAGGCAAGGAGTGATTTATTTCTTCATTTTGCTTTCATGAATTTTGTAAATTCTCCTTAATAATTAGATAATAACAACCCAAATTTATTAATGACTATCACATATATGGTATTTATTGCTCTTCTTGCATTATCTCATCTAATTCAAGGCAAAGAGATTGTGAAGCAGTTACTCCTATTATCCATTTTTATAGATGAAGATAAGGAGAGTCATGAAACAATCTAGATTAATGACTGAGAATTCAGTAGTAGTACCTAGTTGGGGTCTATGATTCAAAATGTGGTAGTTTACTTACAAGGTCCAAATTCTTAATCATCCTAAACTATAAAAGGATGCACAACATGGTGCAGTTTACAAGTTAAACATTTGATTATACCAAAGCTAATTTATAATCTTAATGTCCATATGCCCTACATTTTATAGACTGAGATAACTAGCAAATGATTGCCAAGGTACTGGTGCAATTCTAGCGGTGTGACCTTGGATAAATTATATAATATCAATGAGTAGTAATTCCTCATCTAAAAGTAAAAATATCATGTATTTTATAGAATTGCTGTGATGATTAGGAATTATTTATATAAAAGGCCTAGATTAATGACTACAAGCATTCATCATTATTGTCACTGTTGTTAAGTTGTATGGGAAAAATACTTTATCTCTAACTCTAAATATATTTTCTAGTACAAGTTTCCTAATTTAATTGTTCCTCTATTGTAGGACATGGATGGAAGATAATAAGTGTAGTTTCTTCCTCTGGGCAAGTGCTCATTTATCAGTCCTCATGTGGCACTAAATCTGAACACAGCCAGATATAGATGGTCTGTGACAGAAGAAACCTGATGATCTTACTGAATTCATCCCAGGTACTGTGCTTTTGATATTATTCTATAGTGTAGTCTTTATAATTTGGATTTCTGTAGCATCCCTGGAACAAGTTCACACGTGCTCGTGTGAGTTTCGTTTTGCATGTGCTGCTTTATCATGAACATGGAAGATATACCAGGTTTCTGTGGTAGAAACACTCTGGCCTCTTCCAAAGCAGAAGGCCCTGGGCTGTAGACCTTCAAATAGAAGCAAACATTCAAAGCTTTTAAAAGCTCTGACTTCTGGGAATGGAACAAATTGCTGAAATCACTTCTGCCTTGATCCAACAATTCATTATCTCCCAGAAACAGTGGCTTTTATAGCTGCTAAGGGGTTGCTATGTTCATCTAGAAAGAAGGAATAATCTCAATACAGACGTGAATTTTCAAGCCCTTACATTAAAATCTTTAGACTTAATTTTATTTGTCTAAATCTGTAATCAATCTAAGAATGGAATGGAGATATTTTGTAAAACAAATTAGGAAAGAACTAATTTTATTTTATATGAAACAAAATTGGCCCTTTATAATAAACTCCCCAAATATTCCAAAGAAAGAATTATATTTTATTCCCTTATTATACAGCTGGGAAATTATCAAAATGAATATTAAAATCTTGATTCCAATTTATGTTTGATATGGAAAACAAGGCCTTGTAAACATTTAACATTTTCTAATAGACAAGTGTGTAATAATTTACTAAGGGCACCCTACTGTCCTAGATTTATTGTAAGTCTCTTTATTGACGTAATCAGATTAATTTAATAATGAAAATTAATCCTAACTTTAGAGATACAAGCAACACATGTCAAGAGTGTTGTCTGATTTGCCTGAGGCCTATTTTCACCCAGGAAAGAAACGGCATTATTGGTGATTATTTAGCAGGTAAATAACTATAGGTCATGTCTGAATCTAATGATAGGAGTACTTTCATCAAACCTAAACTTGAATGACACCATTCCACAAAAATGGGGACCTGGAAAGAAGTTAAGTATCTTGATTTGTAAGACATGTGTATATATCCTCAATCAGTGTCTACACAGGGCAATTTTATTTAGATTAGGAGGTAAGGGGAGAAGGGATAAGACAATACTAAGGAGAATAGAACTGAGTCAGATTAAAGAAGAATGGAGTCTATGAAGAGACCTCTGGTCCATATATATATATATATATATATACACACACACACATATATATATATATATATATATACACACATATATATATATATGTAACAGGGAAATGGTTAACCAATTGAGGCACTAAATTATGAACCTCCCATGAGGTATGGCTTTACTTGTAAAATATCCTGGGGATTGAAGGTGATGATAATAATAATGCCTGGATGCTTGAAACACCCATCACTGTCTGAAACAGGAAGCAGTTAGGTGATACTTTTCACTGCTGTAAGGTATGAAATGGAGCTTCCGTACAATAGCAGGATCTTGAACTAGTAACTGGAAGGAGGATAAGCACTGGCAAACTAAAGACCAGTTTGGCAAATCAGTAGCCAGAGAGTGTTCAGTGAGGGGATGATAATGTCTTTATGGTTTTCACTGATTCTGAGGAGTAGCTATACTAGCTATACATGTCCGGTATATTTCTCAGTAGAGACATGCAGTGTTAATTACCAATTTCCAGAGTGAAGCACCATCTCTTTTCGTAGAATCCCCAAACGTATAACAACTTGAGGAGGTCTTCATTGGGAACTTCTTTTCTATAACTTTGGTATTTATACTCAGGCCAAGGAAAAGACAACCCAGATCCACCTGTGATAATTGCCCTTCTATTTCTAGAAAGATGCTTTTGATTAAAAGTAAGTTTCAGATGACATCAGCAATCTCTGTACTTTCAAGCTATTTCTTATTCTCTGACTGAAGCTAGATATTAATTCCCAGTCAAATTTATATAGCTTCTTCCCTCTGAAACCCAAAGGAAAAGAAAAGAAAAAAGAAGCTTCTCATCTCCTTCTTGTCCTTGGACCCCACCACTAGTCCTTTCTTCAAGCCTTTCAAGCATTCGTATTTTATTACCGTATTCACACCTCAAAAGAAGAAGAAACAAAAAGAAAACCTGCATGCATTCTCAAAACACCGTAAATTTCCTGTTTT
>NW_016809230.1:523508-526897 GCF_001698545.2 Rhinopithecus bieti
ATATATATATATATATATATATATATGCTGGACACGGTGGTTCACGCCTGTAATCCCAGCACTTTGGGAGGCCAAGGCAGGTGGATTACCTGAGGTCGGGAGTTCAAGACCAGCCTAACCAACATGGAGAAACTCCTTCTCCACTAACAATACAAAATTAGCTGGGCGTGGTGACACATGCCTGTAATCCCAGCTACATGGGGGGCTGAGGCAGGAGAATCACTTGAACCTGGGAGGCGGAGTTTGCAGTGAGCCGAGATTGCATCATTGCACTCCAGCCTGGGCAATAAGAGCCAAATTCTCTCTCTCTCTCTGGATATATGGATATATATGTGTATATCCCAGATTATTCCCATGTGCAGCCAAAGTTCAGTGCCACAGCCCCAGACATTTAATTTTTCTTTGTTTTTATTTCTCCTGTTTCAGTTGTATTCTCCACCAAATCTATAACCTGCTTCATGTTCTAATCTGTAGCCACAGGTGCACACCAGTTTGTACCTAAATGCTCATGCTGTCCACTCCTGAGGGTGTGTGTATTAGACTTGGCTGGCCGTTGCTCATTAGGCCCATAAGAACAGTTGACTTTCTTCTCACTAGATTTATTTTCTTTGAATGAATGGTAACTTCCTCTTTTCACTATTGCCCTCTCCAGCCATTTCCCACACAGTAGCCAGATTCACATTTTTATATGAAAACAATATCAAGTCACTTCCCTGTTGAAACCTCTCCAGTGACTTTCCACTAAGATCTCAATTCAACAGCACTGCATAGGATACTGTCTCTGATCTACTGGCTAAAGTTGTCCCTCAGTGCAATTACACTGTATAAAATCGCCCTATTTTCTTCATAGTGAGTATCCCTAAATAAATATTTTGTACTCACTTTGCTTGGGTTTTTTCAGTCTCATCAATAGAATTTCAGGTACCATGTCCATCTCGTTTATCTTTTAACCCTAATACCAGGAGTGTACATGCACACAATAGAAATTTTTACTGGTATTTGTCAAATGGAGGAAGTCACTCTGATTTCAGACTTCCCCATACCAGGTCATAGCTATCTAGTAGTAGCTGCAGTAGCGTGCTCTGCACTATTGAAACCATAGTTATCTGTTGGTCATCAGAGAATATGTCCAGAATTCTTCTGCTTCTCCTTCTTATCCATGAGTGCAAAATAAGAAACTTAATTCATAAGGCATATCCCTAGAGTCTTCCTGAGAATCTCATTTCTTGCAGACTATCCTCAGGTTCTCTCATTTCTGACCTCTAACATTTCTATGGCAGTGAAAAAAAAAAATTATTGGACAGATTGCTTTCCATTAGTGTGGATCATTGAGAGTTAACAAGGCACTATTATTTTTCCAGGTGAGCTAGTTACTTACTTTAAGTAATTTAAAAAATGTTACATATTTGGAAATGCATGGATTCTTTTAGTCAGCAGTGTATATTTCAAGAAATTAATATTTCAGGGAATGGACTGATATGTAGACAAGTGGAAGACATTTAATTTATGTATTTCTTAAAATACCTACTTACCAATGCATAATAATATCATATTTAGTATAAGTTTAGAACGCCTTTCAGTGGCAACAAACATACAGTTATGTGTATGCAAATTGGTTTCAGTATAAAACTCCCTCCTTGTCCTTCAAAAATATTCCTGTTGACATTGTTTACCAAAGTTTCTCCAGAGATACAGAGCCAAACTAACTGTCCCTCCCTAAATATGACCTCTTAACCCAATAGCTGTGACCAAATTGGACTAGACAAAAATATCAGTAACTCAACCATGCAATTGCCTTTTTTCCTCCTAGCAATTCAGATTTCATCGGGATGAAAGTTAAACAAATAAATTATGAAACCATATAACTTGACAGATGATATGATAAATATTCTAGGAGGTTTTTGATTCCAATTTTAAGGCTAGTAGGATTTCCTCCAAAATATCTAATTTCCATGAAGAAATGTACAGTTTCTAAAGAAGATTTGGATTATTTTGATATAAGATAACCATACCAAACTCTGCTATCCAAATATATATATACACACACACACATATATATACACATATATATATACATATATACATATATAGATATAGGTATAGATATATAAAGAAAAACAGCAGAGGGTAGGTAAACTATCCTTCATTTCAAATTAGTACAAGGGTCGCAACAGTATCATTCCTCATATTGGGCATTATAACTTCTCATTTCTGAAAGGAAACTTTTAGAGGAAAGCAACTGTAGTGAAGAAGATTCAGAGAGTTTAGTTCATGTAGTTTTAAAATAACACCTGGTTAAACACCATAAATTGCTTCAAAAAAGCAAATGATAAACAGGCAAATTATTATTAGAGACTGTCTAAAAGACATGGAAGTTAGTATCCCCAATGTACAATAGGTTTTTATAAGCCAATATCATAATACTCCAATTTACATACCCCAATTGAAAATGATCAAAAACCTTTAATCAAAAGAAAAACACATTGACCACATAACTATGAGGAAAAAAATTGGCTTAAACTAACAATCAAAAAAAGGCAAATTAATACAACCATATGTTACTACTTCAAATATCATAATGGCAAAAATGAAAATAAATACTTTAATATTACTACTTAGTCTTGGCAAGACTAGAGAGAAAATCTTGTTTACTGCAAAAGAGGAGGTCACGAGGTAAAAACCTTTTGGAGAGCAACAATTCAACAATATGTTTAATAATGTTAAAATGCTATACTTTTAAATCACAAATGTTGAGATTTCATTTTAGATTTAGGGGGTGGTGCACAAGATGGCCAAATAGGAACCGCTCCAACCTCCAGCTCCCAGTGTGAGCGACATAGAAGACAGGTTATTTCTGCATTTCCAAATGAGGTACTGGGTTCATTTTTCTGGGGCATGTCAGACAGTCGGTGCTGGTCAGTGGGTGCAGCCCAACCAGCAAGAGCTGAAGCAGGGTGAGGCATCGCCTCACCTGGGAAGTGCAAGGGGGAAGGGAATTCCTTTTCCTATCCAAGGGAAACTGACACCTGGAAAGTCAGGTAACTCCCACCCTAATACTGCACTTTACCAAGGGTCTTAGCAAACAGCACACCAGGAGATTATATTCCACACCTGGCCCAGAGGGTTCCATGCCCATGGAGCCTCCCTCATTGCTAGCACAGCAGTCTGCGATCTAACTGCAAGGCCGTAGGGAGGCTGGGGGAGGGGCACCCGCCATTGCTGAGGCTTAAGTAGGTAAACAAAGCCACAGGGAAGCTGGAACTGGGTGGAGCCCACCGCAGCTCAAGGAGGCCTGTCTGCCTCTGTAGACTCCACCTCTGGGGACAGGGCATAGCTAAACAAAAAGCAGCAGAAACCTCTGCAGATGTAAATGTCCCTGTCTGACAACT
>NW_016809230.1:527366-528666 GCF_001698545.2 Rhinopithecus bieti
TTAAGTAAATTTAAAAAATAATTTTGAATACTCTTCTTATCAATTTCAAATAAAAATCACTTACAAATCATTGGTAATTTTATGCCATGTTTCACATGACCTAGAGTCTTGCTACCCTGATAATGGTTCATCTATTAGTACCATTCCTAGCTCCTGGGAGCTTGTGTGAGCGATGCACAATCTCAGGCCTCATCTCTTTCCTACTGAATCAGAATCTGCATTTTACAAGATCCTTAGAAGAATTACATGCACACTAATGTTTGAGTAACACAAAATGAGAGGAAGTAATAGTGATGATAATAAATAAAATTTAAGATCCTTAAGTACATAAGCTTTTGTGCATTTATTGATTGAGGAGTAATCAAACCATAGCTAATTTTTTTTGAGACAATCTTGCTCTGTCACCCAGGATGCAATACAATGGTATGATCATAGTTCACTGTAACCGCAAACTCCTGCCTCAGTCTCCCAAGTAGCTGGGACTACAGGTGCATGCCAATGTGCCCAGCTAATTTTAAAAAATGTTTTATAGAGATGGGTGTCTCACTACATTGCCCAGGCTGATCTCATACTCCTGGGCTCAAGTGATCCTCCCACACTGGCCTCTCAAAATGCTAGGATCACTGGTGTGAGCCTCTACACCTAGCCTCTTTAAGTAATTCTAACTCAGTTTTTCTTCCTAAACAGAGCCTCATAGCTTATTAGTCAATTTTTAATTCAGTATTTTCCAGCCTTTGCAAGATACAGCAGAAATACAATGGTGAATGCAAAAAACTTAATAGGAAAAATTCAAGAAGATAAATTTTGAGGTGGATTTAACCTTATCTAGAACCAGAAAAATAGACAAAACAGGTTATGCATAGCTGCATTTACAAATTATGCAAATTCAACAGCTGTAGTTTATGCAAATCATGTGTAAGTCCCTTAAGTGTATCATTATCCTACATGAGTTGCTTGGGAATTCCATACATAGACAGCAGCAAAATTTCTCCTTTCTTTTCCCCCCACTCCAAATATCATAGGAGTATTCAATTTGTAACAACTTAATATGCTTTATTGTATTTTTTTTGGATAAAAACATCACATACTACTTTGTATAATCCAATTTATTAATTCATGCTATTTTGACCTCAGTAATTCTTATCATTTCAGTACTACATGTAAAAAATCTAAAAATTGGGTAGAATGTTCAATGTTGAATTTCAAAATGTATTTTTTATTTAACCAAATCTTAAATTCTGCATGAGTCCATTCTAAATATCAATCATTTATGTGTCAATAAATAATAAATATATATATA
>NW_016809230.1:532687-578728 GCF_001698545.2 Rhinopithecus bieti
CATCAGAGAAATGCAAATCAAAACCACAATGAGATACCATTTCACACCAGTTAGAATGGCAATCATTAAAAAGTCAGGAAACAACAGGTGCTGGAGAGGATGTGGAGAAATAGGAACACTTTTACACTGTTGGTGGGACTGTAAACTAGTTCAACCATTATGGAAAACAGTATGGCGATGCCTCAAGGATCTAGAACTAGAAGTACCATATGACCCAGCCATCCTATTACTGAGTATGTACCCAAAGGATTATAAATCATGCTGCTATAAAGACACATGCACACGTATGTTTATTGTGGCACTATTCACAATAGCAAAGACTTGGAATCAGCCCAAATGTCCATCAGTGACAGATTGGATTAAGAAAATGTGGCACATATACACCATGGAATACTATGCAGCCATATAAAAGAATGAGTTTGTGTACTTTGTAGGGACATGGATGCAGCTGGAAACCATCATTCTCAGCAAACTATCGCAAGAACAGTGAAAGAGTATTTAATCACAGAGTAAAATGCTCATGAGTCACTGTTAAGTAAAAAACCCATCTTCATTAGGATTCACCTTATGTTTGTGTAAAAATGTCATAATAGATGTATTTATATGTTATTAATGTTAATTTACACATGGGTGGTTATGAGCAACCTTTATTTTCTCAAATAAAAACCTATTTGTTCAAAATATTTAAAGAAATTTATTATTTTATGGTTTGTAAAACAAGCTGCTCAACAAAATGTTATTTTAAAAGAGCATTGAGACAGCATATATTTAGTGCAATTTACATACAACAATGAAGATGTATATTTTACTGAACTATACACTTAACAAAAGAAAGCAAAGCCTTTTTAAGGTTGTGTCATGGATTGTTATAGAGTTTTCAATTTCAGAAATATTTTGTATTCATTGTTTCATACACAACACTACATGATGGATTTATATTGGAAACAAAAATAAGGACACTCAAAGAAAATCAACACAGTGCACAAAACTGAAGATTCTTACAGACAATGGCTAACATATTAGAGTCACTTATCACAAGGTACTTTCATGGCCTTTACACATTATTTATCACAAAAGAATGATTATCCCAACTTTTAGAAAATTATTATTCTCCCCACTTTATCAAAACATCTTTCAAGTACCCTAAAAATGTTCAAGTTAGCTATATTTGTGGGCAAGTTTTCTGTTTAGCACCCCTGTTCTTTTATTATTTTATTTATGGAGTATGGGGTTGACAGACTGAGTGATCCTGAAATCTGTAACATGAGCATGTACATTTTTTAATGCTGAAATATTGCATAGGAATACAAAGGTTGTTAACCTCATTGTTAGGAAGCACTCTTTGTTAAGTTCAGTGATATCTGTGTTTCTGTAAAAAGAGATTGCTTATCTATTATTAGTTGATCCAATTTCTGGCAGCTGAGTGAAAACTATTTTTTTTCCATTAAATCTGCTCAGTGTATTTGGGAAGAAATTGCAGTACATTGCCCAGAGGTTTCAAAACTCTTTGTTCATACATCCTTTATTTAATGCCTCAGGAATTTTCCCACAGCAATCCTAAGTCAAATATATATATATGTATATGTTGAAGTCTGGTTTATTATGTAGAAGTACAAATAACTTAAGAAATATTTATATCAAGCAACTTAGAAACCATTTGCGGCCGGGCGCGGTGGCTCAACCCTGTAATCCCAGCACTTTGGAAGGCCGAGATGGGCGGATCACGAGATCAGGAGATCGAGATCATCCTGGCTAACACGGTGAAACCTCGTCTCTACTAAAATACAAAACCTAGCCGAGTGAGGTGCCGGGCGCCTGTAGTCCCAGCTACTCCGGAGGCTGAGGCAGGAGAATGGCATAAACCCGGGAGGCGAAGCTTGCAGTGAGCTGAGATCCGGCCACTGCACTCCAGCCCGGGCGACAGAGCAAGACTCCGTCTCAAAAGGAAAAAAAAAAAAAAAAAAAAAAACCTTTTTCAAACTAACAGAAATAAAGTATAAGAAAAAAAATTTTAATTTTTTTCCACAATTAAAATTTACATTAAAATAATGACAAAATAATGATACAAAGGAATCCTGAGATGTCTATAGAACCTTAAGAGGCAGGCAATAATTAGTTAAAAATTTATTTTACTTTTACATTTTATTTATTTGCATACCTATTGGACACGGAACGGCATCTCAGTCCTTGAAATCTGACTGGAATGTGTCCTTATCTAAGCCGACATTTTCAGGCGCCTGTGCTTTTTACCATAAAAAAAAAAAAAAAAAAAAGCCAAAAACCCCGATTCAAAAAGAAAGAAGTCATCAAAAGGAATATGCAGGTCAAATCTAATTGTTGAAAGTGTGAACTACCTCAAGCTAGTAGTTTGCACTGTCGATGACAGCTGTCTAGTATTGCTATGTTTTCCTTAAACATTTAAAATATCCCAGAGTATCTCATGAGTTTGCTTAGTGCTCCAGGATTCCTTGATACACAGATTGGAAATCATGGCCATCGTCTGTATTCTAAGGTCATAAAATCAAATTCTTTGAAAAGAAGATTTTCACAACAATCTTTTCTTCATGTCTAAAATGCTTTAATCAAGGTGCTTTCTTTATGGTTATCGTCTTGTGTTGTTTTTTTTTTTTTCTTTTACATTTAGTTAAAATAATTTTGTTATCCACTGATTGGGTGAAGCTGACACTAAGTATGAGAGAAAAAAAGTAGGAAAAATAAATGACATTTTCTCAGTGAGATGTATTTTAGCAGCCTTTCAAATCCAATAAATTGGACATTGTTGAGTACTTCAATAACCAAAGACCATAGGGAGCAGGGGAAAAAAATGAATGATGCATAATGGATGATACCAAGGGAGAAGATGATGACCAGGGAAAAGAAGAAAGTCCCTCTGTCCCCTAAAAAAGGGAGGGGTAAACAAAAGATGACTTTTATTTCTAGAGTTCTGCAGATACTTCCCATGGGAATGGCGACCAATTTTGTAGATGCTTTAAGTAACATATTTAAAATGATAGCTAAAATATAAAACATTAATCTGATAGTATAAAAATCTGCAATAGTATGAAACATATAGAGGTTTTATATATATAATATATAGAAGTTGTATATTTTTTGCTCCGTATAGTGTGAAAATGAGAAACAAGGCAGGAAGACGTCGTAAGGGAGATAATGCAGCATGACAGGGTTTCAACACAAGTCTGAGGACGTCTCTCAGGTGAGATTGTATGTCCCTGTGCATATACACTGGGGATCGAGGATAAGAAGGGTCATTACTGGTGTGGCTATCATGTTTTTCTTTAGGTTCTCTTCTCCAGAAATTCAGCTAATGGGACATTTATAGAGAAAAATATTTAAAAGTTAGTAAATACATTTACTTGTAACTGAGATGGGCTTCACAGTAATGTAGTTACCACTTCACATCCCAATCATCCCTTCTATATGAGGTTTGAAAATGTGAACTGCTATGCATAGCTTGAGCATTAGCCCCAAATTGCTATGACAACTAATGAACCAGCTATGTGTACTGGTATCTTAGGTGCAAGTTGAAAAGCAAATTATTTGTATATTCTGCTTGGTTAAGGGTATATTTGCAGCCCTTTCATGCAATGGAATTCAAGTTGTTGTGTATAAGAGAAGAACAAAACTGATAATAGGAGAAAATTGCCTTTCTGGATAGAAATATAGAATAGCCATGTTTATGGTTATCATAAATAAAGAATTCAGGTCTTTACATGATTGAGTGACAGTATGTATAACCTGGCGGTGGGTGAGTCCAGGGTACCTTTAAACCTAGTATGCTTAACTTGATTTAATGTTACAATACAATATTTAACTTAAAATTTTGATTTAAATGTTGATGTTGAAAGCTCAAAGCTACACTAAGAAATTTTCTGAAAGAGATTATTGGGCTTAAAGTAAAAATATGTATTTTTTAAAGTTAGTAAATATAGATTACATTGAAAAGAAGCTCTCAGGCTGAATGCTCCCTATGGTATAAAACTTTCAAAGAATAAACAAAACAAAACCCTCAAAAACCAGAAAACAAGTACCTCTATCTCAATTAAATTAATGTAGCCTTAATGACAGTTAGTGATGGTAAGTTTTTTGTTTATGTTTTGTTTGTTTGTTATGAAACTACTACATGATGGCCAGGTTTCGGTATGGTGTACAATTGTATATATTGCTGGTGTAAGAAAGTGTTTTCATAATTTTGCCCAACCAATTTCAGAATATATCTTAAAGAAATAGATGCAGAAGATGTTCATTACAACACCAAATATAATTGCAAAAGTAATGTTTTAAAATCTAGAAGTTTAATATTAAATATAATAATATATAATGGTAAAACCAAAGGATGGAATACCTACATTTAGGCAAAATGATTTTGATTATCTAAAAAGTGAATATGCCTGATAATCCTGAAAGAACAGAGAATAATCTATCAACAATAGTAACTTCTGGGTGATGATAATACAGATTCTTGCAATTTGCTTCTTCATACTTTTTTAGAAGTTTTGAAATTTTCTATCACTAGCATGTATCACTTTTATAATAAGATAAAAGTTCTTAGTGTTCTAGATGGAATGTGTCATCCAAAAATTCGTATGTTGAAGCCCTAACCTCTAATGTGACAGTAATTAAAGACAGGACCTTTAAGGACCTATTGGTTAAATGAAGTCATAGGAATGGGGTCCTGTCTGACAAGATGGTGTCTTTAACAAGAGGAAGAAACACCAAAGATCTCTCCCACTTGCTCAGAGAGAAAAGGTCACATGAGGACACAGCAAGAACACAGTCATCTACAAGCCAAAAAGAGAGGGCTTGGCAGAACCCAACCCTGCTGACACCCTGATTTTGGACTTCCAGCTTCTAAAACTGTGAGACGATACATTTAGGACACTCAGTCTATGATTTTTTTTTTTTTTTTTTTTTTTTTTTTTTTTTTTTTTTTTTTTTTATGGGAGCCTGAGCTTATTAATATAGTTTGTTTAACCAAAATGTTTATAACTATGTATAGACACCGAAACCTTATAATGAACTTAAGTGAAAGCAAATTCACACACAAAATAGTGTGCATACTTATAACTCAACAAGATCAAGAGCAAAATATATAAGAGAAAATATTTTATCAGATCTGTTTCCTATCTTTTCTGTTTTCCATACTGTTTGTTTTATCTACACTATTATTTTAAATTGCTGCCAGAGGATAACTAATATTATTGAAGTTGGCTGCAAGCTTTCTAAATTCTATTGACGGTGATAAAATGAGTTTCTTGGGAAAACTCTTTAGTAATAAGACATGAGTCCTGTCTGAGAGAATGAGGCCAAGGCTGCCACTTCATACAAACAAACAAGCAAACTGGGAAATAATTCACAAGTAGGTTTTCTTCACAAGTGGCAAAATAATTTAGTATAACCTGAGAGAAGCTGAGATTCGTAAACAGTGTTAATGGTTAATAATCAACCTAATAAGAACAAGAGAAAACATTTAAGATATTTTAAAAGTAAATCATCCAAGTTCTAAAAAATAGAGCTAAAAGCAGAATTATAGTCTTCTGGATATTTTTATGTTCTCAGATATTAACATTGTTTTAGATAAAAGGTTTTTCATTCACAAATAGCTAGCTTAGTTTTTTTTTAACTTATAGGTATTGTCTCAAACTTTCTCCACTTAATTCAGTAACAGTTTATCAAGCTTAATTGAGGTCAGATTGCTCAATCCTGGCTTCCAAAGCACCTGGAACCTGCTGACAGTAGGTAGTAGCAATACTAATAGACACCAGGTAAAATTCTAAGTGATACCTGGAAAAAAAATTAGCTAAATTTCGTAACACATCCTTGAAACTACTTAAAAGTGAAATAATGGATATATCTGGCATTTGGGCAGGAGAGTTGCCATTTTGCCCAGAAAAATCTTCTACTCACATAAACCCTTTTTCAGCACCATCCAAGCTGTTCAGTTTCAAAGGGAGCAAAGGTCGCTTATAGAGCATGTTGTCTTCAGGTGGAATTTATACCTGTTGATTCCTTTTTCTCCTTATTTCAGTGATTCTCAGCAATAGCATCTCCTCAGAACTTGTTACAAATACAAATTATTGAACTCTACCTCTGACTTTAACACTCAGAAGCTCTGGGGTTAGGGCCCAGCACTTTCCAGATGATTCTGTTGCACATTCAAGTTTATGATGTACCGAGTTAATGCCATTTTCAGGGAGCTAAATACCTATTGTAAAAGGAGCATATAAAAAAATCACCCCATTGCTTTTGTTTCCTCTCCATTTCTATACCATGCCCTCAGTTGCTTATTGATTTCTTTTTTAGACTTGTAAGCACAAAATTAAAGTATGGGTAATTAGCTAGAGCTGTTTTTTAAGGATAGAAAGGATTGTCAAGAAATAATAAGAAAATATTAGAGAATTTTAGATTTTCAGGAAGCTTAAACATAGTCAGACTACTTGAAGATAAGAAAAATAAGAAAAACCTAGGATAATCAGCAGTTTGGGGTGAAATTGATTATACAAATTTCAATGGAGAGGATACAAAAGTCTGTCATCTGTGTGTTCCAGATTGTGTGAAATCTCCAATGATTTTCTGGTCACACAACAAGCTACTCTGTAACAGAAACTACTTTTCAATGGGTGCAAGTCCATTTTCATGGCTGATATCCTATTACAGCTAATGTCCTCATCACTAAAAGTCATTTGAAGTGGTTAGCTTAGAAGAATCGGAGCAGAAAGCAGGAACTAGCTTTCTAGAGAACTTCATTTAAAACTCATCTTCATGGCAAAAATGATAGCAGTCTTTCAGTTTCTCTTCAAGAGTCCTCAAGAGCAGAGATACTTCTCTCCATCAGAAAATGGAGAGAGGCAAATCAAAACTAATGCACAATAGTACAGAGGAAATTACCTTTACGAAGACTTACTTGGATGCTTACAAGAGGCTTCAATCATGGGACAGAAAATCCTTTTGGCTCTGTGTGAATATCTTTCCCATCTTTCTCTCTGTCTTTTTTTCTCCAATAGTAGGAAATTCATTATACCTCTCTCCTACAATTTTTTTAAACCACATAGCAACTACCATGACAACAGGAAGCCTTATAGCCTTGTACATAATGCTATGTTTGATCCTGCTGTCTGACCTATCCCAGTTGTTTGAACCTTATAGAGAGGGGAAGAAAATAAACCCCTCAAATATAGTTTGATTAATAATTTACCTCTTTGCACAAGTCTTACACAAAAAGAGAAAACAGAACAATTTTTTATTATTTTGAGTTGGGCTTTACCTAAAAGGAAATAATGGACAGAAAATCTCCTAGAGATAGGCTATAGAAATAATAAAGCTTTCAGACAAAAGCCTTCATAGAACAAAGAATGTCACGCACCCAACAGTAAACAACCCACCAGTTTTGGCTCAGGGAGAGAACTGACCACAGGAATCTGGGGGATCCATGTCTTCATCCTTTAATATCTGGCTAGATGGTGAAGGAAAGCTATACAAGGTAAGTATAATGAGCTAAAATATTAAGCAAAGTTGCATGAGTCACCATTTTTATTTTAAGAGATAGCTTGCATAAGCACTTCCATTCAAAAACCTGCAAATTCTGTCTGCAGTCACTTCTGAATCAAGTAGGAGAAAGCATGTAATTACTCAAGTTGTTGGATAGGTTCGGGTCAAATTATCTATGTCCCTTAACCCTCCTCAAGTGAATTTAGATTTTTATCTTCTCTTAGGACTTATACAGATTTGATGAATAGACTGTTCATTTCTTTCCCTCAGGAGATACAGTGCTTTCTATCCTGCTCTTAATTTTATAGCTTTATTCTATCACTCACTTTTCCCCCCAGGTTGCTAAATATAAAATAAAGAGTTGTACGATGACATTCCAAGAGCGATCTGTTTGGATAACAGTGTGAGTTCAATATGTGGACAGGCAAGTCAGACATTAAAACTGTAGCCTATGGGAGCCAGAGAATTGAGAAAACATGTTTTCCCCTATTTCAAGTTCAATCCACAGGGGTAAGAATATTTAACAGAAATTTCACTCTCTGGATGCAAACATGCCACGTTTTTCTCTTCCATGGCAATTTGCATTGAATCAAAAGAAGCTAATCTGTTAACCTTCTGTGGGGCCCAAACTGTCACATGTTCAGAAATGATTTGCATGGCTGGTTATTCTATTCACAAAACCAGAAGAAGACAATAACCCACAAGCCGGGAAACCTTGAAAAGAAGGATTTGGGGATAATATAACTTTCTGATCTTCTTGAGATGCTTATCCCCGTATATTATTAAAGCTGTTGTAAATAATTCAATAAATATCAAATTAAATATTCTCAGGATGTAAGGAGCCTCAAAAAAAGATTGTGTGCATTGTATCAATGACAAGTTTCACAACTTCCTACATAATGAAGAATATTAATATTCTTTACATGCACTTTAGCCTTCAGTGGCATATCACATAGATCTGTTTTGTTGTTATTGTTTTGTTCTAGAAATTATTCCTTAGTATTTCTATTTGGATCCAAATGAGAGATTTTTCAGGCAGCTCTTTTCATTCTTGAGCCTGCTTTTTCTTATTTCTCAATACTGTATCTCGTTATCTCTCATCACTGACATATGTAACTTAGAATTTCATTTATTTTTCATCCGTTTATTTTAAAAGTGGAATTTTCAGTATAAGTTGCAAAGAGTTTTTTTTTTTTTATTTCGTTACTTTGTATTAGGTCATGTTTTAATTAGCTGATTTCCCAGTGGTTCGGAAATGAGGAGAATTTAAATTATTGCTCTCTGTTAAAGAATGGTTACCACTTTGCATCCACTGAAAACTATCCATGGTTAATCATGACTATGCTCAAACAGTTGGCTTTGTCTGCCCAGAGGAAAATTCAAGTTGAGTACTTCAAGAGGAAAGCCTTGAAGTCAAGTACTTCATAGAGGAAAGCCTCCTTCATAATGTTTGATTTTAAATGAAAATTAATTCTAACATTTCTATTATATATATTTGGCTGTAGTAAGAATTACATTAATAATTACTAGGGTTATAGTAGGTATCACTGTATTAAGAGATACAGATATGTGTGTGTGTGTGTGTGTATGTACATGTGTGTTCATTTAATATATATGTATATATGTACCTATTTATCTTCCTATTTATCTATCTATAGTCATTTAATTCTCTCCCAAATCCTAAGAGGTAGAGACAATTATTATTCCCATTTTGCAGATGAGGAAACCATGAAATATTATACAGATGAGAGATGACAACTATCTGTAATTCAAAGTCACACAACCCTTATAGGTGAAGATGAGATTCCAAACCCAGAGCATCTTATTCTAGTGTCCACATTTTATCCACTTTGTTTCTGCAGGGCAATGCAAGTCTCATGTGATAAGAGTTATGCCTAACATGAAATATAAACAGAGTGGTTGATCATTTAATCTTCATGAATTGAAGGGCAGTAGAGGGGTGTCAGTCTGCTCCACTGTGCAAACCATTTCTGCACTATTCTGTAACGCTAATTGCAATTTCCACCATTAATGCCGCTGTAATCCCTTACAGTTAAGACACAGACTTCAAAAGCCCTTTATAAAAATTAGCATATGTTTTCTCAGAGAAGGAAAAAAGTCAACCGATATTTGCTTCTAAGATTCTGTAGTTTTTACCAGACAGAGAACAGTGCTCTAAAGAAATGGTACAGGTGTGGTGTTGGCTTGAATCAGAGGAAAGATTTAGGGCAATAGGGAACTTGGCACATTACATGGGACATCAGGCCCCAGGTGGATTACAACAGTAGGTGATTCTGGATGGTTAGGGCAACTGGACTCTGAACTGACGTTAGAAATGATACTGGAAGAACCATGATCACTGTCAACTTCTATACTGAATCTTAGAAAGGTAAAGTAGATATGTTTTCATAGCTGTGTAATTGACATTTCCTACCAATGACCTTTCCATTGGAGCTCCATTTTGAACTTTCTGAGATGCTGTCTTTCAGCCTATCAATTCTCACTCTATGCCTTAAAGTTGATCTACCACAAAGGGTGTTACTGAGACAGGGACTGTTAGAGCTAAATGGAACTTTGAAAATTACCTAGTCTCATTCCTTTCATGGCCCAACACTGAAGCTAATGCTGAGATAGGTTAAGTGAAGAGTCTCAAGTTACCCAAAGACTTATTGGCAAAATGCCTTAGAGTACATGTATCCAATTCCTCTCTGTTGTAGACCACTTACAAAGAGTTAGTATGACCTATTAAAGGATGGCATGAGAGCGGGGACAAAAAGGAAATCCAGTCCTAAAACATCATACTGATTCAATTGATTTCTGATTGGTTCTGGCTCCCTGCTACTTCAATGTCAATTTTGTTTTATTTTCCAGAAATGCTGGCCACTTTGCTTTCTTTTTTTCACAATAGCTCTATGCATATAGACATGTGCCTTTTTGCATTTTGCATCTATGCTTTCTCTTACGCACTTCCCTTATTTATGAATCTTCTTAATCTGATTTTAAATCCTCATTTCTAAAAATCTGTCAGATCATTACACAATAAATATCATTATTCTTACTTCAATGGTTAATCTAAGAGAATTGGACATTATATCACATCAAAGCTAAGACATGAGAATATTTCTTCTGTTTGACAAATGTCATGCTCACCATGAGTATTTAATAATTGTGAACTAATTTTGATCTACTGAAGGTCACACCCTGAGCCATTTCACGAATACCTAGACTGCTGGCTACAAACAGCATCATAACTGACTGCCACAGCTAGTGTTCTTTTTTTTATTGCCAGAAATGCATTTTGTCTTTCTCTGAACATGTTTTCTTTCCAAAAGGATTTGAAAGCTTTAATATTGTGCTATTATTTCAACAACCATCACCCTCCACCAGCCTCTTGAAGGTAGACTGCAGTGCCCAGTAGAAAGTGCAGTGAGGCGCCACCTCCCTACAGGCACTGTCTTTAAAGAGTTAGAAGAGGTCGGTGAGGGAGATTGAACTTGGAACCCCTATTGATATGTATTCAAGTGTGGAAACGAGTTGACTGTTAATAAAGTGGACACTTTATTTATCTTAATGTTTTTCAATCTTCACAGATTATAATTGGAAAAATAGCCCTCAGCTTCTCCAGCTGGTTGTTAACAGCTAAGGAAGACTAACCTGCAGGTCACTGTTGCTTAATTATAAACAGAATGAAATTCTGAACAATGCATTGAACCACTGGATTGACGTCTAGTCTTCTATTATTATCCTAGTGTACTTTGTTAAAATAATTCAATTGTTATCTCCTCAAAAGATCATATATAGTCTTAGTCCTTTTAATTATCTTTTTTAAAACAATTGTATTACCAGTTATAACTAGATGTTCTAAGTGTTATTGACTGATCAGGAAATATAATGGATTTAGGAGCAAATAAGAAGTAACTCTCAACTGGTCATTCATTCTTTAAAACCTTAAGTGTTTTGATTATTATTAATTAGCCAAAAATCAGGTACCTAACTGCCCCGAAGTGCCAGAGCTTGACTGGAAAATGATGATGTTCTTAGAATTTTACATGAATTTAATGGGCTTTTATATGTATTCAATCTACCCAAATCACTTGGTCTGTTCATCTGTTAATAGTCTTTTCCAGTGGGGATTTCAACCATGCATAAAACTCTTATTCGTAAGAGTAAGAGAAGTCTAACCCACTTAGTGAACTAAAACTGCATTAGAAACAATCAGAAAACAATCTGGAAACAGAAACATGGTTTACTTTAGAAGGCGCATACTTCTAGGACCTTTTTTTTTTTTTTTTTTTAAGAAATTGAGTTTATTCCCTGTTGCTATGGAGTGAATGTTTGTGTCCCCTCATCAGTCATATGTTGAAGTCCTAATCCCCAATGCAACGGTGTCTGAAAGTGGGGACTATGGAAGATAATTAGGTGATAAGAGCGGAGCCCTTATGAAAGGAATTTGTGTTCTTATATCAAGGGACATAAGAAAGATGATCTTTTTTTGTTGTTTTTTTGTTTCTTTTTAGACGAAGTTTCGCTCTTGTTGCCCAGGCTGGAGTGCAGTGGCGCCATCTCGGCTCACTGTAACCTCTGCCTTCCGATTTCAAGGGATCCTCCTGCCTCAGCCTCCCAAGTAGCTGGGATTATAGGCGCCTGCCACCATGCCCGGCTAATTTTTGTATTTGTAGTAGAGACAGGGTTTCACCGTGTTGGTAAGATGTCTCAAACTCCTGACCTCGTGATCCGCCGGACTCGGCCTCCTAAAGTGCTGGGATTAGGGGTGTGAGCCACCGCGCCCGGCCAATGATCTCTCTTTCTACCACGTGAGGATATAATGAAGACAGCTGTCAGCAAACCGGGAAGAGGGCTTTCACTCAACGCTGAATCTGCCTGCACCCTGACCTTGGACAGCTGAGCTTCCAGAACTGTGAGAAACACATTTCTTTTGTTTAAGCCACTCAACCTATGGCATTCTGTTATAGCATCCCAAACTGACTAGGGAAACTATTAATCTTAATTTGTTCCTATTTCTCCACTAAAACAAATATAGTTTCACCAACTTGTGTCTAAGAATATACAAAATTCTAGGCTTGTACCAGAATAAAATATTCGATAAAATGAGAGTATTCCCAAAGTGTGGCATGCCCTGATCCACAGCATCAGCATCACACAGAATTTGTTAAAAATGCAAATTCCCAGGCCCTTCCCAAGACCCCTCAGTAACTCTGGAGTGGGGTCCAGCACTGGTGGATTAACAAGACCTCCACTTGATTACACTGCATGTTAAAGTTTGAAAATCACTACTTCAGAGGGATTTTTGTCTTTTAAATTTGCACAGCACAAACAAGCTACTCATGTAATTTATTTGAATAATCTCATTTCTCAATCTGGAACACTCATAATCCTGGGGTTCAGAGAAGAATAACAAGGTACCTAGGAATGTTTGGTGGGATTCTGCTGCTTCACACTGGGCTCCTGGACTCCCTGGGCATATTCATCCACTCCTTTTCTGCCCCTGCATGTTCTTAGGTGCGAAACTTCAAGAAGGTTTCTCAGTTATTTCTACCTGTCGGGGCTGGCCTTACTAGCTTGACTTAAGGGAGCCTGCAGTTCTCCTGTCTCCTCATATTACCCTTTCTCCTCTTTTGTTAAAAGACATCTTTGATGCAAATGCCTTGAAAAGCAACTATTGATATACAAATGCTAACTGGCTGGGGGTAATATATTAAATGAATATATTAAGAAATAGTAATATTTTTTCCCAGGTAAATGTGTTTTTAATTTAAAAGACTAAATATCTTCAGTTATTTTCTAGTTGTGAGGTTAGATGATTTCTTCTATGTGTTTAACTGTCCTTCATATTACGACATTATGGAGATTGCATAATTTAGGGTTGATTTTATGTCCTAATTCGAAACAATTAAAAGTAGACAATCTTTTCTATCTGTACCAAAGTTTCTTTCAATTTTTTAAAATGTCACTTGTCAATGAAATTTAAAATTGTGGGGAATACGTCATTGAACCTTTCCTGCCCTAGATTTGCTTAGCCTATCAAAACGTATCCAATCGCAATGCCAAATGCTGCAGGAGCAGAAGCAAGGTCAAGTATGGTTTCCTGCAAGAAAAATCAAGACGAGTTGATGGGTGCAGCACACCAACATGGCACAAGTATACATATGTAACAAACCTGCACGTTATGCACATGTACCCTAGAACTTAAAGTATAATAATAAAAAAAAAAAAAAAAAAAAGAATCTTAAAGCTTCAGGGAACCCCAAATGAGGAAGTTTATTTATCATTACAAAGTAGCAAAGGATCAGAGGACAAGGTGAATACATAAGGACATCTGTGGAATGAGAGAACCTGGCACAAGCTGGTATAAACTCAAGACATGGCACCTCTTTTAGAAGGTTTCTTGGCATTGCCCTTAGTCTTCTGCCTCTGCTAACTCCCAAAAGCACAGGTCTGCTCAAGTTATCAGCCAGAGTGTGTTTAATTGCAAGACTTTAAACTCTTCTCTGGACTGAAGTCTTGAGGAAAACAAAACAACACATACCCTACACCTACAAAGCAGAAAGATTTTTGCCAAGTACTTGAAATACAAAAGCATGATGGTGGGTTATGCGTGTGCACTCAAGTAGAAACAAAGAATATTGAAAAACAAAACAAATCAGGTGGAAGCAGCTTAAACTTTGCTGCCTTAAATCAAAAGTGAAAAATAAAAATGCAGGTATCAGTGTTTATGTCCAGAACTCTATGCCTTTTGCTTTTCTCAAAAATGTGCCTGAAACACAGAAGTTAAAACAAAACAACAACAACAACCACTCATGATGAGCGACATTTCAATTTTATCATGCGTCTCTTTTTTTCTAAGAACTTACAACATTTTCACTTTGGCAGAAATCACAATTAAAGTCACATTCTAAGAGTTTAATATAGATCTTTGCTCATGAGGATGAAAGAGCTAATTTTGAGTACAAAAAGATAGCTGGATGTTTCAAGCTGTTTTTGATTGCTATAAATAAGTACCTGAGGCTGGGTAATTTACAAGGACAAAAGGTTATTTTGGCTCATGTTTCTGCAGGCTATATAGGAAGCATGGTATTGGCATCTGCTTCTGGTGAAGCCCTCAGGAAACTTAGAATCATGATAGAAGGTGAAGAGGAACTAGCATATTAAATGGTGAGAGACAGGTGAGGTCCTAGACCCTTTTATATGGCCAGATCTCATGTGAACTAACTGAGACCTCACTCAATCACCATGGGGATGGTGCTAAGCCATTCATTAGGGATCTGCTCCCATGATTCAATCTCCTCCTACCATACTCCACCTCCAACATTGGGAATTACATTACAGCATGAGATCTGAAGGAAACCAACATGCAAACAATACATAATAAATATATTATAGTAATATATAGTAAATTACACATTTTTTCTTCAGGATAACTGGAAAGTACTCAGCTGTTTACAATACAGAACTTTTGGAAACACCATCCCTTCAAATGCTACTTTACTTAAAATATGTAGACTTGGTCCATCCAACCTCTGCCACTAGGCAGTAACCTTTCATAGATCTTCCAAAGAAAATGTTCTTGATAAAACCAGAAGAATCTTCTCAGAGAGACCTAGGGGAGTATTCTGATCCTCACTGCTACCTTGACTTAGTTTTAGCTGCAGCCATGGCGACTCAAGTACATTGATTCTCTTCCATTCTCTTTATGGGAGCCAACCTACTCATACCACATCTTTAAGATACATTTTCTTTTCCAATTCTTCTATCCCTCAAAAATTAACCTGATTCTAATGGAAAAAAAGTGTTCAGAAACAAGTCTCATTTTGGTTTGCGCTAGCTTTTTGACACCTGAATGACAGTCTTAATATCTGTCCTATGCTGAAAATCACATAACATGTAGGAGTCCTTCCCCATCACTCCTGCAGAAGATAAATGTAAATACGTTGCAATGGACGGAAAGAAGATTCCTGAGTATTGTGCCTAGCACATACTTGTGGGTTATCTCAACCTTTCATTGTCTTTGAGTTATTTCACAGCTCTGTAAATTTTAGAAAATTAATAATAATGCAAATGATCCTTGTTCACAGACATGCAAATTAGTTGTGTGGAAGGCAATTGATTTTTGCCCTGTAGAAAGGCTTATTTTGCATACATTTGTAAATTTACATCAGCTTTCCTTATTTTCACATATATGTGTGGTTCTTTGAATTTCCCCTGAACCAGTTGTAACTTCTTACTGGTATCTCAGTAACTAATTAGTTAAATAAAATCTTTTGACATGTATTCATTGGTCGTCAGTATAAGAGTCATGATTATATCTTTGTAAAAAAATCTTTAACACTCCTTTTGCTAAATACCAGCTAACACAGAAATCATTGCCTCACAGATTGAAATATAGGTTCACTTGAGGGTTATTACATGGTGGCAGAGTGGAGTGAACCCATGTCAACTAATGATATTAGCATTAAAGATAGAAGGTGTTAGAAAAATGAAGGACTCTCAAAAGGACTCATTGTTATTTTCCTAATTATGTAATTGTCCTTTAAATTATTCTAAAACTCTTTAAAACTGCACAAATATTTTAATATAGAATTGAGATTTTGAAATCTGTATTTATGCTGTATTTAATGGAATGTATTTCTCCAGTTTTCCTTTTGTTTTGTTTTTTTTTTTTTTTTTTTTTGCCCATTTGCTTATCTAAGGCTTGCTATCTTGATTCCTAAACTAAACTAAATTTTTAGTTCTCAGGAAATGAAACTGTTAATGTTATATGTCAGTGTTGTTTGCTTCCAAAGAGTGATTGACTGAAAGAACACTGGAAAGGAAAAATATGAAGATGGGCAATTAACTTGTTTTTCTCCCTTAAGTCCATATTGCGTGAGGCATTTTGGCGAGAGCCACTCCATATATTCTTGTTAAGTGCTACAATACTTTGAGTCTGTATCATAGATGCTTCATGTCATGCAGAGTTTATATTAATATGATATTGTTTTGTGTATGGTATTCCATGGACCCATTAAGCTCTATGTTCCTGAAGAGTAGAGGAAATATCACCGTTTTTTAAACTGGATTACACAAAACATGGCAGGTGATCAGTAATACCTGATTGATTGACTCATTAGTGGTATCAGTATTGCCATGGTGATGACGGCTTCATAAAAAAGAGCACTGTTTGAACTTTGGGCATCAGGAAGATCATGTTCAAAATTTGATGCTTACTAGCTATGTGATTTAAGCATCATCTCTTTAAACAGTGTCTAGAGGGATTATAAGAAGATTAAATGAGATGCTGTACTTGAAATGCCTGATTAAATGAAATGCTGTGTATGAAATATCTGGAGAACAATAAGACCTAATCAATGATAACTAATAGTAGATTATAACAGCTTCCATTTACTGGCTATTTACTTTGTGCCAGATACCACCACATATTTTTTATTACGTATTATTAGTATAATTATTTGGGGTTCTGTTAAGAATCTAACTATATTGTTTTGCATGGGTTATTGAACACAATTTTTGTCACCTCTAAAACCAACAGTGGAGTTCAAACTATTCAGAGAAGTTTAACTTTTCTGATAAATAAAGTGGGGGCGGTGGTTAGGACTGCTATACAACAAGAGTGAAAACTGACAAAAAGACTTTAGAGTAGCAGAGGCTATAAGACATGATTGACATTTATTTAATCACAAACAGTACAGATATGGTGAACATGGATTTGTTCATTAAATCCTGAACTACTAGGATGAGGGGCACCTTTTGACATGTGGGCAAGGTAATTTTAAAATGAATAAAGAAAATCCAACTTCAAATAGCAGATAGAGAAGCTATTAAATATGTTATGCCAAAATATGATGAAGTAGGAAATTAGAGTAGAACAAAGAGAGTTTGGTCCAATTTATAAAAGGTGAATCTGCAAATGACTTTTATTTATTTATTTATTTATTTATTTAGAGATGGAATCTCACTCTGTTTTACCCAGACTGGAGTATGGTGGCACAATCTCGGCTCACTGCAGCTTCCGCCTCCCGGGTTCAAGTGATTCTCCTGTCTCAGCCTCCCGAGTAGATGGGACTACAGGTGGGGGCCACCACACCCAGCTAACTTTGTGTTTTTAGTAGAGACGGAGTTTCACCATGTTGACCAGGCTAGTCTCAAACTCCTGACCTCAGGTGATCCGCCCGCCTCGGCCTCCTGAATTGCTGGCATTACAGGCTTGAGCCACTGCTCCCAGCCAAGATGACTTTTAAAAGCAGGTAAGCATGAGTTCTGAAGGGCAATTAGAACCTTCCATAATCTTACTGGGTTATTCTTGGAACACAGTGCTTGACTATTGAGGCTAAAGACTTGTTATTCAAAAATGGAAGTTCATTTACTTTTCTGATGTAATTGTTTTTTTAATAAATATTCAAAATTTCCAGTGAACAAAATTTAAATCTATTCATAGAGCACACACGAAAAATAAAATGTATGTAAATTTATGTATTCTATTTGTATAGATATAACACATTCAACTACACAGTTACATGCAATGATAAGTAAGCTGAATACAAATCAGTTGTGGTAGAGTCAGAAGAAGTGAGATCGTTTTGGAAAAACAAACAGCATTGGGAGAGTTGGGACCTATTATGTTTTCATTTTGTATTTAAGTTTGTTGTTATTAATATTAATATTAATATTGTTAAGGTATTCTAAAGAGAATATTAAGCAGAAATCCCATTAGGATGAATAAGAATAGGTGATTAGGCTGCATTTGATTCACCTGCATCCATTTTCCATACATTAGATTAAATGTGATTCCTAAATTCTTAGACATATGATCTCAGCATGTTCATGAACTTTCTTAGAAGTTTTGAGGATTTTCAGAGATTTTGAAGGGTCAGGCAAGCTGCAGATATGCTTTTGAAATCTTTGCACTCAAAATAGTCCTATTTATGGTAGACTCTCCTCCTTCTAGACAGTGTATCTGCTCTGTCACTCCACTGCCTGCAGTTCAGAGATAGGCAGACAGCAGTTGAATTGCTTGGAGTAGTGCTTCACAGGCAAAGCGGAAACTAACTGTATTTATTCAGGACTTTGTGGTAAGTCACAGTCATTTCCTATCTCAGAACACCAAAGAGCTTACTGCATTTTCCACCATGGTGTGTGTAATAAGTTTCAAAACAAATGTATGGTATGACCATGAACTACAAAATGTAATGGGGCAGAAAACGCAGACGCACATTATTTTGCCTCCTACACACTTGGAACGTCTCTTCCTTGCTCTAGCAGCCTTTGAGACAGTGAAGACAGACACTTTTTTTTTTTTTTCTCCTGCAGCATAGAAAAGCAGTACACAGAGAGATAGGAGCTATATTTATACAGCAACCACATCATCATTTATAAGAATGCTTTTGCTGCTTAATGCTTTAGAAGTAAATTACTAAGCACAAGTCCCAGGATGTATAGAATCACTAAGGGTGGGTGGACAGGTAGGGAAAAGATTTCATAGACTTTATGTCTTACTGTACCTCAGTAGTCCAGGTTCCCAGGGCTCTGGTCTACTTGACCATTTATATTATCTCATTTAATCTGAGAAATAAGCCAGTGCTGTGGGATTTATTCCCACTTTTACTAAAGAGAAAATTGAATTCAGAGAGGTTATATAACATGTTGAAGGCCAAATCACTTAGCCTAGATTTGTATTTATGTGGATGAATTCCTTAACTTCCTGGGTCTTCAGATGTCAAATGACTGGATTAGTTGTTTTCTAAGAATCCTTCTGGTTCTAAAATTCCCTGTCTTCATGAAATGCTTTCCTATTATATGTCAGTCTCTGAGTCAGATGGTGTTGTTGCTTCAGATTAACTACCTTCAAATGATTTCCCTCCAGAAAGACTTTTAAATAAGATATACTGCAGTATCAAAATGTAATATGATTATAGACAGATATGTTCAAAGTAAAATTATTTTAATTATTATTATTTTTTTAAGACAGGGTTTCACTCTTCTGCCCAGGCTGGCGTGAAGTGGCGCGATCTCTGCTCACTGCAACCTCTGCCCCAGGTTCAAGCGATTCTGCTGCCTCAGCCTCCCAAGTAGCTGGGATTACAGGCGCTCACTACCATGCCCAGCTACTTTTTGTATTTTTAGTAAAGATGGGGTTTTGCCTCTTTTAAAACATTTTAAACGGTTATTACATTATTACAGCCAATACTACATACTTTTCATATATCCTTTTATTTTGTCCTAGAAACAACCTACTGTTCTAGGCATTGTTTCCATTCCACAGATAGGAAATTGAACCTCAGGGAGGTTAAATAACTTGATTACAATCACACTCTAGTATATAAAGATATTTATTTTTCAACCCAGATGTCTCTGACTCCAAAGGTCACTGATCTTTTCACTATGCTACATTGCTACCACTTGTTACAGTCCATTATTTACCTACATTGATTATTTTATACTATTCCTATTTCTATCATTTAAAATTGCTATTATGTCCCTCCTGGTATTTCTTTTCCCAAGTCACTGTCTTTGGTCATGCTTCCCAATATTTCTATAAATTAAAGATTATAAACCTAGAATTAATCTCTCTTCCCCATACTAGATAGTTTGCATATAAACAAAAGAACAAGTGGATTTCCAAATGCAGTGTAATGAAAACCTATTAATAAATCATATAAATACTAACACTTTGAGACAATATGAAAAAACAGAAGAATGTTTTAAAAGTCATTTATCCAAAAGTGTCAATTACATGAAAATGTCAATGGAGATAGGGAATCACTTTTTGGAGATGTTAACAAGTAGTAGCTTTTAAACATTTTTTTTTTTTTTTTTGGCAGCATGATTTTTTTAAATGAAATTTTGTGTAGAAATAAAATGTTTTTGGATGGGTGAGAGATGTTTCCCTTTGGGATTTTATGACACTCTGATTCTTCACCAATACTACGATACTCCCCAACAATATAAAATGGATTCTATTATTTAATTCAATCAGTGATGTCCTGATAAATGCTTTTCAACCAACTGTCCAGGAAAAAAAAAAAAAAAAAAGAGCGATTTTAGCATTTCTGAATCTTGATGGTGTAAATTCCCCCACCATGGTCTATTTTAATCTATCGCATGGCATCACTGAACTGGACTTCAAATAACTACACACAGCCCTCTTTCCCAAGGCTTTATGAGCCACCTACTACATTCACCCTGGGGGAGCAACAGCGTTCTTTAGATGAGCCTTGTAATGCAATTGTTTTATCATTCTGTGAACTAGATTACAGATTGATTTGAATTAGCAAAGAACAATACCACTGCAAATGAAATATTCCTAGACTTTACCTCCATTAGTCATTTTACCTTACCATGGATTACTTTTTCAGATACTCAAGTCATTTTGTTTAACATTAGTAGGATATTTATTTAGGTAATAGGTATTTGGAATTGAGAAGATGAGGTAGTTAGCAATTCAAATTTATTATTTTCAATTGCAAGCCTCTGTGGAAGGACAGGCAAGAATGAGGAAATTGGATGTAGGTATGAAGGTAGGATGTGGAGAACATAAGAGAATAGAGAACCAGAGAGGAGAATGCGGCACTTGTATAGAGGGAAGTAAATAATATTGAAAATCAATTTCTGCCTACTTCTCCATTTTTCCTAGAACTCAAATTCCAATTCTCAGGTCTTCATCCACAAGCCATTGGGAGGTAAGCCCTGTACCCAGTGAGCACTAGATTTTAAAGACTCCTTATTTTGAGACAAGGTATGGTAACTAGATGCACAGGGATTAAAACAAACCTGTAAAACAGGCCAATTAGGCATGATGTTATAGATAAAATGATATCAAAATTATTAAACCCTATTCTTGCAAAAAAAACAAATTTGAAGAAATTCCATTAAATATGTTTCTCCACTATATACTTAGTTAACTACTTTTGCTTTTTACTCAGCCAACTGGATTTTTTGTGGCAGTCTCTATGAGTTAGCATCTTCTGTGGCCAAAATTGAAACCCAGTGCAAAAATAAAGGAGCACTCTAGCTACTAGTGAAAGTCACACAATTCTTTCACTCTCTTCCCAGGTTTGGTCAACAAAGCAGCATTAAAATCAGAAAACAAAATGGAAAGCAGCATTTGTTTGAACTTTGGCAAAGGAGTATGTCATTTGATTTTAATAAATTATTTAATTTAAATTTCCCTTCTTGCAGATTACGAATAGTACTAGCTGGCTTTATTCCAAATTTAGGAAGACTCTGGAGTTACACAGACATAGATAAAAGACATGTATGTACATTTTCCAAGAAAAAATTATCTCAGAGAGCTAGGGAAACCATTCTTCACAACAAGTAAGTTGCTTTCAGTGGGATCATGAGGACAAAGATGATGATGATGATGATGATGATGATGATGATGATGTTAATGACCCTCTTCTCCATCTGATTTCTTAAAGCGTTTTCCCATATATCTCATAAAATAAAATGCTCTCTTTTTTTTCTCTCTGAGCAACTATTTTTCTTTCACTTTCATAATTTTGTTCGTTGGAAGTTGGTCTCTGACCTATTTTATCATACAAAAAACAACTTAAGACTTAGGAATATTGCCTAATTGTAGCTTTTGGCTTGTCTTTTGATATTTAAATATTGAATTGTTCAGCTAGAGAAATGCTGCAGTGAGTTCTAGAACCAGTGCCCCATTCCCACTGGCTTCTTTACCAACATAATGTACTTCCCAGACATTATTGAAAGATGCTTTTAATATCATAGGTACAGATTGTTTTTTTGAAGTATATCTCTTAAAAGTGTCTTCAAATTTTCTAGAGGATAGAATTTTAGACTGAATTCACTCATATTCTAAGTAAGAGTAATGGATTTTTAGCACAGATTCATTTCCAATTAATAAAACTTTGCCCCCTTCCTGCTTACGAACGTTTTGACAAAATTACATTATCCTCTACTCATTTAACCTCCATTATCTATCTAAGACTAGCATTTAATCATTTTTATCTTTGCAAAGTTCAATTGTTTTGGTTTGTAACATATTTCTTTGCATGTCCTTTTTTTTTTTTTTTTTGGTAGCATAATGCTCTAAATGATATTCAGCTCTGTAACTGGGGTAAAAAACACTCACTTAAGAAAAAGACAAAGAGGAAGAACTAGAGTGTTTTAGATGCTGATCATATAGGGTTTGTGTGAAACTCACCATTGTGCAATAGTTAGCAAGTAAAATTACTAAAAACAAACATAACATATGTTCATGATCATTGAGCATATGGTCAATGAGGAATGCGTGATCTAGGTAAAGTAATTGCACTGTCAGCTTTTCACAGAAGCTTTTTTTCCCTGCATTTGAATTCAGAACAACAAATTCTATTGTATGTTTACTCTATATAAGGCATTGTGCTAGAAAAGCCTTTCTGAGAAGAGCTGGGGATACTTTCTCTTTCAGGGAGGATGCAAACAGGAGAAGGTGAGAACTAGGTAAGAATAAATGTTCAGAAGTCAGCGTTCTTTCTCAAACAATCATAGAATCAGAGAATGTTAATCCTGTGGAGAAATGGACATGTAGCTTAGTTCACTTCTTCATCCATTCATTCATTCACTTAGATATTCAACCAATATTCACTGGGCATTGCTTATGTGTTAGGATTTGTGCAAAGCAAAACATGGTATGGTAGCAAATGGCTGAGAGATACAGTCACCCCCTACTGCACAGATAATTTACCTTATCCCCAGCTACCAATTAGCACTCTCCTGCTCTTAGGTGCACAAAGTATGAGTACATTTTCTTTAAAGTAGGCAGCTCTGTGACTTGAGCTATTACTCAAATAGAAGATCAGAGAGGGAGGAGTTCATTTATGGGCTTACTGGGCAGAACCAAGGTAAAAAGAAGAAATGATTCAATAGTAATATAATCTTCATCAAATATCTTACTTATCCAAAGATCTTACAGTCAAAATAGATGAACCCAGTCTCTCTCATAACATTGAAAATTTCCTTGACTGCATATTTAAATGATCAGTTTCACAAGCTGAATCTCTTCCTAATATACCCAGATCTATTCCTAACATAACTACAACTACTGCTTGTATCTCATTATTTTTCTCTTCTCAAAATTTTTTTATTTAGTGTTATCTCTTTATGATTTTACCGAGTCAAGGAATATTGTGTTATTTGAAACCTTTCAGCAGCATATTAAGCAATATAAATTCTCCAGCATACCTAAGAAAATATCTCATTTTTCATATTGAAATAATGTGATAAATTTGATTAAATATTATATTATTATATAGCAGATACTGTTGGTATCCCCTCAAATTAGATTTGTATTAAAAATGAAAACCATTTAATTACTAATAAAATACTCCAATTACCAATAGGATAGTAATTACAAATATATTGATAAATATTGTGTAAATTATCTTCAATGCTATTTTCTGAGGATATATTAGACAAGTATTTACTCTTTTGGCATTCATTAATGGGCTTGTTTAAAAAGTCAATCTCTTGAAAATTAGCTACTAGGACTCTTAATATAGAGTCAACACAATTACTGTGATAAAATCAATCTATTTAGTTCTAGTTTTTTAAGAGATCACATTTGTTGGTACTTTAAAAGTGATGATTATGTGTGGTTTTACACGTAAGAAATTACAAAAACTATCCTTGGCAGATATACAAGGTAAAATGAAACTGCAACAAATAACAATATAACTAATTTTATCTGCTACCTTTTTCCCCCAAAGTGGAAATAATTACATATACTGGTGGTGGAAAGAAGACTTTCAGATAAATATGGGCTAGATATTTAGTATTCATATAGTAATCAGGTCAAACCTATATATGGTGTGCATATATACTTTTAAGTTTTCTTTGCATAGGATAGATGAGAAAGATCACATTTCTGTATACTGTGGAATAGATATTTTACTGAAAATTTGTGTGAATATATTTGGGTCCTGGTCCTAGCTCTACAACACTAGTTACAAATTACTTAACCTAGTTATTCCAATAAGAATATTATGTATCCAAGCATAACCAATAACATTTCCATATAAGAAGTGGGGTTTTTGAAAATGTTATCTTTGATTAATCTTCAAAAGCCTGTATCTAACCACTCTAGAATCTAGTCTGACTTGTAGAGACAAGAAAAGCCAGAAATATGTTTTCCTTACCCCAGGGAACTGAATCCCTGATTGTTCAATGTGTCACCCCTTTTCCTTCCTCAACTTAAGTAATGAAGACATGTGCATTATATAATAAGTAACGCCCCCTCCCTTCTCTTAAATAGAACATTGTAATTTATAAAATGTATATTAATAACACGACACTCCAAAATGGTCATTTATACCACTTTTTGTTTGACACCCATAACAGTTAATATTTTCTTCATTCTTGTCCAATTTCTTTTATGGACTGTATACTACCTTTGGTTTTCCTCAAGTCCTACATATGAATTTGGAGATATATGCAGATATTCAAGTTACTGACATGTGGATAGATATAACCCCTTTAGAGATCAAATAGGTGAAGAATTCTCTGGCATACTAGAAACTTCTAGTCATCACCTATTTCTGATTTCCTTCTCCCTCCTAACTTCACAGGAAAACAACCTTTCTCAGTCCCTATGCTTCTCGGCAGAGACATATGACTAGTCTGCCAAATGACACATATAACTTCTGGCTCAAACTGATCTGTCTGCATTTCCATATTCCCTTTTTCCCCTACAGTGATGATCCTGGAAACCATGTGCAGAGATGGCAATATCATGAAACAGAGTCATCAGATGGAGAAGCTTGTCTGCTAAGAGTCATCAGACTTCATGTCAGCAAGAAATAACTAAGTTGCTCAGTCTCAGAGTGTATCTGTTGCAGCAATTAGTAGTTGCATATCCTGGCTGACATCTGTGACCATCTGTGAGAAACGTGTGATAGCAAGAAGCAGAACTTAACGTATAGCTATATAATCACTGCACTGGCTTGGATAGGAAACTGTAAAAAGATTTTAGGTGATTCTTTTCCATGTGTCAAAATGTGGTTCATAATCACAACCCCGTACAAGAGATGTGAAAGAACTAAACAAGCCCTTAAGATGAAGTATCACTCAATCCTAATGATGGCAGTAGTAAAGATGGTCAGTGTTAGCATGTCCACAAAATGGAAAAGATATATTTTTCTTCACATCCAGTGTGCTTATGTGCCTTTAGGAGAGATAGAACAGAAATTTACTTGGCCTTCTCCATATATAGTTCTTTCTATTCTTGGAACTGATAGAGTCCAAGGTCCATATATGAGAATCAACATAATGTTTGCCTTTGGGAAAAGGGTAGATAAAGGTTTCACACTGTGGAATCAGTTTTGACTGTACCTAATAGTCCATTCATATTAAAATATGAATTCCAAGGAGAGAGAAATAACAGAATTTTGAGGTGGCTTCAGAGACAAAGAAGATTAAATTTATATGACAACTACAGTAAATGCAATTCACCAATACTTGCAAATTCAAAATTCTAAGTGAGCCACCATATTATTGTTTTGGAGAAGATAGAGTGAGATGCATGGCATTTTCTCATAACCTCTATAAAGGGGATAGCTAAAATGCATCTTTCATCTGGCAATGAAAGTATTCTAAGAATTAGTCTGATATTTTTCCACTGTATAATCACTAAATTATATTTATGTGAAAGAAGAAAACAAATGGTTTAAATAAGTGGCACTTATGATGGCAACTTTTAATTAAACACGTTTTATTTTTTCTACAATAAAAGGAAAGTGGAAGGCTTCAATATTAACTACTGGATTATAATTGGCAAATCTGAGTATCCTCAACTGTGTCTTTGTGCTTCTGCTATGGAGATTTATAGAGAAAGGAGAACTGTGGAAAGGGTAAAAGGCTAGGAACCAGATATACTCTGTACTTGTTTGTTCCAATAGAGAAGCCTAGTGTGGTTTTGAAAGCCAAAAACCAATTTGAATAGGAAAATGAGATTGATTTTTGTATATTGTTCTTGTATCTTATAACCTTCCTAAATTCACTTATAAGTACTGCTAGCTTTTGCTGGGAGCAGTGGCTCACGCCTGTAATTCCAGCACTTTGGGAGGCCAAGGCAGGCGGATCACAAGGTCAGGAGATTGAGACCATCCTGGCTAACACGGTGAAACCCATCTCTACTACAAATACAAAAAACTAGCCGGCTGCAGTGGCGGGCGCCTGTAGTCCCAGCTACTCGGGAGGCTGAGGCAGGAGAATGGCGTGAACCCGGGAGGCGGAGCTTGCAGTGAGCCGAAATCGCGCCACTGCACTCCAACCTGGGCGACAGAGCGAGACTCTGCCTCAAAAAAAAAAAAAAAAAAAAAAAAAAAAAAAATGGAAAAAAAACCGAAAAAAAAAAAAAAAAAAAAAAAAAAAAAAAAAAAAAAAAAAGAAAGAAAGAAAGAAAGAAAAAGAAAAAGAAAAGAAAAAGAAAAAGAAGAAAAAGAAAAAGTAGTGCTAGCTTTTTTTCTCTGTAATATCTCTGATGATGTTCTACTTATACTATCAAGCTATCAGAAAAGAGAGATAATTTTATTTCTTTCTTTCTAACATGTCTGCCTTTGATTTCCTTTTCTTGCCTTAGGAGAAGTAGGAGTACAATAGCTCCTAATTGTACTATTATTGGACTGGCTAGGACCGCCGGTATGAGATTGAATTGGAGTAGGGAGAGCAGACATTCTTGTCTTGTTCTTGATCAACCAAAAAAAAGCATGGAACCTTTCACCATTAATAATGATATTGGCTGTAGGACTTTTAAAATGTATTTTACATAGTGAGGAAGTTTCCTTTAATTTCTTTCTTAGAGTTCTTTGTCATTAATACACGTTGAATTCTGTCAAATGCCTTTGCTGCGTGTATTTAGATGACTACATAGTTTTTCGCCTTTAGTATTTTGATATGGTGAATTCTATTGAGTGATTTTTAATATTGAAACAATCCAGTATTTCCAATACAAACATCATTTGGTCATGTTACAATGTTATACTTTTTATATCCTTTTGTATTAAATTCACTAACATCTGGTTGATGATATTTAGGTCTCTTTTACTAGGGATAATATCAAGTGCTGGTAAAGATGCAAAACACCTGGAACACTCACACATTGCTAGTAGGAATACAAAATGATCCAGCTATTTTAGAAAACTGTGTGGAAGTTTTTCATAAATTTTATGTATTTTCTTACATGACCTACAAATTCCACTCCTAGAAATTCAACCAAGAGAAAAGCAAACTTATGTTAACACAAAATCTGTTCAAGAAATTATACAGCAGCTGTATTCATAGTGGCACCAAACTGGAAACAACCCAAATGTTTTTCAACCAGTTGATGTATCAGAAAACTGTGACACAGCTATACAAAAGAATACAATTCATCAATACGAAGAATTAGCTACTGATATATGCAATGACACAGATGAATCTCCAATGCATTGTGCTGTATGAAAGAAGCCAGACACCAACGACTATGCATTGTATGAATCCACTTAGTGTCATGCTAGAAAAAGTAAAATAATAAGACATCAGTGTCAGGGACCAAAGGCGGTGGGAGGGGTTGACTACAAATAGAAAGAAACACAACTTCTTGGGATAAAAAGAATTTTCTAAATCTTGACTTAGTTTATGATCCACAATAGTACTCATTTGTCAAAACTTTACACTAAATTATTTTTTACTGTACATAAATTATACCTCAATAAAGTGGACTTCTTAAAAAAAGAAACACTGATTTTCCAAATGGGTGAGTACTATACTTGGCTACATATACTTACAATGTTGCTCATCATTAAACTACTTCTTTCTAATAAAAATATAGTAGCCTTCCTTATTAAAATCTTTTCTCCATATGTCTCTTTTACTTTTCCATAAGTTTATTTATGGCTAACATTCTAACCAATTTTATCATCTTATGTTGATGGAACACTCTCAAAAATGTATAAAGGAATATAATTCTGTCCTAACTCTGTGCTATTGAAGACTTATTCTTTGGTTAGTTTTTCATAACTGGTAGGAAGTACCTGATCTCTGAGATAGAAATAAGCTTTCCTTTGACAAATATTCTTCAATGCAACACACCTGCCTCTAAAAGATTAATATGACAGGCCCATATTTATAAATCTCCAAAGAAAGATAAAACTAGTATCTTTTTGTTGTTTGCAACAAACCTAGGATTTGATCTACACACCATCTGAAATCATTTTATGAAAACCTTCTTGGAATTGTTGAGCTCCCTAAAACTGAAGTGATGATTCCTAACCTGGGAAGATTTTGTGAGCTATTCTATTACTTGTTTCTGCTGGAGTCTCATAAACTGGATTGTTTGAAAGCAGGAATTACAGAAACACTGCCGATGTCTTATCTTTACCATATATGAACAATTATATGAGATTATTAGAAACTATGTAAAATATTACAATAACATCTGGAACTTGGCACTCATTGAATGGTTGCTCCTACTTGTACTATTATTCTTTAGAAAAATTTAATATACAGCTTCTGGATAAGGATTGATGAAGAAAACTAGGTGTTTTATAGGAGGGGGGTGTCCAGTTTTCTAATTGAAACTCTCCTAATACTTACAGCATTGTTACAAAATAATAAAACAATGTAGTATCACTCTTAGTACCATATCTTCACATGATGAGAACTCAAGAAATTTTAGCTATTAAATAAAAATAACAGTATCAGCCACAACGCCAACAGCAAAAACAGCCCACATACCACTCATCAAGAAAAATAAGAGCAGTAGTTCTGTTGCTGTTTTATTGACCATATTAACAATATCTAGGCTTGTTAGTGATTGCAAGCCTTAAGTTTAGGTTTCAGGTTCCAAAGAAACCATTGAGATGATCTGATACAGTCATGTCTTGGATTAGTAAGAAACACACCAACTTTCCTTTATGTTTTTTTCTTTTCATTAAAAAAATTCATATCGAACAGAAATTGCTTTCATAAGGATGTCAATGTTTTGGCTGCTAGAGAGCTGCTTATACTTTCTGGTTTCATTTAGTGGGAAGAAGAAAGAATTTAAGAATAGCTCATGGGATAGTATCGGTAAGGTGAGTAGGGCCAAGGAAACCTGTGCCAATTTTGCAATTAGGTGGTCTAATAATTTTCTAAATATTTTCAGTTATACAGCTTCCCTCTGATCTTCCTCAAATAGGTATCTTCTACTTAGAGATGACTAAAAGGACTCCAAATGTCCTTCATTTTTCCCTTTTATTGATGACTTAACCGGCATCGATATGTTACATTATAGTTTCAAGCACTCTATAGTCCTTGAAGTTGAATGGCTAAGATCCATTAAAGGACTCAAGTTAGGAATAAAGAAAGAGTTTAAGCCTAGTAGTTTTCCACATTAACAACGTCCTCCTACTGCTTGTTCAGATTCATTTTTTCAGGTGTTAATAGCTTGGACACACACTGTTTGAATCATTACCTCATTGTTATTGATGCATAGTTTGTCTCTGGAGATAAACTTTGCATTTATCTTCAAGTATGTTTTATCATGAAAAATTAGCAGTGAAAGACTCCAGTAGAGGTTCAGTTACTTAATTAAAATAAATGTATTCTTTTAATGAATAGAAATAACACTACAAAATACATTCTAAGATTTCATTTATATTTAAGTGTTTTGTAAAAAAATAAAATAAAAAAATAAATAACTTCCCCAAAGAATTAATTATATTATATATAATTTTTCTGATCTCAGATATACTTCAGAGCAGTTGTTTCAAGCCGTGTTCTATTGTGCCCTGGGAATTCTGAAAAGGTTCCTCGGGGGCTGCTGTGGGGTGGAGGGTAGGTAGGTGGCAACTATTCACGTGCCCTCATTTCCACCCAGCTTGAACAACAGTAGTCAGGATTTTATCTAATTTATGTAGTAGGAATCACCATTAAAAAGTGAAGAACATGTCTTGGCTTAAATAATATTTTGGAAGTTGAGTCTCATCCTACATTCTCCCTCATTAACTGCCTTTCATAATAAAAAATCTATCTTACAAACCATGGTAATGAGTTCCTTGGTAACAAAGCATTCCATATTTTTTTTTGTTGTTGTTGTATAGAAAAATGATTCTAGAAAACTTAAGGCTACTAATCTTATATGTATTACAAATAGATGTTAAAGTTAAAAAGAATACAGAAATTGGTGCTACAGTAAACTTGAAACACATCAGTAAATTTTCTGAACTCTGTGATTGTTAAATGATATGAAATTGCTAGTAAGTGAAGTTCTGCTTTTAAAAGTAATCTTCTAATTATTTTGATATTTTATCTCTATCAAGAATATAATTTTACTAAAGTAATTCTGAAGCATTTTGGCTAAAAAATTCCTGACACCACAAGCAATAAAGTGTCTTAAACAAAAAACTTCTAAAATAGCAAAATAGAGAATTGCATTCACAAAGAAATTTAGTACAAATGAAAATGTACTAAAATATATACATATATAGATGAGTATAGTATTTGTTCACCTTTATAAATGCCAAAGACAAAAACTGAAAAACCACTTTTTTCCAACTTTTCAGTGCTCTATTTATATTGATTGAAGTTATACACACACACAAAACCTGGGCATGTATTTCAAAAGAGTAGATAAGTATTTAAGAACTTTTTCTTAATATTTTGTTCATAATAAACATTATGTAAATTTCAAATTAAATATATCTCTTAACATTTTTGCTGGATTGTTAACTTATTAACCAAACAATTAGAGATCAGACTCTAGTAGTGCCTATTATTTGCAATTGTTCCTTTATCTTCATTTTAATTTGGCACATTTAGGAAAATTCCAAATTGACATTGAGGTTGCAACACCTCTTTCTTCCCTCCGTGGGTGATTTTCAAAATGATTAACAAGTAGTGTGGAATGAGAACCAATGAGACAGGACACACAGAGCAGATGTACACTCACAACAACTGCAACAGTCACAGCATGCTAGGCAGTAAGCAGTCCTGCCCTCTTGAGTTTTCAAATTGTAATGGTTAATCAATTAATTATGTTATGTTCCATGCTGGTTATGTCCACTTACAAAAGATCATCCAGCTAGTCAGTAAATCATGGCTAAAGTAGCACATTCCTGATTTCCAGGGCTTTCCTAGAGAGTACATAGATTCCCATGAATCAAAATGCCATTAACTTCAGTAAATGCACACGTTTGGCAGTTGCATTTTGTTGAAGCAGTTTTTTTATAATAATTAATATTCCATTCATTTTTCATGTTTTTTTTTTTATATTGGTGCCAAATCCCAAGACTTAAAAAAATCCTACCTCCTCATAAATGCCATTTTCATCACTAGCATTCATTTTGTTTATATTGTAAAAAGGCTTAGAAATCATAAATGCAACATAGGGAATGCTTCTGGCAATAACTAAGCAAGGCAGAATAAGAAAGGATAAATTGAGAACAATAAAAAAGAAAAGTAAATATGAATACAGAGCCATTGATCTCAGATCCATAGTTTTGACATGCAAAACTCAGAATATTTTTTGTCTATTGAAATACTAATTTATGAATCCATATTTTCATTCCCTTAAAAAGAAAGTACAGATGTTCAGTGACAGAAAGGAACCTGTTGTGGACCCTGCATTTATCTTAATATATGTTTTATTGTAAAAAATTACCAGTGAAAGACTCCATTAGAGAGTCAGTTATTTAATTAAAATGAATCATGTGTTGTATAGTATGGTTTGAATGTGACTGCAGACATACATCCTGTGCTGTGGTAATATTAATAGACTGAGTTAGCCACCTCCCTAATCACTAACAGGTTTCCTAATGCTTCATAAAGACTATGATCTAAAAGATAAAATAAATAGCACTTATTCCTAGTTATTATAAAACTGGACACCTCATTTGTATTTCTATGAGGTCCATCCTACGACACGCAAATCAGAACCACAGAGAACCAATGTGGTCTCAGACCACAGGGAACAAATAGTGTAATGACATTCTACTTAGCTAAATTTAGATTTGATTATGTTACGATATCAATGAAAAGGGAAAATAAACAGTTCCAGACAAACAGATCATTAATTATTCTGAAGATTAAGAAAAATATATTGAAAAGAAAACATTCTTATAATATGTCTCTGTCATATGCGGTCCATTGATAATAATAAAATTTTGAACAAGGTTTTAAGAGATTATTTACTTGCCTACCATTTTAGATGCTATCAGCTGCCTTGTTAAAAGGATAAATTATATTTTGGTGGACTCCACTGCTTGTTACAACAAGTTATTCTTTCATTTCATGGTTGTACACTACACATTGTGAAAAAACATTCCTTTTTTCTCTGTTCATAGTCAAGTATCTTTTTGCTGATTAAAATAGCTTCATATTGCATGCTTAATGAAATTGCTAAATACTTGTTTTAAATCACAACTTTGCTTTTTTAAAATAGTGTTATGTTCTTCATTCTAAAAGACCATCTGCTTTCAGTTGACAATGGGTTTCATGAGTAATGCTAAGGAGAAACACTTTACACTTAAATACATTTTTGCTGGAATAAGGGGTAACACTCCACTACTACTTACACACATTGAACACTGTTGTTTAGTGCCTAAAGGGCAAACGTGTCATTACTATTATGAGAGTTTCTGTAACAGATTTATCTGGTTCCAGGTTCCAAGGTTAAGCACAACAAGGGCTTAACCTGAAGTTCCAAGGTCCCAAGGCACAAGCACAACACTTTAGGAAAGAGTAGTAGCAGATTATAATTTAAAATCACTTAAAGTTATCAGAATGATTTTTATACAAAATTAATGCTGCCAAATTTCCAAATTGTACTATCATTTGCTTTTTCATTATAGAGAATAGCATATGAAAACTCTTTCCAATATATAATTACTGTTTTATTGCAAATGAACAACTTATTAAAATATCACTATTGATATTAGAAATATTTCATCATTTATTTTATGAAATTTTAAATTCCTCACTTAAATCCTGCCTTTATATTTGTTTTAATATGTGTCCAATTACAATTAAATTAAAATTTGAGGCAGCCTTCTTTGGAATCTAAATGAATTTCCCCTTCTTTTTTCCTCCCTTCATTTCTTATCTATACATACGAGAGGAGTTTTTAATGGCTTAGCTTAATTCCAATTAAGTTTGGAAGATTATTGACAAGCGGCCAAAGCTTGTTATTAAGTAGCTTTGGTTTCCTTGATATAAATAATGGATCTAATTGTGGGAGCTAAAAGTTAACACAAAATAACACCATAAATTTAAAAACAACAAAATAAAATGCATTGAGAGCAAGCATGTTATTAATACTATTGGAATTAGATCATCTAATCATCAGCCTTTTTAAAATTCTTATCCTTAGAATAAATATTTTAGTCTAGAAAAAAAGTAACTTCCCCCCAGGCCCCCACATCTTGACTGTGGTCATGGCACTCATGAATGGGTTTTAACTTTGATAGAAGTCTCCATGAGAGGCCATGGCTCATGAAAACTCTTCCCCTTTGCATCTTCGCATTTCTGCGGTAAGGAAAGCAGGAAAGTGTTGATTCTTTTTGCTATCAGGAGAGGCCTATTATTATATCAAGACAAATGCTTCACATTTTGTAAAACCTAAATCCCTCTTATAAATCACCTGCTTACAAATTTCAAGCTAAATAAAATACCAGGTGAAGCTCTTTTGCTGTCAGACCTGATTAAAATCTGTTCAGACTGAAAGGCTCTAGTGCCTGCCAAAATCTACCTGAAGCAACTCTTCAGGTGTGAATTTCTCCAAATAAGCATAAATGATAAAAGAAAAATAATTGATATACTATTTCTTAAAAATCACAGATTAGTACTTTGATCACATATGGTATATAAAGTATACATAATTACAGATTATTACTTTGATCACCATATGTGATATATATAAGAACATCTATACTTTATGATACATAAGATATTTAGGGCATGGGGCTAATAAGAGCCTTCTATTCTCCATATATAACAGACTTTTTTTACATCTTTCCTGTAACTTCAAAATATTTTAATAAAGTATATAATTGTTGTCTTATAGTTCCACAGTACCAACGAAATAAAGTCCTTCGACCAAAGTCAAAAGGATAATTCTTAAAACTGTCCTCAAGAAATTATATGTTAAAAATGTCATCAGATTGTTTCTAAAGTGTAAGGAACATTGCATTTTGGAACAGGTACACACAACTATATTGGGGTAGTTTTGTTTTTATCAGAGCTTGGAAATATTCTCTTTAAGCTCCATCAGTATTTCTATCACAGATTTGCCTCTTGGTGAAAATAATGGAGTTGTAAAAGTATTGAAAATGAGACCTTGAGTTAAATGTAAATTAGCATTAATTGATTTTCAAGAGATTATTTGTTAGGTTGTTGAGAAGTGAAAGAAAACCTAATTGATCTGCAGTGCTTTATTCAGTGTTGTTTGTAAGTTTAAAAGAGTCTGAAAGAGAATTTTGCAAGCACCGTAGTATGATCTAATGGTTTTATGCCCAGTTATTCGTTCCTTATATTAGGATATCTTTCTGTAAGTTAAGCAAGGTGAGTAACATTTATACTTATGTTTTACACTGGTCATAATCTCCTAGTCTCCATGCTATCACATGAAAAAGTCACACATATATCAAGTAACCAATTAATTTTCCTTTTATAGAAAAATATTATGTTGTGTCTATGTGCATGTGAGCATTTGCACATGCGTGAATGTGCATAACAGCCCTCGAGGGAAGATGGAAGCAAAGGCCAAAGTTAGTGTAGGGATACACATCTACATTAATTTTAAGTTTAGCAATTTAGTTACAAACTATTATTTCAGAGTCCACTTTTTGTGGTGATTCCATTGTTATGATTTTGATAAATAGTGACAGGCAATCAGTACAAAAAAGGTTTAAAACTATATTACTGGCTGGCACATGTGCAAATTGGAAAGAATAGAAAAGAAAGTATAAGCCAAGGGGATGTCAATTTCAGTCACGGTTCTGATGTGTCCTTAGGCCTGTTGCTTTACCTCACTGCACTAGTATTTTATTTTTATTTTTTCATCTGGCATGTATGCAGGCTGAACCAGTTTTAGTTCATTGCATATATAAGTGCCCAGGAAATCAACTTTTCACTATCAAGAAATAGAGAATGAAAACTAGGAGCAAAACATATATATATATCTTTAAGTAAAATGTAACATGAACCTGGACGTTTGAATCTTGATCACAAAGGATGCGACTCACAGTGGGTTGCAGACGTCCAGTTTATTCACGGGTTAGATCTTGGCTTTACGCAGGCCATTCTCAGCTACTTAATAGTATATTATTGATAGCCAACCTAATTACTGCGATTTCTTGAGCCTAGAACACGCATCAAATTTGTTAAATCAGTTTTTGAGGAATAGCAAATTCTCTCACTCTGTCAAATATCAGTCAATCCCCAAAAGTTTAAAACAAATGCCAAACTTACTACATACTTTTATTTCTATTTATCAATGAAATAAATACTTAAAGATTACTAGAAAAATAGTTGTGGTAATGCCAACCCAATTACAGGGTTCCAATCAGAGTGCAGAAATTCAACATTCATACCTTCAAGAATCCACTTACCTTGAAGGTAAACTGTTTGCACAAACACATCCATCACTGTAGCAATGAAGGTATCATTAATATCTTGTTAAATTTATAAACCGCTTTCTGGTTTAAGATTGTAAGAATGCATCTAATCTGCCTTGCCTCAATTTGGATGCTATTATATGAAGGCTCTTTTAAAAAAACTAGGAGCAGTATGGATTTCTTTTTTCTTTCCTTTATTCTTTACCTTCAATTTCAATCTGAACACAGAGATACCACTGTATTCTTTTTTTTTTTTTTTTTTTTTTTTTTTTTTTTTTTTTTTTTTTTGGCTTTGTATGACATGTGAAAAGGTTCCAGTAGGAATGCAGTGTCATCAATACTCGATTTGGCTGAAATCCTGACAGTTGTCAACATAACAGAGATGGTTTTATTATAGGTTCCTCTACTTGCAAACTCTTTATCTTGCATTTGCAGTTGTAAAGCAGATTCAAATATTTCTTTCACTATATCAACGAGTAGGGCCTTGCATAACAACCATCTTTGGGAGGAACGTTTTTGTGTGTGTGAAATGATACGTTCTTCAGGGTCTACTTTCCCTGTTGAAATGCTACATTCAATTGTTACATTGCTGAACCAATTAAATATATATATACAAAAAACTTGTTGACAGTAGTAAAAGAAAGATTGGAAGAAAAAATTCTAAAAAGGTAGACTGTCCCTGTCTCAAGGCGGTTTTTCCTTATTTATGTGAAGAAAGCAGTTCACAAAGCAATTGTGTAAATTTCTTAAGGTATGTTGGATATAATTCTGTGATTCCTGAATTCTACAAAGAAGGTACCTAGTCAAATAAACTTCCAATTAAAGTTTAACTTTGAAAATAATCATATATCTATATATAACTATATGTATCTTCAGAGAGTTCTTAGAAATGGATTAAACTATTGTCAAGTGCTCTGCATCATATCTGAAACTGCTTATGGACTTATTTTTTAAATCTCAGGCAAAAAAATGTATAGACTGCTCACCCTATGCAGAACAATGGATGGGGATACAAAGAGAGGAAAAGATTTCTGTCCTTCAGGATTCTAACAATGTCAGGAAGGAAACAGAGTATTTGCTCCTTGAAACAGAAGTAACAGTTATTCTGTGTGTCATACTTAGCTAGACTAGGAAAATCCATCTAAGGTTTTAGGCAGAGGAAAGAGAGGGTGAGTGACACAATTCAAAAGTTGCAAGTTCAAATTTATCAGCCCAATTCTTCTTTTGGTATAAGTTTTCGAATTCAAACAACATAAGGATATGCTCATTGTAAGGTCTTAAGTTTTATTGTTTTCTAAGTCCTTTTCCTAATGGAATAGTTAGAACCATGAAAGACTCCTTCTATCTTGAACTACTTAGTTATAAGGTTTAGAGCTATGCCTTATGTTCTGAAAAACATTTTGTTGTAATTTAATGTTGGTAATGAAGTTATCCAGCAGCATCAAACCAACCTATCTTTTCATTCAACACAATGAGGAAAGCGCACCATAACTTATGGAGTATTATTGGGAAAATATTTACCTGGTAAGAAAACAGCCAGAAAATTCTTGGTTGTGTGATATTCTATAGGTAAATATAATATCATAATAAACAAAAGAAAAGTTGGAAAATATTCTAAAGAAGACTAAAAACCTATGACAATTATAGGCAATGCATTATCCTTGGTTGGATCCCAGATTTGGTAAAATAATTACAAATAAAACTCTGGGGACAATTGGAGAAATTTGAATATGAATTAGATATGATATAGTATTATACCTGTGTAAGGGATATATAAGAATATGTATTGTTCTTAGAAAGATTTAGGTGTAAACACATGTCTGCATGTATTAAAATGGTTCGGCAAAAAACATGTATAAACATACAAATGTATGTGTGTGAACATGACAAATATGCATTAGAGACAGATAAAGAAAAAACAAATGCCACAAAATGTAATGGTTGATAAATCCAGTGTATACAGGTGTTTATCATACTGTTATTCTGATTTTTCTGTCAGCTTAAAGTTCTTCACAACAAAAAGCAGAGGCAGGAAATTCAACTTTTAAAACAAATAACAAGTTATCTTTATGAGATAAGCTGGTGACTAAAGATGTCTTCGAATATATTTTAAAGGCTGGGCGTGGTGGCTCACGCCTGTAATCCCAGCACTTTGGGAGGCCAGGTAGGTGGATTGTGAGGTCAAGAGATCAAGACCATCCTGGCCAACATAGTGAAACCCCATCTCGACTAAAAATACAAAAATTAGCTGGACGTGGTGGTGGGTCCCTGTAGTCCCAGCTACTCGTGAGGCTGAGGGAGGAGAATCACTTGAACCTGGGAGGCGGAGGTTGCAGTGAGCCGAGATTGTGCCACTGCACTCCAGCCTGGCGACCGAGTGGGACTCCATCTCAAAAATAAATAAATAAATAAATAAATAAATAAATAAATAAATACATACATACAAACAAAAATTTTATATATATATATATATGTGTGTGTGTGTGTGTGTGTGTGTGTGTGTGTGTATATATATAAAAGCAAAATTAGCTTGTGTTTTATGGGTTTAATTGGTCCTCCCAAAATTCATATGTTGAAGTCCTAAACTTCAGTACCTCAGAATGTGACTGTATTTCAAGATAGGATTTTAAGGAGGTAATTAAGGTAAAATGAAGTTGTATGGGTGGGTCCTAATCCAATATGACTGGCATCCTTACGAGAAGATGAGATTAGGGCACAGATACACTCAGCGGGATAACCCTGTGAAGACGCTAGATGAAGACAGCCACCTGCAAGCCACAGAGAAGGGCTTAAGAAGGAAACCAACCCAAGACCTTGATTTCAGAATTCCAGCCTCCAGAACTATGAGGATATAAATGAGTTTTGTTTAAGCCACCCAGTCTGTGGTGTTTTCTTAAAGCAGCCCAAGCAGACAAATACACTATGTCAGTCAGAATTCTAATGACTCCCAGTGACCTTCACCCTTGTCTGACCCCTCCTCTCTTTTGAATGTGGGTAGAACCTGTGAGTATAATGTGATATCATTCTTAGGATTATATCACATTCCACGACAAAAGGGAGATAGCTAAGTGTTCTAGTCACATGATGTCTTTAAAGACAGAGTGTTTTCCCATTTGGCCACAGAAGCGGAAGCCAGGGATTTGAATCATGAAATGTGAGAGCATTTTGACACACCACTGTTTGGTTTGAAAATAGAGGGGTCGCATGCCAAGACATGTAGATTGCTTATAATTGTTGAGCGTGGCTGCAGCTGCAACCAGAAAGAAAATGTGTCCTTGGTCCTAAAACCACAAGAAACTGAATTCAGCAAAGACCCTTAAATGAGCTTGCAAGCCAATTCTTCCTCACACCCTCTAGATAAGACTCCAGCCTCAGGGACTCCTTGATCTCAGCCTTGTGAGGCGTTATGGAGAAAATCCACTTGATCCCACGTGCTCTTCTGAACCACAAAACTGAGAGATAATAAATGGGTTTCAACATGTTAAATCTGTGGTAATTTGTTTCACAAAATAAAAAAAAAATTAAAAAAACTGATTTAAAATCCAGAATCTTCACTGTTATGTTCAACAATCTGTTTTTAAAGACTGTGTGTGTGTGTGTGTGTGTGTGTGAGAGAGAGACAGAGAAAGAGGCTAAGATAATGTTGTTATACTTATTTTTTTCAGATTAATTTGTTTATATACACACAAACTTCACGTGCATATGTATATAAATGTTAAACTATATAAATTATACAGTTATTAACACAATGACATATATACTCTTATGATCATATCCTTTCTAATTGGAAAAATAAATAATTTAAATCCTCTCTCCAATTATTACTACATCTCTCTTTCATTTTTGGCATATTTATCTTATTATTCCCAATATCAACCACAGGCCCTGTCATACAGTAGTCAATTAAAATTTGTTGTGTCTACACTGAATGGCTGAACATACATATATCTGGATAGCATATGTACATGAGGTTGAATGGCATCATGGAAAGCAGGTTGACTTGACTGCAGTGTGACATAGGCATGCATGACAATCTTGTTCCACTAAGCATCAAGATGTTGACCCTGGGAATCCCTTGAACTCCAGACTCTATAGCATGCTGCAGTGTTCGCTTGTAGCTCTATCACTTAATTACTTTAAGTAAATCTCCTTGTGCTTTATTTTTATCACCTGTAAAAGGGGCCCATGAATATTATCATAAGTAGGGAAGTAGGGCCACCAATCTCGTATCGTGTCATCATGCAAATTAGAAAATAGTGCCTCCTCTTCAAGATAATTTATTCCCATTTGTGAGAAAAGATATATACCCATGCTATGTGCAATATTTATGTCACTCCAGGACCTTGTACAACCTGAGCAACTGTGCCTGACACTCTGCTCAGGGTTTTTGTCAGGATCAAAGGAGATAATCCATGTAACCTTCACAGCACAGCATCTGGCACATAGGAATCATTCATTTGTGTCAGTAATCATCATTAATCTCTATCATAAACATCATCTTCTTTAACATGGAAAGAAAAGCATCATACCAGAATAGATAAAATGAGAAAAAAACTAGCATAGGTTAAAGCTATGGCACACGAAAAGGCATGGGATAAATTGTTGCTTTTATGTGCTCAGAAGCACCTTCATGCAGTAGTCCCCCAATAAATAGCTGCTGATTGATTGGTTTCTAGATTTTGTAAATAAAAAGCACCTACATATTATGAGAAATGTAGTTCAATGACAAAATATTCTTTACTATTTAAGTGAAAATGAATAATGTGTCATTTATTTCAAAATAGAATTGCCTAACATATGCACATTTGAAAGCAAAATGTAACAAAATTCCCCAAAAGCCCGTGTGGAGAAGAAATGTTTCTTTTTACTGTCAAATTACATATAATTTATTGTCTAACCCAATGATGGATTCAGAATTGAAAATTACAATAATCTAATATAGATTATAACCTAATATAGAATATTAATTATATACATGTTTAGATGTATACATCTGTTATATATTTCTACTGTTTTCCTCAGAAAATAATGGTACTTAGGTCAAGTATGCAAGTTTCTTTATATATGCATGCATGTGTGTGTTTCTATATATTTTAGAGACAAAATCTCACTCTACCACCCAGGCTAGAGGGCAGTGGCTCAGTCATAGCTCACTGTAGCCTCAAGTTCTTGGGCTCAAGTAATCCTCTTGCCTTGGCCTCCTGAAACACTGGGATTACAGAGTTGAACCACTGCACATGGCCCATTTTTTGTGTTGTAACGAGATAGCTTTGCAAAGAGAGCCATTAACTGCACTTCTATCTACATGTTGTAGATCACCAGGAGGATGTGTCTCAGGCAAATCTATTTCTGAAAAGTTTGGAGCAACCCCTCATCTGTCAATACTTGAAAAAAAACATACATTTGCAGTATGTTTTTCAGTGGAATTTCAATGAGAAGTGCTTTTTTATTTGAATAGTAACTGTGTAATTACATTATGTGTTCTTAAAGTTCTGTAACTACATTTACCCCGCCAGAAACTGGTGGTTTCATTTCACATTTCTTTAACAGGCTTATAATGTCTATAACATTAATACTCTAGAATTTAGTAATATTTCATACATATCTTCCATAAAAATATAAGAAATTTTTAATTGCTGGATTGTTTTTACACTGGTATTAAATGAAATTGTAATAGATATATAGTAGGATGTGGAATTTATCTGGTAGTGCTGCCATAACAAAATACCACACACTGGGTGGCGTAAACAACAGAAATTTATTTTCCTACAGTTCTGGGGGCCATAAGTCCAAGATCAAGAAGCCTGCAAGGTTGGTTTCCTGTGAGGCCTTTTTCATTTGCTTGCAAATGGCCACCTCCTTGCTAAATTCATGCTGAATTCTAAGAGGAGTATTTTATATTAACAATCACTTTTCTGTTGGCAACTCAGTCAGAGGTGTTGGGAAGCGTTTTTGTTTTCTTCTTTGCAGATGGGTACCCAGGAAAATGTGTCTCAGTTGAGGAATTCTCCTTTCTTGTATCTGACCTTTCAGGGTTGGCCAGTGAATAATATGTGCATACTCTTCCCTCCCAAGTTATCTTTCTTCAGAGCAAAAATAGAAACTATGAGATTGCTACAAACCCTATCCACTGAATTCGATCCCTCCTACCCAAGTCCTCTTTTTACCTATCTTTGCCTAAACTTTTCTCCTTTGAGAGCAATTCTGCCATCCTGAAAAACAGAAAAGCTAATGTTATGAAGTTTTAGTAAAACAAAAAACAAAACAAAACAAAAAAAACCCAAAAACCCGAAGTCAGTTATATTGCTTGAACTTCAACAGGGCCAGTATAGCAGTTAGTAAACTGATGAGATGCTCTGGCCTACTGAAAATTCCATAGGCATAGAGTAGAGGTATTTCAGGGTAGAATGGCAGAAGACATGGGGAGAAAAAAAGGCATCCCCATTAAAAATAAGTTCCTAGAACACAACATCCTTTAGTGCTTCATTTAGCAAAATATGTCATTTTAGAAGCACTTCTGAGTGAAAGTCAAATGTAAATTTTATACACTGACTATAAAGAATAAAACGTCCTCTGGGAAGAAATGTGCTCACCCATGAAAGGTAAGAAGCCTTCATCCACAACCCCAAATGCTAGATTAGTTGTAGAGAAATGATGGATTGAATAGTTTCTGGGAAGACTCCTTGCTCAGCCTTCATCTTTGTCCCTGTAGAGTCCTGCAAGAGCGTTTGTTTACAGTACATCATCCTTTAGGCCAAGGAGATTTCACCAGTTGTTTCTAGAATTCCTGTATTTCATTTCACCCCTTTTATTTTACATCATTTCAAAGTTTTCATTCCCCATAGTTTATAGCCCCACCTGAGCGACATGTGTCCCCTTTTATTCTGTGACCTGTGGTCTTGGATCAGAAGACCGAAAAACAGTGACTTCTTGAGTGAAAAGGTGAGGCTTTTGTCATTGCTGAGCTCACTATGGCTGTGTGAATTGTAGTTCCATCACCTAAGCCTGCAATCAACTCTTTTTTTTTTTTTTTTTTTTTTTTTTTTTTTTTTTTTTTTTTTTTTTTTTTTTTTTTTTTTTTTTTTTTTTTTTTTTTTTTTAAATTGCAGAGGCGACTCTCAGAGACCCATTAGAGTGCATTGTGAGGCAGATGAGGAGAAAGTGTCACCTCCTACTCCGACCTCCGACTGTACTGGAAATGTACCAGTGCCGGCCCTTTCAATTCACATGTTACACTGATCCCCACCTTCCTATCACCCCTGCATATCAACTCTTAAGTGGGAGTCTTTTATTATTAAAGAAGGGTCAATGCTTTTTGGCCTCTCTACTGCTGAAGAGAGGAGTCTCAGAATAAAATGAAGAACAAAACAAAAAGAATTGAAAGAGACATAAACTGTCCTCATGGGTCTCATATGCTTTCCCTTTAATCTGTAAGATCATTTCAGCTTTTCTACCTAACGAAAAGCTTAGCTTTGTGACTCTCATATATTAGCTCATTGCAAAGTGACCTCTAAATCACCATTACTTAGAAACACAGACCATACTTCTATCTGTTTTATAGTTCCTGAAGTCTACTTTCAGTGCCTTATTCTACTATATAATTTTAAAGGGCGGTATCTGTTTGCTAATAACCTCCCACCTGAATTCTATTTTATTTCTCTGACCTATGTCAAAGGTAGAAAGTTTAGAAGGAAATTATAAAAGGATTTCTATCTTATATCCAAGGGGAAAGGTCAGTGTATGAATATAAGAAGTTCATTAAAATCCTACTACCTAAATAAAGTTTAAAATCTCACAACAATGGAAACATAATAGAAGCATTGGTCAATTCATGCAGATTCACATCTCACCTAATGACTTATAGCCATTTTCATTTTTCATAGATGCTTCTCTTCCTAGTACCCAAGAGATTTGTTCTTTTTATGGCATTGTTCAATTAGAACTGATCACTCCCAAAGCCAGTGTGAAACAACCCTTTTGGGACGGCCTTCCATGATTTTCAAATGACAATGTATTTTTAAATTAGGTGGTTGAGGATTCTTTTAGGAATTGGATCCTGCTTTATCTCAGTATTTCAAAAAAGGAGGGCAAGTTCAAAGAAATATAAACTCTGTTTTCACTAACAAGAGCCAACTTAGAAGGGGAGAGAAGGATTATAAACTCAACTTCTTTATTTTTTAAAAATGAGATATTATCTACATTTCAGGACTGCAGTGTCAATTAATATTTTTGACTATTGTATGTTTTAATACATGTATTTCAAATTTAGTCAATTATTCAACATCAATGTTTTTGAAAGAGTTCCTAGAAAAAGTCACCTAACTCCAAATAATTTCTATACCAAATTTGTCCCAGTGTTTGAATTTAATATAACTGATCATTGGAAATTATTTATAACTTAACTTGATTAGCATATGTAGATTAAACCTCTTCTCTAGCCATGTCCTTAGGGAATAGAACTGACTTTCAGTTAGGTTTTGAGTAAGAATGAGAGCGGATTGACTGAGAGGGGGCAGTTGGATGGTCTTTCAAAAGAACCTCAAGGTAAGATGCTTCATTGTGGGCATCTGGAAGGCAGATGGAGTATGGAGTGGAGAAGGAATGTTACTATGGAATAGGCCCTCATTCGGAGCACCTTACTGTAAGGCAGGAACTATCATTTCCATTGTACAGATGGGGTAATGGAGGCACGATAGGGTTAAATTAGTTGTCCAAGAGCAAAGATATTCACGGAAAAACTGAGCCTTGGAGCCAAGCAGTTGCTGTGATCATGCACTGTCCGTAACATCTCCTATGCAGCAGACGCCAAGGAGGAGAGTGAAGGGACACTGTGGTATATACTACCAAGTTCCTTTGCCTCCCCAATATCTCTTCTTCCCTTTTCTTTACTAGCAGAACCCCAAATATTGTTTTGGAAAGCAACCAGGTCTTGTTGACAATACTCGTTGCCCCATGCCCCATATAACCCATTCTGGTGAAGAAGATCTACTGCTTTTGCTTTCTGTAAAATTTATCCTTTTCCTGACGGAGAGGCTCAGCTGGCATTTGCCTTTTCCCTTTTCTCTTTTCCTTCTGGCTGTCCAAAATGAAATTATCTACTAGGGGAGAAGCAGCCATACTGTGGATATGGAACTGAGTAGGAGAGATAGAAGAAACCTGTTGTCATTCTGAATCTGTCACATCAGTTCTGAATTATCCACGTTCGCAACTTCCTTTTTTTTTCCTTTTATGAAAAAAGGAAAACTCTATTTGATTATGTCACTGTTTCTATAACGTGGTCAAATACAATCCTAACCAATAAGGAAGTATGCGAAAATAGAAGGAAACAAAATCCAGTATATGTAGACTAGACCATATTGCATCAGTCTGGCACCATGACTGGTGGATGCAAACACAACTCCGTGCTTCGTGCCTTCATTGTGTAAGATTATGCTGTTCCGTATAGCAGCAGTGCCTGAGCACAAACCTGCCTCAACTGTATAGCAGATATATTTCAGCTATGCTACTACAACAAAGATTTGGCAAATTATATCGCCTGCTGGCCAGATCTGACCTGTGGCCTGTTACTACTGTACAGACTGTAAGCTGAGAGGTTTTGTTTTCTTCCTCCTTTTTAAAGGTTTTCAAAACAAACTGAAAAATAAATAAAAACAAAGAATATGCAACAGAGATCATATGGACCTTTAAAGCCTAAATATTTACTATCTGGTCTTTACAGAAAATGCATGCTGACCCTTGTAGAAGGACAGGACAGAGAAGAGTCCAGTTTGCAAATATTGCTTAGGCCATTTTTATTATCCTTTGTTGGTCAATGAGTCTTTATGTCTAAAACATGATCTGTGACGGAAGAACTCACTCAATGATTCTTTGACAAGGAATGGGCAGGAAATAGGGAAGAAGGTTGAATAGCATGGCTAATACCTTCCTTTCTTAAAAGAAAAAATCA
>NW_016809230.1:580608-588434 GCF_001698545.2 Rhinopithecus bieti
GGCCGGGCGCGGTGGCTCAAGCCTGTAATCCCAGCACTTTGGGAGGCCGAGACAGGCGGATCACGAGGTCAGGAGATCGAGACCATCCTGGCTAACATGGTGAAACCCCGTCTCTACTAAAAAATGCAAAAAACTAGCCGGGCGAGGTGGCGGGCGCCTGTAGTCCCAGCTACTCGGGAGGCTGAGGCAGGAGAATGGCGTAAACCTGGGAGGCGGAGCTTGCAGTGAGCTGAGATCCGGCCACTGCACTCCACTGCAGCCTGGGTGGCAGAACGAGACTCCGTCTCAAAAAAAAAAAAAAAAAAAAAGAAAAAAATCTAATTTTAAGTATAATGATGTCAGATATCCAGAAAATATCATACATCAGCTGGAGCCAAGTGTTGAAAAGGAAGTATCATTAAGCATGGCACAGAAAATTCTAGAAGGAATTAAATTTTGAATACCTCAGAAGTGCCTTTTAAGAAGACGTTCCTGATACAGGTGGTACCGAGCTTTCATTCTCTAACTAAACACTTCCACTATTTATTTTCATTCTCATCACATGCTATGCAAACAACACTGGGTTAAAAGCTATGAGTAGAAAGATGGTGATTTCCCTGATTTTCTATTCTCATTGCCTATAGAACCTAAAACTGCCGTTAGTCTTTATTTAGACACTTGAAAAATTACTTTAAACAATATGCAGAAATAAAGGCTTTCATTTTTATGACTCAAAGTCCTTTCTCATACACAATGGTAAGATTATAAATTACTAAAATTTTCCAGTTGTGTGTTTTAGATAATTCTTCCCAACATGAAATCAGTTTAGTTGTAAGTCAACCTCGTACAACAGTTTTCTATGTGTATTGCTGTTAGCGAACTTTAACTCCTGCTTCATGAATGTTAGAGAATACCCTAGAGCCTGGGAACAAACAAACACAGAAGAGAAGGAAAACATGGACTTGATAAACTTTCAGATTTCTAAATATCTAAATTTTATCTAGGATTTCTTATTGTTCTGTACATATGTTTTCCTTCTAAAGCATTTTATAAGTAAAGCTTTTCTTCTTCCTAAACAATATCCATTTAATTCCTGTTAGAATTTTGTCACTTCAGAGATTTCACAATGACACAATAAAATCTATGCTACAGTGGTCTTTCTATCATTTTAAAGCTAAGTGGATTTCTGAAAAACATAACTATTGCATCAGCTGTTTTTATCTAATATTTTGAAGATACAGAATACTTTGTCTTCAAATCAAAGATGTTAAAATACTTTTGTTCGTACACTGAGCACAAAATTAACCTTCCGAAGAATCAGTCTCCAAGGTTTTCCATTATTAATATTTATCTTTCATATCAAATGTATACATTCATATAATTATAAAATTATGCAATTATTTTATGTAGATTAGTGAAGACTGCATGTGAATATCATAAAACAACACATTACAAAGTACTGTGATTACAGAAAATGATAATGGTGAACATCTGGATTGAGAAATTTAAATTTGTGAAAGACTGACATTTTCATAAAGCTTTTTTTTCTATGCATGTCCAAATTTCAACTGGTATTGACTGAAACCATTTATATGGAACAGGCTAATTAAATATAAATCTAAATATCTTGAACAGATTAAATGAATAAAACAGTTAGAAAATACAGTTATTTCTCTGTCTTTGTTATGTGGCTAATCAATAAAGAGCAGTTTCAGTGTTGCCTTTAAGGATATTCAGCAATGTTAATGTTAGAGGATAAAATACGAATGGCCAAAGTGAAGAAACATTTTAAATTTGAATCCATCAAATGTTATTGGAGAGAAAAGGACTATATACTTAAACAAACAACTGCCAAGAATATCTTGAGCAGGTATTAATTTTATTTTACAAACTGAGTAAGCAGAATATCAATCTCTATTTTTAATTAACTGACATTCTATTTCCAATTTGAGGCCTCTGTCAGCTAAAAGCCCCTAATCTCTGTGAACTGAAGGACCCCCTTATTACACAAATTCAAGGTGGTATGTACCTTATCAGCAGGGCGGTTGTTCAAATATTTAACAGAATTGCAATGGGACTTTAACCATTTTTAGTAGATGCCTAATCAATCAGGGTGAATACTGCTCAGTGCATACAGGCCTGGTCCACTGGTGCGTGCCTGCTGGGTATCTGCCATGATTTTAGAGACATGGAGTGGGTATAGGAGGAGGGCGGAATATTTGTCATCACCTACTTTGACATGCATTGAGAGGTCTCTTTTCTCTCTGGACTTTACCTACTAACTACACAGGTTACTACTGCCCCTTTAGACACAAAATCTCTCCAGTCTGATTCTCCACTGAGCTCCCTCTTGAGCACAAATGGAACATCCTTGTTCACCATTCTTTACCATTATGAAGGAGACTCCGGCCTAGAAGTGCCATGCTACCATTTCTTCTCAACTACTATTGCATTGTACCAGTCACACAGTTCTATGGCATTTCTCCTCCACCCTGGCTTTCCTGCATATGAATTCTGCAAATCTATGTCATGTCCTTGTTTTTTTCTCCATCACAGAATTCACGGGAGGATCAGGGCGGAATGTGAGAACCTATTACCAAAATTAAAGAACCCTGACTCTTACTCTGATTATGCTATGACAGTCTTTCCTTGTAGCTAAAGAGGAGAGAATTTCATTTCTAGATAGCACTTGAAAAGCAGAGGGCTAAAGCTTAAAGAGAGTTGGGATATTGAAATGTGGTCTCACTATTTGTATAATGTAGGACCAAAGCATTTATTATTGTTGTTTTTCCACATTCCTATATCTCTTCATTCATATGCACAATACTGAGATTTATCTTCCCTTTTCAAACACCTTTATTAAGATGTAACTGACAGGACATAATTTACCCATTTAAAATGTGCATTCCCGTGTTTTAAAACATATCAACAGAGTTGTGCAAGCATCATCACAATCTAATTTAAGAACATTTTCATCAACCCCCAAAAGACCATATATTCAATAAGAGTCATTCTTCATTCCCTTCCCTGTAACCCACCTTACCTAGCTCCTGGTAACCCCTTCTCTGCTTTTCTATCTCTATAGATTTGCATATTTTGCATCTTGTATATGAAGGGAATCATAAAACATGTGATCTTTTTTGATGCGCTTCTTTCCCTTAGCATATTTTCCAGGTTCATCCATGTTGTAGCATGCATGAGTCCTTCATTCCTTTTTATTACCAAATAATATTCCTCTATATGGGTTTATCACAATTTATGCATTAGAATTTTTCCTGTGAATCTTTTATTTTTAACTTATCTGCTGAGAACCTTGTCTATGCTGTAAGGAGTCTAGTAAAGAGTTTTGAAAGGATTTGGGGAGTTAACTAGTGAAATTGGTGAAAATTAGAAATGTAGTAGTAAATGATTATAATCTCTTCCTGTGGAAAAAGTGATTGGCTCAAAATAAAGAGAAGCAATTCTTGCAAATATTCAAGTATTCACTGTTTGAGAAACCTTAAAAAGACTGTTGAACATAAAGGAAATTAGTAAGCATTTGCCTCTAACAGCAAGGTTTTCTTCAAAACTGTCTGCAAGACTTGAAAACGGATAAATGAAAATGGAAAATGGAACCAATAATTGTTATTTCAACATTATCAAGCAATGAAGATCATGTATTTTTTTTCACATTAATTTCATACAACTATGTGGTTACTCTGGGGATGATATTGACATGTCAGCATACCTGGTTGCCTGAGGAGCACAGGTTGATATGAGAAGTTCTAGAAATATCACTACCAATATTCAGAGGACTGTTCATACCCCTTATGATAAGTGGGTATTAAAAAAAGTGGGCCATATGTAGCTATGGTCATATTATTATTTATAATTTTGTTATAGTGGTATTTGTAATATGGAGAAAGCCTTCGGTGGATTCCAAGTTATAGTAGTACAACTATGATTAGGATTCATGTATACTAAGGGTTTCTGAATGTGATATTATAAAGACAAATATCCTAACTCTATGAATGGATAAAGTTTCTATCTTTCAGTCTCAAAGGAAACTAAGTTCAATTATATGTGTAGTGCCTTAAAATATTAATAGAAATAACATGGGAACTAAAGCTTGATTTTTCTGATATTCCTTCTGTCTCAAAATGTGTGAGATAATTTATTGGGGAAGGTCATTTCCCTTTTAGTTCTATATTTTAAATAATTTTTTTCTCAAGTCATTTTTTTTCTAGTGTTAACACAATCACATTGAAATAATTAACCTCACATTTTCTTCCTTTCATAAGTTAATTCACACTCCAAAACTGCATCTTATGCTCTCCTCCACATACTTATATTTTAAAAAACACAAACAAAAGGTTTCAAATTTCTTAGACTATTCGGGAAAAAAAAAAATAATAATAATCTAGAACAGCAGTCATCTGTGAAAACAACTGACATTTAGTTTGACATGTAAGATAAATCCGAATGGCATGAGAACCTTTCTACTCACAGGTATCTAAAGACTCGTCTGAATCATCAGGGCAGTCAGGGTCCCCATCACACAGCCAGCTCTGGGAGACACAAGTCACATGATCATGGCAAAGAAATTCACCAGGATCACACAACTGCTGATCTGAAAATGAAAATGTTTCGAAATAAAATATGAATGATCTGAACATGGGCAGAAGGAGCAGTACAAAGATGAAATGTGAGAAAGCAATACATAAAAGGCACATGAATATGATCCACATTTTCTGTTCAGCAACAAAGACAAACCAATTATTTTTCTTAATTTTAACTACTCAGCTCAAACACACAATTTTAATACACTTGACTTTGTTATAGATTCACACAATCTGTTCTGGAAATAGTCAAAAATTCTGTCTGTGTTTATGACTCAGGGCTTTATCGGATCAAAGACGGAATATAGGTATTTCAGCAAGTAAGTTTTATATAAGATGTTGAATCAAAGCAGAGGCTCTTGAGCATAGAAATTTTAGTTTCTCAGCTCCGAGAGAAAGAAAAAATCACTTGAGTTAAATATTAATATTATAGTTAAAAATCCATTTCTGAGTATTCAGTTCTTAATCATCCATCCCGATACTGGGACTTCGTGTCTCTACGTGAGTTGGATACCCAATATCACAGTATTTTCTTTTCTTTTTTTTTTTTTTTTTTTTTTTTTTTTTTGCCATGACTTCCAAGGTGACAACTTCTGCTACTAGATGGCAGAAGTGATAGTAAACTTCCATAAGGTGTTTTTTTTTTTTTCTAACTCAGATGTTCTACAGTTGGTTGTGACTAAAATGTCTGCTATTTTCCTTCGTTTCAGGATATTTGATATCTGTAGCCTTTCCTCAAGTCCTCTCAAACTCGTCAGATGTTTGTTTTTTCACAACATATTTACTTATATCATGTGAGTCCCTTTAAAAACTAATTCTTCTTTACATCTTAGTATGCCTGAAATAGGAATGTTTCTTACAATCACGGTCTCTGAATGTGAAGAAGTGTTGGGAATACCTTAGCCATTATATTTCATGGTAATTTTGTTATGTGTATATGAAAATAACATAAGATTAAAAAATAACCAACATTAAATAGCTCTCGGTAAGCTCTTTCAATAAATATCAAATAAAAATTTTAAGTGATATGAAAGCATTAGGCCATAACTTAATTGACACTTTTGCCCGAGCAATATGGAAAATAATACTACATATTACTCTCAGTGGTATCCTAGATTTGATTTAATATGGTACATATTTCCTTTCTCTCCCTCAACTTCCCTCCTCCTGATACCAGCAGCATAAATTTCAGTAAATATGCATTACAAACACATATATCTTTAAAATCTAGATTTGTGGGGTATAAGTGTAGCCTTTTCCATATTCAAGCTATAGCTATTTTATCTTATTATATTTTCATTAAGTTAACCACCAACGACATGCTCATCACCATCACTATCATAATGATTTTTTTACATTAAGTTGCTTGAGCATACTTTGTATTTGGCCTCAGACTTGGTGCTGTAGAATCAAAGATGTAGAAGCCAGTCTTTGTCTTAAAGGATCCAATAGACTAGTTGTGTCTACAGATCTCACTCCCCATAAAATGGTAAAAGAAGAGGCCACAGGAAGAGACAGGTTGAAACAACAACAACAACAACAACAAATAGTTTTGGGATGCCTGCATTCCTCTCAAGATGGGTGGGCTTTGGATAAGTGGAATACAGGACATTACAGATAAAGTTTAAACAGTTGCTAAGGTAATAATTATTGCAGTGCATTTGAGATAAAATACATTTTCTACTGAAATGGAAATGTCATTCAGGTTATAAGACCTGGGTTTTCCCCACCAAACAGTAGTGTGTGATATTTATAAATATGCTTGAATGCTAGAGGAGAAGTCTTTACATTTTGCTTTATACTGTCACATAATTTTTGAAGTTAATGTAGAGAAAGAGCATGAAATAAAATTCAAATTATTTTGCTTATAGATAAGGAGACCACGTAATTTATCACCAAGCTGAGAGAGTTCTGAGACTGAAAGCAGGTTTATTAGTAATTACACTGGGACAACAGGTATAAACTAAGTTTATCCCAGAAAAGTCAGAATGGATGTTCATTTTATCTATAGCTACTTTGTGTTTGATCTATGATCTTGAAATGCTAGATTTTACCTCCATTCCTCCTAAACCATAAAAAATTGTTATGTGGAGAGGGGGAAATGTCATTCCATAGTGTGTAACTCGGTGAATAATTGATAAGTACTTGTTGAAAATATAAAGAAGTAAAGAAGACCATAAAAATGATTTATGGTGTTGGAATAGAGCATCTTAAAAACATAGGTCAAGATCAGTTATGAAGGACCTTGATTGCCATTACAAGTATTCTGTCTGTAATTTGAAGCCATGGAAAATACTTAAGAAAAGGTAATTAATAATAAAACATGCTACAAAGCCATCTCCTAGGAGACTCTTACAATTCTCTAGAGAAGAGTTCAAGATGATTGGACTAAGGTATTGGGGAATTAAATGAATTCTAATGAATTCTAATCATAAACACTCTGATTCAAGTGATGTGACATATGAGTTAAGAATTGGTGACTAAATATTTGAAAGGCCCCAATATGTCTTCAAGTATATAAACTTAAACAATGGATGGCATCATAAGACCAAGTTATGATATGTAGATAGAAAACAAAACAAAAAAAGACTGGGTTCATGTGTACATGTGTCTGTGAGCCTGCTCATGGTGTGGAGTGGAATAATAGTAGAAATAACAGAAGAATAAATAGTGAATGTTTTATAGTGCGATGTAGTGCAAAAAGCACCACCCCATCTCAATTTGTTCATTCATTTATTTATGCCACACATATTATTGAACTTCTACTGTGTTCTAGGCACTAGGGATACCATAATGAAAATAAATAAATAAAAATAGAGTGGAATGCCTGTGATCATGGATCTTACATTATAAAGGGAGGAGAGAAACAAAAACAAAACAAATGAGCTAAGTGTATAGCATATTAAAAGATAAACCTTATTGAGAAAAGTAGAACAGAGTTTGGAGGCAGGTACATTTCAAATAGATGGTCAGAGTATATGTCACAGAGAATATGACATTTGAATAAAGGCTGAAGTAAGGTGAGAGTGACACCCATTTGAATTAAAGGTCAAGGGCTAAGGATTTGAGGCAGGAGGGTGCTCAGCAAATTTTAAGGAACACAAAAGAGGTCAATGTGCTTGCAGAAAAAGATAAATTAGGAAAAGATGTGGTCAGGGAGTATGGGATTCCAGAGATCAGGTAAATTTTTTTTTTTTTTTTTTTTTTTTTTTTTTTTTTGAAAAAAAAAAAAAAAAAAAAAAAAAGGAG
>NW_016809230.1:588741-599888 GCF_001698545.2 Rhinopithecus bieti
TTTTTTTTTTTTTTTTTTTTATTTTTATTTTTACTGAAAACAAACAAACAAATAAAAAACAGGATGGAGGACCATTAAAAGATTCTGAGGAGTGTAACAGTGTTAACAACTTTTTCACTCCCATAGTTCTGCAAGTGACAGGGAGGGTTACAGCTCATTGACTCCTGCAGTCAGCAGCTCAGTGGGTGGGAGCGTTACAGCTCTTTGCTTCTGCCATTCAGGGAGTTCTGGGTTCTTGTGCCACAACCAATAATAAGGCACGCAGACTGGAGAGGGTTAAGGCAGAGATTTATTAAGTGACAGAAAAGATGTCAGCAGCAAGAGGGGCCCCAAAAGAGGGTTGCCTGCTGTGGGGCTAGGTTTGGGGTTTTTATGGGCTGAGAATGAGGAGGAGTGGGTTGACTGGTCTATGAGCCGTTTTTGAAAATGCAACACTCAGGAAGAGATAGGATAGTGTAAAGAACCAATTGGAGGCAAAAGTGAAGGCTTGGCCCACAACCAGTTGAGAGCTTTCGTGACATTTCACTTTTTGCAAATGAAGAATTTGTCTGTGGCCAATCACAGAAAGACAGATATATGTAAAACAGACGAAAGGTAAGACATAATCGGGAGGAAGAGTACAAAATGGGACAAAGGCACCAAGGGGAGAGAAATGTGCCCAAAAAAATAGTGAAATTTCTTCATCTGGGCTCACAGAGTGGGTGTTTCCATATAGGGATGTGGGCTTTTTCTTATCTGGGGCCTGCAGCTTGATTTTCAGGCTGTTTTTGGTTTGAAGGAGTTCTATCGAGGACCTGCCCTGCCTGACTCAGTGGTTTCTTTCTTCCTCCTGTCTCATCAGGATCTGGCTTACGTTTTTAAAGAATAATTTTGTCTACTATGTTGAGAATATATACTGCAGTGAAGGTGGAAGCAGGGAGATCAACTAGAATTTTATTGCAATGATCCGGGTGAGAGGAGATGGTACTGTGGAAAAACACATTGGTTGAATGGAATTTCAAGACTGTATTTAAAGAGGAAACTGAAGTCAAATATTATGTTAACCATCTAATAAATGCCAGGATCTTAAATTCAGATATTTGAACCCAAATCTATAACTTTCCAACCATTTAAAAAATATACTGATTACGGGATGTTTTGGAGACATCCAAGAAGAAATGTCTAATAGTGAAATATTTAAGTCTCTAATTCAGGAGACTGGGTAAAAATGGAAACCAAAGAGAACTGGGGCTAGAAGAAGTTAGTGAAAAACTATAGGAATAGGAAAAGAAATAGCTGTAGACTAAATTAAAGTGCGAGGAGGGTAGGGGATGAATAGGTGGTCAAAAGAAAGAGGCAAAGAGGTAAGGGTAGGTCAGGCAGGGAGACAGAGGAAACAAGGTCCAGCCACAGATACAGGAGGAGGATGCATGGGGAAAGGAGATTTACTAAAGTTATGTGAAATTCTGATAACTGAAGCACTCATGACAAAGTTCAAGCACAGTGAGTTCAAAAATTTAGAGTAGACACATAGGCTGAGGGAAAGATATCAGTAGAGGAAGAGAGACTAGAGGCCCAAGAAGAAGGTGAAAGTAGAGCTATGTGCCGGAGAAAAACTTGTAGAGGTGGAATAAGAACTGAAACAATAGTAGAAACACTTGCCCTGAGGAAAAAGGATGGAAAAATGAAATAGATCGATTTTTTGCTGGTAGGGAAGAAAGTTAACATAGTCATAGTTGGTTGTGTTTTCTCAAAGAACTGAGAAGCAGGATTAGTTTTAGAAATCTGAAGAAGGTAGTGAGAGGTGAAGCCAGTGGGACTTCCTGGGTCGAGTGAGGACTTGGAGGACTTTTCTATCCTAGAAGAGGATTTTAAATGCACCAATCAGCACTCTGTAGCTAGGACTGTAAAATTGACCAATCAGCACTCTGTAGCTAGCAAGAGAATTGTAAAATGTACCAATCAGCACTCTGTAAAAATGCACCAATCAGTGCTCTGTAGCTAGCAAGAGGACTGTAAAATGCACCAATCAGCACTCTGTAAAATGCACCAATCAGTAGGAACCTAAAAGTAACCACTTAGAGGGAGGATTGAAAAAAGGGTACTCTGATAGAAAAAAACGGAACACGGGAGGGGACAAATAAAGGAACAAAAGCTGGCCGCCCCAGCCAGCAGCGGCAACCCGCTTGGGTCGCTTTCTATGCTGTGGAAGCTTTGTGCTTTCACTCTTAACAATAAACCTTGCTACCGGTCATTCTTTGGGTCCGTGCCATCTTTAAGAGCTGTAACACTCACTGCTAAGGTCTGTGGCTTCATTCTTGAAGTCAACAAGACCACGAACCCACCGGAAGTAACCAACTGTGGACACAGTAGAACAGTAAAGGGTGGTAAAGGTTTAGAATAATTGCTGTAGAGTTAGGAAAGGAATCAACTAAGAATTTGTGAAAGAATAACTTTCTAATAGCAGTGAGGATCCAGCTAAGGTTAACAAGTATACAGTTGACAGTTGGATGTTTTGTTCATTTTACTTTGTCTTAATATCCAAATATTCTCCTATATGGAGGCATAGATATAGAATAATTCTTAGGGAAAATCTCAGAAGAAAATCTCTTGGGAAAATACGCAAACCAACTGTGATGGTTAATACTGTCAACTTGATTGGATTGAAGGATGTGAAGTATTGTTCCTGGGTGTGTCTGTGGGGGTGTTGCCAAAAGAGATTAACATTTGAGTCAGTGAACAGGGAGAGGCAGACCCACCCTCAGTCTAAGTGGGCACAATCTATTCTGCTGCCAGCGTGGCTAGAATAAAAGCAGGCAGAAGAAGATGGAAGGACTACACTGGCTGAATCTTCTGGCCTCCACCTTTCTCCTGTGCTATGTGCTTTCCGCCCTCAAACATCAGACTCCAAGTTCTGCAGTTTTTGAGCTTTTGGACTTACACCAGTTATTTGCCAGGGGCTCTCAGACCTTCAGCCACAGACCAAAGACTACACTATCAGCTTCCCTACTTTTGAGGTTTGGGGACTCAGAATGGCTTCCTGGCTCCTCAGCTTCCAGATGGCCAGATCACAAGGGACTTCACTTTGTGATCATGTAAATTCAATTCTCCTAATAAACTCCCTTTCATATATTCATTTATCCTACTAGTTCTGTCCCTTTAGAGAACCCTGACTAATACACCACCCATTCTCAATACTCATATGTATATAGAGATATACACAAATCCATCATGCTTCAAAAATGACTTTTTTTTTTTTTTTCAGGAGTAAGATAGACTTAATGGGATTTACCTAATGAGCCTATGTTATCAGCTTGCTAAGGCAAGTTTCAACCTTTAAAGACAATTTACATTGTTACCGTTTTGGGGACAGTTTTATATTATACCTCTAGGAAATCACAGTTAAGAATAGCCTGCTATATAACCCACCTATTTATTTTCAATCAGATATTCCTTTTCAAAGTCAGTTTTTAAAAACATTAGACATAGGATTCAAACGAAAAAAAATTTCAGTATTTCAAGATGATTACCTAAACATATATCCACCCTATTGAGTTCCTTGAATCAGAAGCTAAACATGTTGTATATATGTGTGTTTTTCATTTTTCTTATTTAATGCTTCATCCCACACTTCTGAGATAGTCAGACTAATCTTATTTTAAATGTCTTCCTGTTATATGAAACATAGTGTTTTACACTGTCATTAAAACAAGGAGCTTATGAAAATGTGAAGGCGGTTTCACTTACATCCCTAAGGAAGAAGATCAATGCTAGTACCATGTATATCTCTTTATAATAATAGATTCTTGCAATCAAAAGACATGAAAAGATTAGGACAAGCATAGCCTACACAGTTTACTCAGTTTGGATTCACCCTGGCATGAGAAAAGCTTAGTATAATTATCCTTCTATACTTATATAAAAACATCTAATTATGTATTTTAATAGAAATTTATAATAAATATTTTTGAAAGTTGGATATAGTCATAGCTGAAAAAAAGTATATACATGAGTTGTCACAGACTAGCTAATTTATATTTTCTCATTTTAAAATCAAGATGAACTGCTAATTTGGATCTTTTCAGAAAACAGAAATGAAGTCAAATACTAAAACTAACATCAGCAGGGGTCTACTCCACAACTATGTAACCCCCATCTCCTTGAATATTTTACCATGATTAATTTACAAAAATCATATACCATCTTTCCTAAAAGTTCACTTGTTATACTAATGTTGTATATACTAATATTACCTTAATAATTGCCTAATGAATGTATAAAAGGCCACTATAGAAAAACTTTAAGGAAATATAAATGATTCATTCTGGTAGCTAATTACAAATTAAACATAAAGGAGGGATAGTATGCATTAAACAGCAGTATCCCTGGGGACTCAGATAATAAGGCTTAAAAATACTTTCAAAGAATAGGTAAGATAGATACAATCGTCTGAAGAGCTAAGTATTAGGGAAATGCTGTGACTTATGTTTTCAGAGTTTAGTTAACATCAAATACTTATTTATTGTCTCTACATCTCATTGCTAATTTAAACATAGAATGTTTCATGACATAGGATGATTCATACCACAACACTCATAACTGCTAAAAGAGAAATATGGTTGTATTTTCTTTTGTCTCATATAGCAGACAATGAATTCATTACCAGGAGAACAGAATTCTTGTAGAGGCCTACAGAAGATATTACAAATGCAGCTTCAAATTTTGATAAAGTTCATGTAATGTAACAAGAACAACGTTAGTTATCAAATATCAAGTACCTTAATCCCTTTCCTTTACATTCACCTGCCTCAGAAAAATGTACAGATGTAGATAAAGCATAAATTGTTCAGAATTCCATTTAAATTGTTTTTCATAATACGGTTAGAGGTCTTCTTTCTAAATACTTTCTTCTACTGTCATTTTACCAATTCAACATACACTTTTAACTCTCATTATTATTCTATTCACTTTCCCTAAATATAACACACACATATATATATATAATTTTTTTTTGAGATGGAGTCTCACTCTGTTGTCCAGACTGGAGGGCAGTGGCACCATCTCGGCTCACTACAAGCTCTGCCTCCCGGGTTCACGCCACTCTCCTGCCTCAGCCTCCTGAGTAGCTGGGACTACAGGTGCACGTCACCATGCCTAGCTAATTTTTATATTTTTAGTAGAAACTGGGTTTCACCATGTTAGTCAGGATGGTCTCCATCTCCTGACCTCGTGATCCACCCACCTCGGCCTCCCAAAGTGCTGGGGCTACAGGCGTGAGCCACTGCACTTGGCCAACATTTCTATATCTTGACTGTTATAATCCTTTGTTTGGGATGCCCTTTCCTATCTAACACATTTCTAATCAATCATTCACTAAAGTCTAATGGTATTTTAGATCCTTTAATAAAAACTTTCTGGCCGGGTGTGGTGGCTCATGCCTGTAATCCCAGCACTTTGGGAGGCCAAGGTGGGCAGATCACGAGGTCAGGAGTTTGAGACCATCCTGACCAACATGGTGAAACCCCATCTCTACTAAAAATTCAAAAATTAGCCAGGCATGGTGGTGTGTACCTGTCATCCCAGCTACTCAGGAGGCTGAGGGAGGATGATTGCTTGAACTCGGGAGGCAGAGGTTGCAGTGAGCTGAAGTCATGCCACCGTACTCCAGCCTGGGCAACAGAGTGAGATTCCATCTCAACAACAACAACAAAAAAACAAACTTTCCCAGTGAACACTAGTATTCTGTGTTTTATTTTCAGGATGATAAATAGCTCTTTTTTTTTGGTGACAGTTAATTGCCAAAATAAAATTAAGTTCTCCCATGGTTAAAATGAAATACCTGAATAGTAAGGATTACACTATATAAAATTAAAACAACCATGAAAACTGAAAAGCAAGCTTGAGATTCAGTGTTACCCTCCAGAGTCTCCTAAAGACTGCAGAAAATCAGAGTTTTACAATAGCTGGCGTACAATGGTAAGTTAGCCAAACATGTTATAGTTTTTTGCAAAAGATAATTCCTTTAGGCATAAAACATCTGTAAGTACAAGATAAAATGTACTCACTATCTTAAGTCTATAATTAATAGGAATAGAAAAATATATTTGGATTATGTACATTTTAGGGGCTTGGGGTTGGGGAAGGTAGACCAAAAATGCTTGGACTAGGACAGTTTCATTTTGCAAAGAAAATATTATTTACAAAATGGCTGGCTTATTGAAAAATAAACCCTGTTAGACACTCTAAGATTACCATTTATGGTATCACTCATCTATGATAAACCCATCCTGAAAAATCAGCAGAGCCTTGAATTGGAAGGGCATTGAGGAATGAAAAGTATCTATATTTCAATAGTATAACATGATTTTTAATCAATAATTTTTGTTAGCATGCTGAGAGAGTATTATTAGAACCTTACTCTATAGACATATGTGCACATACACCCACACAATAGGTACACAAGTTTGCATGTTTTAAGATTGATGTACAATGCTAGCTAGAGCTAATTCATCCTTGAAACTAAGATGGATTGAGAGACAAGCCAAATAAGAATACAATTTGAAATTGACTAAAATTGAATAACAGCCCTATGGTAGGCTGAATAATGGCACCCCCAAAAAGATCACATCCTAATTCCTGGAATCTGTGAATATTTTACCTTACATAGTGAAACGGACTTTGCAGATGTGATTAAGTGAAGGATCCTGAGGTGGGGGATAATCCTAGATTATCCTAGTGGGCCCAATATCATCACAAGGGTGCTTGTCAGGGGGAGATCAGAGAGCAGAGCAGTACATGTGCCAGGAAAGAAGAAGCTGTAATGTGAGAAAGGGTCCAAGCATCAAGGAATGTAGTCTAACTCTAAAATCTAGCAAAGACACGGAAAAGGATCATCACCTAGAGCCTCCAAAGGAACTCAGCCCATTGAGCACTCTTCAGGCTTCTGACTGCCATGCTGTAGAAATTTGTATTGCTTTGAGTCCCTCAATTTGTGGTAATTTGTTACAATAGCAAAGAGAGACTAAAACAATTTCCTAGTTTCATGGCACAGCCAAGACATCACAGGTGTAAGCCTGATGTAATGAGTAAGAAACAAGCATGTTGCAAGCTAGTGTAACATTAAAGGCCTTTTTCTCCTTTGTCACTTTTAGTTTCAACATGATCTACTTTTACATAAATTGGCTTTTCTTCTCCTTGATGTCAAATGTCAGTTCTGATACACTGGCACAGGATGAAGGCCAGCAATAATGACTAGAAGCACGTGACTGAATTTTATGAAAAACATTACAAATCATTAATAATTTGTAAGTAGCTGGTATCTGAGAAATGTATGAATTGGGAAGTATATATTTTTGTGTACAAGTGTGTATACATGTTTTATTCTTGGGAGATGGAAAATACAAAACATGATAATGTCCTTCACCAAAAAATTATAATAGTATATTTTTATGCTTTCTATTGGATGCTACCAAATGTGTAATCATTCTATGCCTTATTAAGCACCAAGTGTTTTTGGAGCTGCAGATGGCAATTTGTACTCACAAAAACATCTTATATAAAACCGAGACAAAATTGAAAACTTGAAGAAGTACATTATCCCCAGGAAGAAGCTTCGCTCATTTATCATTTCTATCATAATGAACAAGTGAAAAGTACCTCTGCAAACATTTCAAATCCAATTTGACATTTAATTTTCAGGGAGAATGTAGGGATTTTTTTCCTTAATCATTTAAACACTGGTAGGTTTCTTGTGTTTTTTTTTTTTTCGACAGTGATATAGGAAATTACAAAGCATTCAACATAGACCTATCTGGAACTAACTGCTTCTTCACCAAAAATACCCCCCACACACACAAACACACACACACACACACAGATATAAGAATAAAAACCCTGTCTTTTATTTAGCAAGAGACAAAGGATATATATTCAGTGGAATAAAGCTGACACATTCAACATGGTTGACTGGAGTTTTTATTATCATTGGATTAATGCTTTGCAGTTGTGTGTTCTTTTCTGAAATTTCAGTAGAAATGCTCTATTTCCTTTTAACCTGCCCTTTTTCAAAGGCCCATTCAAATGAATCAGCAAGAGTTATTTCATATACTACCATGTTAAGGAAGAGGAAAATTTTGACATCTCCCTCATAAATGTAAAAGAAAAAGCCTAAATTATTGACACTTCCTTGCAGGCTCTATTTTCTAAATCCTACGTGATCCTTATCCAATCTCCCATGTGGTACCAAAATTCACATTTTTTTTTTTTTTCCTCATCTCTAGACTCAGTGAGATATGAAGCAGATGGTTAGACTTTGGCTTTTTCAGGGATGACGTGAAATCTCCTATCTATTATGCTGTGTTTTAACCGTTAAAGGCCCTTCAAAGACTACATTTTTTATCTTGCTATTATTTTAATCTTAAAATACATTTAAAATCAAAATTCCTTGTTCCCTATTTTAAAAGGTTCTAAACTTACTCATTTATTTAATACTCATTTACTGTGCACCAAAGTAGGCACTAAGAATATAATGATGGAGACAACAGGGGTCTCTCCTCCCACAAGCTGAGGATGGTTTAGTAAAGGGGTGGGTAAAAATAGAAATACTTACAATAATGTGAGGTAAGTGCTAATATAGGTGCATCTGGAGTGCTGCTGGAAGAGCAATGAAAATAGAGCAACACATTCTGTGGACAGAGCTGCAGTTAGGAGTTCAGATAAGGAGAAGATGTACAGAGTGTATTGTTAATTGCCTACCCAGCAGCAGTTTTTGCCATTTTGAAAAATACCACTTTTCACTATGGAAATAGGGAAGAATGTATGCCTGCTTTCCCCATCTCTCTTCTAGCTAGTGCATGGGCATGTGGCCAGTGTTGATGAATGACAACTAAGATAAAGAGTTATCTAGGATTCTCCTGGCAAAAGGTTTCCTTTCAAATGAAAAGAGAAGAAAAGAAAAGAAAAAAAAGAAAAGAAAACAAGAGAAAAGAGAAAAGAAAGAAAAGAAAAGCTTGCAAAGAGAAGCTCTCTTGCATTGCTCTAGATTGTGAGCGCTTCAGGTCTGGGGTAGCTGTAGCCATCTTAGGAGCATGATGCTAAGCGAGAACATGAAGGCCAGCACAGTGAGGATGAGGTAGAAAGTGCTCAACAACTGGGTCTTGGGTAATAGTAGTGATATCACTATTGCTTAGTCACTGTGTGTTGGGTGATTATACTAACAATCAGAAGTAAATGATACAGTCATCAGAGAAGCATCCCTGAAAAGGTCTTTCTTTAACATTTTAATAAAAGAATACCAGATCGTCAAGCTGACTAGGTAGAGGATAGCATACCGAACAAAAGGGAGATCACAAAGGGAAACATGGAATGTTAAGGGAATATTAAATAATAGTTCATATCATACTGTTTAGTCTGAACCAAGATTTTGCTGTTGTTATTGTTTTGAGACAGAGTCTCATTCTAGCCTAGGCTGAAGTGTGGTGGCAAGATCATAGTTCACTGCAGCCTTGATCTCCAGGCTCAAGCAATCCTTCTGTGTCAGCCTCTGGAGTAGCTAAGACTACAGGTGTCCACCACCACGCCAGGATATTTATTTATTTATTTTTTAAGTAGAGATGGGATCTCTCTGTGTTACCCAGGTTGGTCTCAAACTCCCGAGCTCAAGTGATCTGCTTTGCCCTGGCCTTCCAAAATGCTTTGATTACAGGTGTAAGCCACTGAGCATGGCCTGGGCGAAATTTAAATTTAAACTTAAACTAAGTTTAATTAGAAATTAGTTTAGAAATTCGGTTAAATGCTCACTTTGTTTTGCTTGAATATAGGCAATATCTTAATATCCTTTTGTAGCCATTCAGTTTGGCTTTTACTTTTCATTAAGTTGGTAGATTTTGAAAATAACTTTTGTGGGAGATAAATAACAGCTATTGAATGTTCATTTTGTGCCACATGCTAAATTAAACAAGTTGTGTATTTTATTTAATGCTTATAAAAATGCATTACTTGTATCTAACAAGTCAGATAAAACTGTTTAGAGAGTTGAACGATTTTTTTCAATGCCACTCAGCTAGCAGGATCAGGAGATAAATACACATCTGACAAAATGCCTGTTCTTATAACCCTTCATGGAATTTTTCTCAAGCTGGGTTTTACTGGCATTTTGAGTACAACAGTTTTATATTGGGAATGTATTTAGTACAACTCACTGCTAGGTATTACATGGAAGCGGTGCCTTCAGTGATTGTAACAGCCACGAAGGTCTCCACACATACATGTGCCTGCACTACAGATGCTGTACTAAAGACACCTGTTCAGAAACCATATAAGCATTGTTAACACTTAGCCTGCATAAAGCTATTCATATGTGGCACAAACCTTATATTTTCCAAACAGGCCTTAATGTTTTCTACTTTTCAAATCTTTCCCACCTGCTTATTGATACTTAAAAATCCATGTATGTGAGTTTCAGCTCTACAAAGGTGATATGGTTCGACTCTGTGTCCCCACCCTAATCTTATCTCAAATTGGAATCCCCACGTGTTGAGGGAGGGACCTGCTGGGAGATGGTTGTATCATGGGAATGGTTTCTCTCTTGCTATTCTCTAGATGGTGAGGGAGTTCTCACAAGATCTGATGTTTTTTTAAAGCAGTAGTTTACCCCGTGCTGCTTCGCCCGTCACCTTGTGAAGAAGGTGCTTTCTTTCCCCTTTGCCTTTCACCATGATTTTAAGTTTCCTGAGGCTGTCCAATGCATGAGGAACTGTGAGTCAATGAAAGCTCTTTTGTTTATAAATTACCCAGACTCAGGGAGTTCTTTGTAGCAGTGTGAAAATGGACTAATATAAAAGGTAACAACTATGTCTGAAAAAAGTAAACCTTTTTCTATTATTCATTTACAGCTTTCTGAATAACAGGTAAAAGAAAGGGATTTATGGAGATGGAGGCAATCATGAAGGTATAGCACAGATAAAAGACTGAATAGTAAAACAAAGGAGTCTGGAGTACCAGAGGCCCACTCTTTATGATTTTGTCAAGAATCTCCTTTCCTAATATTCTCCAGAATCAAAGCCATGGAGTAAATGAACTTCATCTCCTTTTATTTCAACTGCATCATCAAATAAATCTCTAAAATGGATGAAAGTCCTCTACAAAATAAAAAGATAGTGAGACAGTGA
>NW_016809230.1:600227-604267 GCF_001698545.2 Rhinopithecus bieti
TTTTTTTTTTTTTTTTGTAGACATATGTCAAAATCCTAAATTATCAAATGAGAAGAGCATCTTTATTAGTTTATGTGATGGGGGACAGAGGTCTTAGGTAGGTGGACCTGTGTTATTTCAATAGTTATGAAATATGAAGAAAAGTTCAATGGGTTTCCCAAACATAACCATGAGAAACACAGATAATTAAGTTCTTCTCTAGAGTAGACACGTCATGAGAATTTAAGTGAAATCTCATCAAAGTAATTATTAGTTTATTAAAAGAAGAGGCCTAATGTGACATTTTAATATTAACAGAAAAGTAGAAGAGGTAACCATGAGGTCCTAAAGGAATATAAACTAAACCTCATGCTTTCAGAAGTGACATAAATGCACATATTTTCCCACATTATACCAATGCTTGTTCATTTTTCCATAATAAAGAAATTACTCAGAAACAGTGTAATCTAACAACACTCATGTTAATTTTAAGTCACATTACCAGGCTATGAATTAGAGTGTTATGTTCAAATGTTGTGGGTACTTTAATTACATATGTTATATTTGGTTAAAATAAGAACATAGAAGACAATCAAAAAGAAAAAAATCAAATCTTCTGAAGTTGACCACTTCTAGGTATTAACTGTTACCACATTTTCATATGTTCTTGCAGACTATTCTATACAGAAAAAATATGTATAAATTGTCAGCGATTTTTAAAATACTCATTATATATTGTTCTGTATATTGCCATTTTACTTAAAATATTTGTAATTTACCTTCGTATTGGTAAATATAGTTCTATATAATAATACATTTAATAAGAATATGATAGACCATTATATGACTTTTACATACTTTTCAGAAGTTTTTGTTGTTTTGTTGTTGTTGTTGTTGTTGTTTTGTTTGTTTGTTTGTTTTGAGATGTAGTCTCTCTCTGTCGTCCAGGCTGGAGTGCAGTGGTGCGATCTCTGCTCACTGCAAGCTCCGCCTCCAGGGTTCACGCCATTCTCCTGCCTCAGCCTCCCGAGTAGCTGGGACTACAGGTGCCCACCACCACACCCAGCTAATATTTTGTATTTTTAGTAGAGGTGGGGTTTCACAATGTTAGCCAGGATGGTCTTGATTTCCTAACCTCCCGATCCACCCGCCAAAGTGCTGGGATTATAGGCCTGAGCCACCGCGCCCAGCCAGAAGTGTTAAAAAATAGGTAACAGGTAAAATTTAAAGTTATGATAACCCTGAAAGAAATCTTCAGTCAGTTGTCACACTTTAAAAATAAATTACTAATTGACTACAAGTGAGATATTTCAAAATCATTTTATAGAATTTTTATGCACTTAGACAAATTGCCCTCCAAATATAGAGTCAAAATTTACATTGCATCATTACTTTTATCTCAAACCTAAATTTATTTTTTAAAATCTTTATCAGTCCAAGAGATTCTATCATTTTAAATATCTACATTTCTGTCAACCTCAAACATTTTCTTCATGCTTTCTAATCATTTTTAAGGACAGGCAAATTGAGAGATCCCATTGATGAGAGATGTTAGGAAAAATTCTATGAGACCCAACCATCCTTGTGCCTGTCATATAAAGAATCTTTTGTTTTTGAGAAAATTTAGATTTTAAATAAGATATTACCTCACTCTGCAAGTGTATTCTTAAAATACAGTATCCTTCTCAGAAAGATAGCTTCAGAGCTGCCCTGAGGCAGCTACATATGTGATTTCATACATGTAAGTTCTTTTGTTGAATTATCCTCTGAAATGCTCTTTTAATACATGTGGCTGGCTAATTTTTAGAAAGAGCTTTGCCCCTTTACTTCTGAAATAAATGTCTAGTAGAGTTTTACAAAATGTTTGAATGTAAATTTTTTATGAGTAACATACTCTATCCTGTAAGCCTTTATGTTTTTTAAATAGGAGGGAAGTCAAAATACTTCCTCTGTTTGGGGGAATCTCAGCCCTAGTTCTGTCTGCCCATTCTTCATTATAAGGCCACTTATAAGACCCTAGGGATGGTCTTTCTCATGTGACTAATGTCAAGCAGGAGAACTTCTACATGAAGAATCCAGAGAGTCGACAACAGAAGACTACCCCTTCATCAGATGGTGGAACATTATATAGCCAGTATTTAGATATTGTTTGAGCATCAACTTTGATGGGAAATGAAAGGAGTGTTTTCTTCATTTGACACTTCAAAATTTCCACTGCATCAAAATTAATCTATTTAAGTGTAATCTAATTTAGGCACAGGAGGCAGAGCAAATTTTGGCATATCCTAAAGATAGAATTCATTTTATATTCATCATACTCTTTAAAAATTCACATACACAAATACACAGTAAATACTGATTCTTAAAAACTATATGTTTATAAGTACTTTATCTATATATTTATATGTATACCTATATCTTTATGTATAATATTTAGACATACATTTATATAGACCCTTCTCATATGACTAATGCCACACAGAAGAAATTCTACATAAGGAATCCAGAGAATTGACAATGGAAGACTGACCCTTCAACAGGCAGTGGAACATTATATAGCCAGTATTTAGATATTGTTTGAGCATCAACTTTGATGGGAAATGAAAGGAGTGTTTTCTTCATCTGACACTTTGAAATTTCCACTGCATCAAAATTAATACATTTAAGCATAATCTAATTTAGGCACAGGAGGCGTAAAGTTATATTATAAAGTTACATATATACACACACGAGAAGGTAACATCAAAGATATCTGTCACCTTTGAATCAGTGTGGAATCATTTCTATTTTCATCAGTTATCTATAACAAAATGTGCCAAAAATCTAGCTGGTCCAATCTTTTAACTTGCAAGATTTGGATCTTCAATCTTCTTATTTATTTATATTTCTTCCTCTTCAGAGCTTAGTAAACCATGAAAATTATTCCTAAAATTATATTATTATAAAAAATTAAAGTTTTTTTTCATGAAATAAGTCAAGTCTGAAGATTTCTTGTAAATTGGAAGTTGTTCTCTTTGAGAAGTGGTTAGATATATCTTAAAAGTCCATTAGTTTATTATCAAAGATCAACCTAGATTAATTACAAAATCTATGTAGAAAGAATAATCTCTATGAATGTGCTGAGACAAAATATGAGTATATAATACCTATAATATATATTTTTGATTATCAGCAGGTAATTAGGAGGGTAATTTTTAATGATTTTAATAATTCTTGCTTTGGTTAATGTTATCTATTAATAAGACCTGACTTCTATATGATTAGAGTATCTTCTACTATGATTAAATAACTCTTGGAAGAAATTTAAATGTTTAAAAGTTATTTAAAATGCATTTATTAATTTATTTTATTTTAATAGAGGCAGAGTCTTGCTTTGTCACTCAAGCAGGAGTTCAGTGGCTCAAACAGAGCTCACTGTCTCTTTTACCTCCCAGGTTCCAGCAATCCTCCCACCTCAATCCCCAAAGTATGAGACTATGGGTGCATGCCATCATGCTTGCCTAATTTTTTCATATTTTTGGTAGAGACGGGGTTTCACCATATCGCCCAGGCTGGTCTTGAACTCCTGAGCTCAAGTGATGTGCCTGATTCTGCCTCCCAAAGTGCTGGGATTGAAGGTGTGAGCCACTGACCTTGACCTAAAATGTATTATTTTAAAAATCCAACAACTAGTAAGAGATGAGGACAAGTTAACACTTAGATAATGGAGATGAAATAAAAATATTCATCAATGCCATGTCACATATCTGTTCAATTCATAACTCCCCAAACTACGTTCTACATTCAAAGAAGACTAATTTCAATATTTGCAATTTAAAAATACAAGTTAATAAAATATCTCATTATGTCTTTATCTAACTTATTACTATTCATTATATGCATTTTTTTTTGTTGTTTCTCAAGGATATTTAGTGTTTATTTGATCTGGAATGATAAACACAATTATGTTAATATTATTGCATATCTTAGACATTTTCAATACACATTTTTTATTAATTATGGTAAAATTATGAAAAACTACCAAGGAAAAACATTTCTCTATCATTATTTAAATGACAGCA
>NW_016809230.1:606211-609502 GCF_001698545.2 Rhinopithecus bieti
AAAATATCTCATTATGTCTTTATCTAACTTATTACTATTCATTATATGCATTTTTTTTTGTTGTTTCTCAAGGATATTTAGTGTTTATTTGATCTGGAATGATAAACACAATTATGTTAATATTATTGCATATCTTAGACATTTTCAATACACATTTTTTATTAATTATGGTAAAATTATGAAAACTACCAAGGAAAACATTTCTCTATCATTATTTAAATGACAGCACTGTGGTAATTCAATTTAAAATTCAAACATTTAAATAAAGTAATTTTACATTTTTTGATGGGCAAGTAGAATAAATAATAGGAAGTTCAACCTAACTGAAAAATTGTAGTCAATATTAAAAAATACAGAAACTAAAGAGATGGACAATAGATGTTAGGAGAATAGATATTTCTATAAAGAATTGAGAAAAGATGAATAAGTAATGGTCTCAAGAGAGTTGACTCAGGGTGCTTCCTAAAATCATCATATCCTTTGCAGGAGTTTCTAACTTGTCTGGCTTTTAGGTGGGTTTTTCATAAGTTACTGTTGTGCTGGTTTCACAAGATGCCTTCAATCTAGTCAAAGCTGACTGGATCAGGGATAGGCACATGACCCAACGCAGCCAATGATGTGGTCGAATACAAAAACTCTGCCCCATAGGGATGGCAGTAAGTCATCAGTAGGATCTGGTACTCTTCCTTGTTATGGGAAGTTAACTGGTTAATCAGAATGATGAAAAGGGACTCTAAAAGTCGATAACTGGGACAAAAGCTATCAGATTAAAAAAATATATATAGGGCAGATTTCAAATCAAATGTTAAGAGCATTGGTGCAGTTACTTGCTAATTGTACCACCTCAGTCCAGCCACTGAACTTTGCTCCATTCCAGTTGCCTAACTGGGAACTGGGGAAATAACAGTTACTAGCACATGTAATTTTTGCAAAAACTGTAGAATAAGATATATAAAGGACCTAATATTACTATCAGGCAAGAGTAAGCCACCGTTATATGTTAGCTATTATAAACAGTAATAATATAATTATTACTAACATTTATATTAGCACTAGATATCTAGTGATTTTTTTGTCCTCAATTTTTTTCTATTCTCTGAGTTAACAAGACAGTTTGGACACTTCTGTGTTCCTACCAAATGTCATTTTATAATTGTTCCTGAATACTTGTAAGGCCTAGCTGCAAAATCAGATTTTTATTTATCTCGTTTCCACATGAACTTGAGCTAACTCGAGAGAGCAAAAAACTCTTTCTTGTTCTAAAGAGCATATAACTAACGCAAATATGAATTGCAGGAAAAAATATTTAAGGATGAGATTTTCCAAAAAAAAATTCTGCTGCTCCTATTCTGATTCTCTGACAAGGGACAAATTTGTGTCTAGCAGCATATTTTGTTCCTTTGCTTCTGATTTGAAGATGGAAGTTGACTCAGAGATATTTAAAGTTTTTCTTAGCATGCTGATATTTGAAGATGAAAAATCTGGTGGATAATTGTCTTCAGTGTTTTACTTTTGTAATGGATAAGTGGCAAGTTTGAGATTTCTGGACTCTAAAACAAGAAGGGACAGAGGGAAAGTCTGAACACTTCATATTTTTTTCAGTGGCTTTATCTGTTATATGTTCTCCACCTCCCCCAATAGGATTTGGATCATATACATGTCCAGTTTTGAATCTTCTTTTTTACTTGGCTGAAACTATTTTCAACGAAGTCTTAAATATCTTTCATAAGATTATGTTCAGTTCATGAATAATATCCTTTATTATGCCTAAACTAAGTATTCAAGATTTCCACCCAGTTTGATTGCAGACATTTTCTGTAGCTTCAAAGATTTAGAATAAAGGCATGAGGAAAAGTGTATTATCTTAGATGGTTTGGGGGTTTTGTCAAATGTTGGGAAGTATGTGTAAATGCCCATAACATTAATGAAAATAACACCGACAAAAGCAGCAACATATTAGGTAATTATGTGCAGCGAAGACTAAAAGTAAAAAGTTTTAACCAAAATCTATATTTTACATATATCTCACTCATTAAAATCATATTATATGCTTAATTGATATCATAATAAGTGCTCCTTCTCTAATGAAAACTGTGACCTTGGAAATTTCTCCTTAAGCTGAGTACTTATAGAAGAAAATTGAATAAAAATACATTTGGTAACAGGACTCACTCTCAGTGGGTATCTAACATTTCTGGCAGCTTTGCCTAATTTCTACAATTTCTAACCTCGTCACCTCCCACCTTTCTTATTTACTATATGAAACTATTTTTAGCATTTGAGAAACCTGAAAGTAAACAATCTATGAAATAATATCCAAACCTTGGAACAGACAAATCATCTCCCCTTCTCTCAGCATATCACCCAACACAGAACACATTCCAAGATTTCTCATAAATGCATATAGAAATAAAGTATTTTATCATCTATTTAAAATATTTATTTCAGCAACTTGCAGTGACAAATAAAACTAAAAGTGTTTCTCTTACCTTACTCCTACCAATGTCTGAAATAGCTCTTTCAGTGGGACAGTCTGTAATTTCAGTCTAGCTAACACCTGCACTGGTGATGCATTAGTTTAAATAAGGATAAAAAATGTAAACTCAGTGGATTTTTATATTTACATAAATTTTTAAATCAAGAATTTAATATATCTGACCTCCTGAACGTCTGGTGTCACTGAAAACCAAAAGGTAAACCATAAGAGGACAAGACACTGGGTCCTAAACTGATCTCTGATGCTTTCTCCTGGACAAGTGACTCCAAGAATTTGGTCCTGATTTACCTCATCTGGAAAACTGAGCATAGTTAAGGGCATCTTAAAAATTCTCCTAGTGCTCCTGTAGTTTGAATACTGTGTTCTGTAGACATATACACAGAATATTAAAAGTTTGATACTTTTCTTATGAAATTCCCTTTAGTGAAAATTTACTAGATTAGCTTTATTTAAACGCATTAATTTCATTCCTTAATAGCCTTATCTTGCCTTTGAGTAACTTACTTTTACCTATTTCATTTATCCAACTTTGCTCTCCAAGTTATTTTTGTTAATTTCTAAAAAAATTAATTTGCACATTCAAGGACTAAAAAATAGTCACCACTTTTTATATATAAAATAATATGAATATAAATTATACGTCAGCAAAGTTCACTTTAAAATAGTATGACACAAGTTCTTAACTCGATTTTCAGATCTTTGTTGTAGACATAGTATTTTGAAAAATCAATTTTTGGAATAAGGAGATGAATCCCGAGGTGACTTCTTCAAAGCATACTATCTACATCTGGTAT
>NW_016809230.1:610775-667313 GCF_001698545.2 Rhinopithecus bieti
ATATATATATATATAATATATATACATATTTTTTTTGCTCTGTACCCCAGGCTGAAGTGCAATGGCACAAGTATAGCTCACTGCAGTCTCAAAATCCTGGGCTCAAGTGATCTTCCCACATCAGCCTCCTGAGTAGCTGGGACTACAGACACACGCCACCATACCTGGCTAATTTTTTATTGTTTGGAGATACAGCCTTTTGTTATGTTTCTCAGGCAGGTTTCAAACTTCTGGCCTCAAGTAATCCTTCCACTTTGGTCTCCCAAAATGCCAACATTACTGGCATGAGCACCTACGCTTGATCCAAACATTGTTTTAACCATGATTTCTACAGAAAGAATAGAAAGTTAACCCAGTCTTTTCTCTTAAATATTTGGTAAAATATTTGTGTTACCATCATTAGCTTAGAAAAGGTGTTTTTTTTTTTTTTTTTTTTTTTTTTTTTTTTTTTTTTTTTTTGTTTCATGACTTGTTATTGAATGCACCAGGGAAAGTACATGGTTGTCACATTTTGGGAAACCTCTCTATAGGTTTCTTTTATATATAAGTTGCAAAAATGAAAATAATTATCTATAGACTAACTTCTAGCATTTCTTTTCAAATATTTTTTCTTCACTGCCCATGTATTTCAAATGTAACTCAGCACATTCCTATTGTGACCTGATCTCTGGCCTTGCACCTATGTGTCATGGTGTTGGGTATATCAATGCAACGAGTAGAAGCCAATAATATACTATATGTGTATGATATAGTGGTTACAAATAACTTAACTATACATATAGGTGACTATGAATCATATAAATTGTCTGATTAAACGTGAATTAGAAATATTATACATTTATTTCCCTGAAATCAGACTCCAAAAATGCCCACACTCACTCCTATACCTGGCTTATTCTCATCTCTGTTCTAGCCTTTCTTAGTAATAAGCACCATGGTTCACCCTTTAACTCAAACTTTGTTTTCATAATTTTAACTGTATTCACTTGGTTTGGTTTCATAGAGATAGAAACAAGAAACAAAATTTGGTGGTTGAAATTCACCACATAACTAGAGCCCTGAGACTCTTTCTAAACCTCTTTTTCTCATTCAATTCACACATCCAGTGAGTCATTAAATTATGGTTATTGTATTTCCAATTTCCTAAATACTACTAGAATCTTGGCACTTCTTTCATTCCAATTGGCACATCCAAGGTCTAGCCATAACGATTTCCTGTCTGGAGCCCCACGCCAGCCTCCTTTGGCATTAAGTCTTCTGTCTCTCCAATTCGTTCTCTGGAGTGTTACTCAGTTTTAGAATATATATTTTAAATCTCTGTTTAAATTCTTCAAAAACTTAGAAATACCATAAAATGTTCAATCACAGTAAATGATTCAAAATAACCCTGACTAAGCTCCTATCCGCTATTCCCACTTTTCCCCTGCAAACTCAGGAATCCCGTCCAAACTGACTTATATTTTGTTCTTTTACTACATCATGGATTTGCTTGCCTCAGTGCCTAGATAGATTCTGTACCTTCTGTTTAGATCACTCTTCTCTCATTATTTTCTTATACCAGATCTATGTTATGTCTCCATTTAAAAGTTCTGACTTCTCCATAAAAAGATCTGACTTCTGTTTTTCAATGGCTCTCTATATTTCTGTTCTCACAATTCAAATCGTGGTCTCCTTTCACTCATTTTTCAATTGCCACCTTTCTTCCTAGAATATAAGCCTACATGAAGGTAGGAACTATGTCTTTTTCATCATTCTATACTGAAAATATAAAACTCACTATGTTTTGGAATAAAAAAAACTGAAATAATAAAAAATTGGAATCAGACATTTTGGGCATTTTTATGGCCCCGGTAAATTATTTAAATTTTCCATGAATCAATTTTGTCATGTATAAAATGAGAATAGTATGCTTTGTTGGTGTGTTGAGAAAATCATATAGTATTATATACAAATTATTATCATGGTCTGTGGCATGCACAGTGGTTGCACTCAAAAATATTATTATTGTTACAGAATAAAAAATTGGGCTTTCCCTTCAGTTCTTTAAAGCATATTTGATTAGCTAAAAACAGCACCAGTGATTTCATTGCTCAAGCCTCACTGTTCAAGGACTCCTAACGTTTCTCTTTTTTTCTCTAGTTCAATGCCTTTCTACATTGGAAATTTTGGTCAATGGTCACTCTAATACTACTGGAAGCTTGACTAACGGTAAAGACCTAGTCTACATTTACACTGTAATATTATTTTCTCATTCCCATATGTCTTTCTATTCTTGACCAGGATTTTCTTTTTCACATTCTTTACACAAGAAATAACAGCCTTTGGTGAGAATATAGTTGGAATGACTATCACTAAATTTTAAAAAATCTTTCTTCTCTGGTTCATTTATTTATTTTTCTTAAGAACTGCTCCTTTTGTACAATTATGGTTTCTTAAATCAAATTCAGACATTAAAATTGACCTTGAAAATCGGCCCACTTGGTGGTCAATAATTATCCTCTCTCTCTCTCTCTCTCTCTCTCACTCTCTCTCTTTCTCTCTCTCACACACATACACGCACACAATTTGTTAAGTGAACAGAACAAATGAACATGAAGAAGTAGGTAGAAATAGTGTATATAAATTGAGGCAAATGAACTGCAATATCATCTTTCACAAAAATACCTATTTTCTCGGGTTCAAGTTGTCCTTAGGTGAGTTTGAAAAATTTGTACTGCGAACGAAGTTGAAATTACTGTAATGAATATTTTGACTATGCATTCAAACAGTTCCATCATCCTGCGACCACCAGCCTCCTAAGCAGAATCACAGTCACAGAGGCATTCTGATGATGTGGAAAAGAATCCTCAGTCTAATTTTCAAAAACTTATTGGATATAAATAATAATAAAGATATAAGTTATACATCAGCTACCAAGAACTGTTTTTGTTATTGTTGTTGCTGTTGTTCTAACTACATGAAACCAAATCAAGCATTTAGAGTTAAGATTGTAGAAATGAAGTCTCAATTATTTGTTCAAATTAAAACTCTTTGTTTCACAAAATGAAGCAGGTATACTCTAAAAGTTGTATTTTTTATTTAACTACTCATGGAACAAAATACTGCATTATTTTTTCATTATCACAAAGTTCTACCTCAAATTCTATATATTTTATTTTGTTACTATTTTCCTTACAATTGCCTGTCTTTATATACAGGCAGCAATTTTCTCCCTAAGAGGAAAATATGATGTTTGGAAATAAAAGCAAGGAATATTGTACTAAGATACCAAGTATTACAGTTTTAGAATGAGATTTCTTATTTCTCATGTAATTGCAGTTAAATCAACTGAAGTAATTTCACTAAAATAAATTTAAAATAATTTAATAAATAGCTAATTTCTTAGTAGATTCTACAACATAAAGTATATAATTTCTTCCTCTCTATAAGTATGAAATGTTTTGATAAACTATAAGACACATCAGGTTGGACGTTAATCCCACCACTTAAACTTGGTAAGAAAAAAGATTTGTCTGACTTAGAGTGTATTATTAATTTCACATCTGTTCTTTGTCATTGTATTCTCATCAATAACACAGGAAAATTAGGGCTGTGAATGTATTTGGGGTCATGAGGAATTAATTCCAAATGCAATATGAATATTATAGGGAAAAGATTTCAAAAACATTTCAGAGTAAAACAGTGACAGAGTGACAGGAATAGTATATTCGTTAATTAATAAACATTTGCAGCGCTTCTTGGAGTCAAGTCCCGCCCCAAGTTCATCCAAACATGAATAACCTCAAGACAACAACAATTTAGCAATGAGATTAAGCATAAATTAAAAATTACAATGCACATTGCCAAGAGCGAGTCATTAGCCTAGAAATGATGCTGTCATGTCTCCAGCTCCTAAGTCACAAAAAAATTCAATAAGTAGCCAATGGAAAAAAATAAGTTGATGGTTGTTTTATGAGAAGTATGTACAAAAGGCTAAAGGAATAGAGATGAGGACACGCCTCCTTTTTTTCAAGGGTAGAAAAAGGCAAAATGAGAAAAGGAAAGGTCTAAGAAAGAACATCTTTGAGTGGGGCTTGAAGGATGAGATGGATTTTCTAAGGATAGGAGGGAATGATGAAAGAGGTAAAATTTACCACTTGAAGAGGATTAGGAAAAGTAAAGGGCATTGCAGAAAGAAGAAACAGTACAAACAAACGTACTTAAAGAAAAACTGAGCAATCTATCCAGTGAGTATTTCAAAACTACGAGATTATAGGCGTGCCTGGTAGGAAGTTCAAACTGAGAATGGACACTGATGGTACTGTTATATTTTGAAGGGCTGCATTCAATATGCTCACATGCTTTGGACTTTATTTAATTGGTTGAAGGGGGACACTGAGTATTTTAAAATGGGTTTAAAACAATGTTTTGAAGAAGCAGTTCTGGCTATGCTACAGAAGAACTTAGTGAACACTTCGAAGAATTATTTAGAAGTAGAAAATCTTCAAGAAAATAGGCAGACTAATTAAGAAGGTATTACAGTACCTTCTCAGCCATATAATGAAGAGAACCTAAACTCTAACTGTGAAAAGAAAGGAGAGATAGAAACAAAGTGGCTAATTCAGAGGTAAAACTGATGGGACCAGATTGAGCAGTATAAAATCTTTGCAGGAAATGAAGCTGTTTCTGGTGCAGGTGTTTTTCTGAGTAGATGTACCATTAAATAAGGTAGGTAGGGAAAATAAAATTTCAGTTGGAAAGCTAATGAGTTCTGTTTTGAGCATATGTTATTGAAGGTAATTATATGAGTTTCTGAGATTGATGTCCAAAAGCAGTTAGAAATGTGATTCCAGGACAAAGGCAGGTAGACAGGGCCACCATGGTGGTATCAAGTGTCCAGTTCCACAGAAAGGGTAAGAAGGATTGGGATCAGAAGTTGCACGGTTGGAAAGGAAGTAACTGGAAAACTTTTCAGTGACTAAGATGAAGAAAAAAAGAAAAACTTTACAGTACCCCGAGAAAGTGAATTCAAAAAGCAATGTAGAATATTTCCAGAATCAAAGAAAAAAGTTCAGAGTGAATAAGACAGATTGAGGGTGAAGGGGATGTATTTACTTGTTATAGTTGTGGATTTTTGCAGAAGATACACAAGAAAAAAGACCTTAGACTTAGGATATAAAGTCAAGGATGTGTAAAGATCAATTGATATTGTATAGAGGAATCTCATGAGGGAGTGAATAAATAGAAACGATGTTACCATACTATTGCTTTAATCAGTTCATAAAAATTTTTATCTGATTATCTACATGATGAGTCAAAGCAATGTACACATTAAGTGGGGTCAGCAAAACATATTAACTTTCGAACAACATTTGTACATCAACTGAACTTGTGGGACACAAAATTATTGATTTCCCAAGGATGGATGACCTGTACTGATCTAAATCAATCATCTTTTATAGGTCCAGGATAGAAATACTGGTGTGAGAGTCAGCCAGGCAGTAAACACAGAGCAGTGTTACCATTGGTAAATCACATCATCTAGCCCAAATCAGTTCCACTATCACCCTGTCAACTCCAATGTGGATAAAGGCCTTACCAAATATTCTGCATAATATTCTTGTGGATTTGCACAGAAATTCTTCACCCAAATGAAAGACATTCAATCATATTAAAGACTGTCAGAAGGCGGTGGGGGGAGGGGAGGGGAGGGAGAGTGGCATTTAATGTATAATTGAAAAAAAATTTGCCTAGAAAGCAAGAAAAAGATACAAACAGGAAGACAGCTTGGATAAGTGAAGCGGTATAACATAATTTATGGTATAGTGATTAAAGTATCTTACTTCAGTTTTGTAGCTAAGCATTTTATACCTAATCTTTTGCAGTCATATTTTATAAAACTTAGTTTTAAAACAAATTTAGGACATTATTGAAAGGAAGCTGAGATTTATTAATTCAAAAACAAAATGTATTACATGGCTATAAACTGGTTAAGTAGTGACATGTACACACACACACATATATATTTAAAAACAAATTTGGTCATAACATATATAATATGAATATACATGTACATACATATCTAAATGTATGATGATTCCTCAGTTGATTATTGTCTAAATGATTACATTTAAAGGGAAAAATTATAAACATGTTAATATCTGATATATAACAATTACAAAACATAAATAGAAGGAATGAATAATTTGTTTGATACCGTATTCTTCAGGACACATATAAACAAAATGGAACAAATCCTATGCATGTACTACCAAATGTGTACCTAACAAATGTGTGTATCTTGTAAAAAAATAATCCTCTATTTTAATTTACCTGTTTGGGAAACTAGAATGTCTTAAAACTGAAGGCAACTTCAATTCAAATATTTGTGAGTGTTAGTCAAACTATTACAGCCACTATTGTGCAAACTCACAGTGATATGATTTACAATTTATTAGGATGATTAAATGTAGCATTAAAAATTCAAGTGTAAAACTATTTGGAGATACTTATATAGATTTATTGTTATTTTTATGATTAAAAGTATTTAGTTTTCCACCATATAAAAATGAATGGATATGATACATCTATGATAAATGAATTCCTACAAAGCTTATTTCCTCTGACTATCCTATTTTTTTCTCTTTTATTCCTAAGACCGCCCAGTGTTTTATTTTTTGAAATCCTTCCTCTAAGCAGAATCAAGCAGCTGCTACAGATAAAAAGAGCATCACTGGCAAATATTAAAACTGTCACTTGATGGAAGCTGGGGATCACCATCAGGCCTTCAAGCAATAACCTGTAGTGTAATTTTGTAACACATATATCAATTAATTTTGTATTACTGTCACACACTCTAACTACTAACAATATTTCTATATGCTGCTATCTTAATTGCAGTGTATTTGTGCTGAACATGAATATCTCAAGATCAAAATATGTCTTGTAAGAAAAATATCTAAGCTGTTTGGTGAAATTTATTAAAAATCTATAAATCTAACAATAGATAATTTTAAGTCTTCTTTAAAAATAATCTTCAGAATTAACAATGCAGATTTTCCATATCTTTAGATCCTAAGACAAAGTAATTTTTTTTCTAATTTGAACATGTAAGGATATAATTTGCATTTAGTGATTTTCTTTATAACAATTCAATTTATATGTGTAAATACAAAAAGAAAAGATATGGTGCTTGACTTTATGCTCTCTGTTCTAGTTTTCCTTGACTGTATTTTGCTGAGGTGGAGGTGTTAGAGGGTGGATCCAGAGAAATGGGATTTTAACTGAGTCTATTATTATTCAGTCCAGCATGTATGCAGGGCTAGGAAAGGCAACTGGCATTAGAATTAGTAGAACATTTGGAGAACATCATAAGGATTTAGATTATCAGGGAAAGATAATACAGTTCTGTCTGTTCTAAGACCACTAAGAAATAGTAAGGAGAGAGTCATTAAAGGGGTGTTTATAAAAGTTTCCATCGAAAGGTAAGACATTAAAATTCACAGTGATGGCCTACAAGATGCTTTTCTTTTCTGAATGTCACTTTTCAACCATTATTAATATATGGGTTTACACCACATTAGAGGATTTTCTTATCCTTGAACACATTCCATTTTTCTATAAATCCTAGAAGCATGATACAAATTTTATGTCTGTGCAATGAGAAATTATGATGAAAAAATCTTTACATTTCACTGTAATCTTATGGGTATCCTTGACCTTAAAAAAGGCTAAAAGAACTAATTGATTATCTTTACATTTCACCCATATATTCTATAATATGACTTCTGTAGTCAGAAACTGAATAAGCCTACAAGACTGAAAGTTCTTTGGAAAAACTGGATTTTTCCTTCTTCATCTCAGTATATGCCCAAGCATCTAATGCCACATGTAGTAAATAGTAAATGAAATCTAATGAATGCTGCTTGAATCAATGAATGAATGAATAAATGGATGGAAATAAAGGACTAGTTAGCCGAATAGTTATTTTTGTGTGTAGTATAGACTATTAAACTTCACCAACACATTACCCAAATGCTCTTAATTTAAAATGCAGCTAAGGAATAAGTTATTTTCGATCAAACTCCCAGATAAATATCTACAATGTTTATGTAATTGATATGGTGAAAAACGTATGTCACATAGTTGCAAATACAGTCAAGGAAAACTAGAACAGAGAGCATAAAGTCAGAGAATAGGAGTAAATGTTGACCCGGGTAGGGTCCCATGGGTTTAGCAAAACATGGAGTAGCTTGTTAACCCACAATCTTTCATATTTATTCACTATACACATTTATTGGGCAAATATATCTGCCAAATAGATCTTAAGCTAGAAGTGGGGGATGCAGAAATACAAAGCTGTAATAATCTACAATCTATCTCACAGTCTCATGAAGACATAGACATGACAACCAACAAATAAAATCAACAAGGAAGGTTTGAACAAAATGCAGTGTGAACAAAGTAGCACCAAAATGACCAGAACTGACTCCTGGCCTATAGAGCCACTCCACTGCATTTAACCTGGTGAATATGTCCTAACTTTTGCATCTCTCAGCTATTTAGTGATTGTCCTCCCTCCCATCACTCAATTGAACTATGATAACTTGGATTTCTTTTGGCATTTGGGAGGACAAAATTAGGTAATAAGTGATGAGCACATTATTAAATACATCTACACTTTATAGTCAACATATTTAGACATTTAACTTCTCATGTGATCCTTGTATAGAGGACGTTTTTCTATATTTTGGTTGAATGCTTCAGCATGCCTCAGTGACTTGATAATTAAGCAATGATATACAAATTGCAACCTTTCAGGATGAATTTCACTTATTTGCTCTCAGCAGAGAAAGTGTATTTCTAGGACATAAAATGATTTACACGTGCGCTGGATTGAAAACTCTTCTAAAGCATAGAAAAGAATTTTTAATTGAAGTGAGTGGGAAAATTGATTAAGAGATTTGGAATTCAGATTAGTATTTGCTTTTTCCCTTCTCTGTTAGTAGTAATATGATGTAGCTTCATATTACAGGTTAAGGTCAGGTTAAGAAGCTGAGTAACCTGGCCAGCAGTCGGCTTCAGGAGAACTGTTGAACCATTAATTGCAGCGGTGACTCCTGAGTTTGGAAAAGGAGAGGACATTGATTGTTTTCATTTGTTTGTTTTCAATTTATATACTTACATTGATAGGTACAGTATATATTATACTTTAACAAAGATGTCTTAAATCTTAAAGAGTGCTTCATGTTCTTCTTGCGGGATTTAAAAGGCATTCTGGCAGAACAAGGTGGGTTATTATCATCCCAAATTGTGTTTCCTATATCTGAACCATTTGAATACATGGAAGAAGAGGCTATAGAGAACCAAATGGTGAGGTATTACTGCTACACATGCACCTTACATAATGCAAATACTAGCCAAACAAAGAAAATAAACTAATGCTTTTTTCAAGCCATAATTACGTTTCCCAATACATGAATCTTACTTTTCATATGTATATACACAAACATGCACCATTGAGCATGCTTACATATTTTAAATGCTACCCAAACACTGAGACAAGGATTCCCATTAGATGTCATTCCAAATTAATTTAGATTAAAAGTAAAAACAAAACAAAACTTTAGATTCATATGGGAATCTTCTCTTGTGGCTAGTCACTGTAAATTGGTAAACAAGGCTTGTACATCCGTGCCCTCGGTTAGGCTATAACAATGGTTAGGCTTAAGCAGTGGTTCCTTTTCTTGACTATATTTAGACACTTGAAGTGCCGAAGGTTGTATTTCAACTTTAGCAAGACCTATGAAAGTAAAGAAAATCTATCTGATTCTGCTGAAAGAGAAATGAACCTGAATGAGACTCTATAGATACTAAGTAATGAAAAATAATTACACTGCTTCATCCTACTCAGCAAACAGCCTGATTTACTGAACAAGAAATCACAATAGATTTACCCTAATAAAAAAAAAAAAAAGATCAATTGTTTACTTGCAAACCACGACTAATAAAGTGTATTTTAATAAAAGGCATTAATAATTTAGTATTACAATAATCCACAAACATGTGTCTTCCCAGCATTTCTTAAAGAAAAAAAAAAATAAAAGTAATAGACCTGAAATGAGTTTTAATGCCCCTAGCAAGAACTCATTTTATATTGTGCCATGTTTTCTTTAGTCATCTCAGGTAGAGTTGACAAAAGATTTTTATTTAATGAGTGAATACGTTTCATACAAATTAAACATGTAGAAATATGAATGAGTTATTAAGGTAAATTTGAAAACTGAAACAACTATATACCAATTTCTATAATTGAGGTTATATTTGAAAAAGAAAGCCCACAGAAACTCTAGGTCATCTTATTAGAACATATTTCATCCTTAGAGTGTTTATTGAGCATCTGCTTCCAGCCCAGTACTGTTTTAGGCACTTGACAAGCTACACAACTAGAGATTCCTGGTCTCATGGGAGAAAAGAAATACAAAATAAACAAGTAAATTCTGTAATATGTTAGAAGGTGGTAAGTTAGCACTACCAGATAAAATACAGGACGAAAGATGGCCAGTGATTTACGGGATATATACCTCTCAGCAGAGGTAATGAAACATTTCAGAATAATTGTTATACCCAGTCACTACTACAATCCACATATGGACATCCCTTACAGAATTATATTTCATAGTAATTACCTAAATTCATGATTTTAAAGAAAATGTTAATTTCATTCATCTAGGGGAAAAAAAGGTGGTAGTGCTTTCTTTTTAAGAGATAAATTGACTTTTCAACCACAAGTAAAATATTACTATCAGTTATGAGGTATATGGTCTCAGAGTCAATACTTTCCTGGAACAAAGTAGCTTAGCTGTCTTTCAGCAATTGAATCTAGGTTAATGTAGGTTTGTTAAAAATTAGCTGTTTAAATTTTTTTAATCTTTAAAATAGTTCTACTTGAATCAAAGATAAGTAATGATGTAATTGCATGCCTAAATTAAAATTGGAGAGGTCTTGAGTGCTACTCTTGTGAGCATATGTAAATTAACATAATTTCCATAATAAAATCACATGAATTTATTTAATTGGTGGATATAGAAAAAGCAACTGCCTTATTTTTATAAAACATAACTTTCTAAGTGACATATAAGTAATTCAGCCCTCACCAGATTTTCATTACACAATAAATATATCTATATTTGCAAAATTGAGTTTTAAAATGGAAAAATCTATATATTTTCCCTTCATAGTGCTTACATATTAGAAGAGCTTGTTGTGTGAGTTTACTGGATCTGAATAAATGTCCTCCCTCCCCAATTCCTCCCTAACGTTTTATTCTCTGTGTGTAATTGTAGCTTCATTGCTATCAATGCCTTTCCAGATACTGTTTGCTTTGTATTCTTTGGCTTGAAAGCAGGGCTGATGAACATTTTTACATGGCACAAAGTGAGAAAGAGAGTTAAGCAACAACCAAAACTTCAGCCTTCAGTGTAAGCCAGTGAGTGATTACCAAACTGTTCAGCTAGTAGCTGATGTCTACAAGTAATGGTTTAACAATATGGGTTATTGACAGGTCCTCATATAATAGTAGCAAGAGGATTACCTGCTGAAAATATTACATCATATAATAACTACATTATATTAAGATATAAAGTCATCATAATAAAGGTATGTTTGTGAAACAACCAATCTAAGTATGATTTGCATTTGAATATTAATATATGCTCGTTTTTGACAGGACATATATTACAAGCTAGAGTAAGTATCAAAGAGGAAGAAAAAAAGTCATGGTAGAAAATCTAAAACTAAGACATCTGTATCCCTTAAAAAAAACGAGATCTGAAAATTGTGATTTATTTTTGATGCCATGTGTAAGAGTTGGTTGCTAACTGGATGACTGTCATTTTTTGGTGGAAGAGAATCCTTGCCAAATGAGATCATACATTCTGAAAGAAATTTCTGACTTTGGTTTTTGTGTCCTTTCCATCCCTCCAGAAATTGCTTATGACAGATGTGATTACAGTGAACTCTATCAACTTACGTATTTGTGTTTCTTATTAGGTTAATTTAAAAGGCAATATAATTTAGGTAAAATTTGAGATTTGTCTACCATAGAGAAAGAAGGCTAAAGACTAAGAATGTTCTTAGAGTTTTGCTAGATAGTAATCTCAACCTCTTTTCAACCAGATAATTTGAACCTTGCTTTTCAAATAGGTAAATCTGAATAAGTAATTTTATGTCTCTTCCCCTTGGTTCCTCACCTAAAAATCGGGATAATAATAATGTCTGCTTTAATGGTAGTTTTGGATTCAATGTATACAAAAAATGATTTTAAAAGTTCTTGACACAAAATAGTGTTAAATGTGTCGATTATGATTATTAGATATTTGTTCATCTTCATAAAATTATGTGTCACACTGTAAGTGGTTAATAAATATTTTATCACACAGCAAGTCAATAATAAACAAACACATGGATGAATGAAGAAATGGATGGATAATGAAACAATGGGAAAGAGCAGTACTTTTTATTAAAGTTCAAATATTTTACAATGTAATGTTGCCTGTTTAGTTTCATACATATCTGATTTTAATGACCTGCCAAATACATTTAGAATTCAGAGTCCTGGTGCACAACTAATTCTGATCAGTCATATTGACCCCACTTTGCCAGAGGTTAACAATGTCTCACAATAAATGCTTCACATAAATATTTCAAGTAAAATCCCAGAAATATTTCATATTAAATGAAAATCATTTAAAAACTAATACTGTGGCCTACCAGCAACAAATATTAAAACTATTTATTTTTTTTAAACTGAGAGGGAAAAATGGAACCTAGAGTTCTTTTAGTAGTTTTAGCCCAATTGAAGATATAGCTAGAAATCTCATGAAAAAGCTCCTTAATCAGTGGGTGTCTTCCATTCTTTTTTGTTTAACGAATATTTTTGCACATAGTATTTTGGCTATATTTGTAAATGTCCTTGAAATATCATTGATACTAACCTTTGTGGCAAAGCTGGAGCAGTAATATTTATACAGTACAATGTTCTGAAATGAAGCAAGCATTTAACACTTTGGGAAGTTAGGGGTTGGTTATATATAATCCATCATGATTACACAATGGTGCTGTCCTGAATTTCATTCATTTCAACAGGTCATTCTGTAATTCCGATAAAGCTTTTAGAAATTGTTTAACCAGACTGTACACAAGATAATGCCAAGGCTAATTTCTACATTTTAATTAAATGCATGATCACAATCTAAGTTGTGCCCTGAGTGAGAATATAACATGAGGGCACAGCTCATCCATGTTCCACTTGATTGCAAACCTTTTATTTGAATGACTAAAAATAACCTACAGATAAAAACGTATGCCTATCTCAATAATACAATTAGACAACATTTCCTCTATGGACTACTACTCTTTTTATAATTATTAACTTAAAATGCATTTCAGAGATGGTATAGAGACAGCCTGGACCAGGGATTATTTCCCAATATAACAGTTTAACAAGAAGGCAAAGCATATTCCATTGTGCTACAAATTATTGCATAGGGCCTTCTCAGGGTTGGAAGCAGCAAATTTCCACATCCTTTTAATCACTGGCCTCCTTGCTCAGGCAGTCAGTATGAGTGCAGACGCCACAGGCAATGGTGTATGCTCTTCACCTCATTTACCCTGCAAATGCTTTACCCAGGGAACCATAACATCAGCCGGCAGGAATGACAATTTAAACCTACCAATACAAATGGGGATCCTAAGGCTTTCATTCACTCCTTCATTGCAGACTGCCTTAGATCCTATTTAATTGCACCTTCCCTTCTCACATTGCACTATGAGCAATGAAGAATTGGAACTAGGAAGCAAAGAAAAAAGATGGCCTCTGTTAGATTTGGGCCTCACTCTACAAATCAGTTAAGGGGTATGGATAAGGAGAGTCAGAAAAGTAGTTTCTCTTTCTGTCTGCCCTCTAGCCAAACATCTACTTACCTTCTACTCATTCAGGCAAAGGTTTAAGCTTTGCTTTTTCAGGGAGGCATTCCCTGCCTACCTAGAGTGGATACATTTATTTCATTCCTAATCCCTTATGTTTTTACAGAACTCTATATTTTATCATTTTGCTACTATAAAAATGGAAATTACATCACTCACAGTATTAGTAACTTTGTTACCTAGCTATGTTACATCATTTTGTTACATAACTATGTTAGATAACTTTGTTACATAACTATCTTACATAATTTTGTTAACCTATGATGCTAGTGACAGTGACAGTTTTTTGTTTTTTCATTGATATTAACCCAGCACTTAGAACAATGTCAAGTATATGGTAAATAGGCAATACACATTTTTCAGATAAATAAATGAGCAAACTTATGTCTAGCTTAAGAACAATTCTAATTTTACTTACCAAATTACAATGGCCATGATAAAAAGAAGACTCACATCCACTGAAACCTCTTTGTCTTAGAACATTTTGTGTTCAAATAGATCAGATGTCATAGGAGAAAGTTGTGTCAAACTACTATAAAGTTATATAATTAAATTTGAAACATCAAGATTTTAAGGTGCTAAATATTGGCAAAATTCAATTATTTTCTTCTTAGACAATTTCAATCATATTCCAAAACAGCATTTTCTAAAAGTATTTGAGATGCTATGATTATATAGACTTCTAAATTTTTCTTCCAATGAGATTAGAATTTCCAAAGTTTCTTCATGTTTGCCTTACACCTATTTGGTACTTTCCCAACTTCTTGAACTTTTCTCTTGTCAAAAACTTAATCTCTTTTATTCAATTTAATTATATTTAAATATATTTTATCACCTCAAAATTAGTTAATCTTAATAGATGGCAAATGCTTCCTGTAAATAACTCAGCACTGTTATGGTCATCGTTTTCAGGACAAAATAAAANGGTCAAAACTTAATCTCTTTTATTCAATTTAATTATATTTAAATATATTTTATCACCTCAAAATTAGTTAATCTTAATAGATGGCAAATGCTTCCTGTAAATAACTCAGCACTGTTATGGTCATCGTTTTCAGGACAAAATAAAATTCACTAACAAGTATTTCAAGAATCTTTCAGCTTCAAGGTTATTTTTTAGATAGAAAAAAGTGACTGAATTTATCAAAGTATTATCACAGTCTTTCTTTCCCATAAAGACTCCTGCAGTAATTTTAATAAACCAATTGTATTAGTTTAAAACAAAAGACAAATGGGATCAGGTTTAAATAAGAATAAGAAACCCTTTGGAGATAAAAGTGGAAGAATTCATAGAAAAAAAAAGAAAAAATGATGGTTTTTGGAAATATCAAATACGTTTCCAGTTATTTAGACAAATGAATTAAATTTAATACTTTTCCACAAGATAATAGATATTCCTCTCTTCAGCTAGATTTTTATCTATGAAAATATCAGCATAAAATTGCGGAGCCTACTAGGGGGAGGGAAGTAGACAGCAGTTTAGGGAGATCACTGTGTCTGAGGCATTCATCCTTTAGGCCACTCATTCTCACCTTAAGTCATGTGGAAGGAATAAAACCCACTCTAGTCTTTTGTACCTCTCTGAGGGTAGACATTTCTAGCCAAGGCTGAGACATTAAATGCAAAAAGTGGGAGATACTAGATAAATGCAAACACTGAAAATGAAAGACAATGAATATAATTACTTATACTAGAAGAAGCAGAGCTAACACAGTGAAAATAACAAGAATATAAAAGAAACATTATAAACATTGTCAGAAGAATATAGGACAACTGGAAAATATTGAAAAGAAAACTATTTTTTTTAAAAAAGAAAAGGTATAAAATACCATGACTGAAATAAAAACGTCACTGTATATGTTGAACAGCAGAACAGATTAATCCGAAGGACAAAATAATGAGCTGAAACTTCAGGCCATAGATCTCTCTCAGAAGGTACCAAAAGGAGATTTAAAGAGAGAGAGAGAATAGTTGAGAGATGTGAAAAATATGAGAAAATAGGAGAAGACAATAACGGTAAAAGTTAATGATGTAAAGAGCAAAAATGGACAGAAATAATTAACAAAACCACAAGCTTTGCAAAGACAAATTTCTGCAAACAAGGAAAAAAGATGAGTAGACTAAAAAACACAGAAAGGAAAATAGGAAATAGCTATAGATGCCGTAAAAATTTTATGTAATAAAAGAATAAACAAGTAGGCATTATGACATTTAAATACGTAGCTAAAATTGATAACATTCTGGGAAAATATATATGATAAGTTACAAAGAAGAAATTGGGAATGTAAATAAACCATTAATCATGAAAGACTTTGAGATGTCAATGAAAGCACTATCCGAGATACTTCACAAAATTCCCAAGATTGTATAGATGTGTTTTATCAACATTTTTGGAACAGGTTATCTCTACATTAAATAAGTTGTTCTAAAAAATTAAAAAACGTGGTGAGCTATTATTCCCTCAATCTAAACCATGTAAACCTTGAACTGGAAAATAAATAATTATAATTTAGTTTTATAACTATATATAAAACATATTTATAAAAATCCTTAGCATATTAAGTAATCCAATAGTGTATTAAAACCAATATAATGTGAGTAAATACAATTTACTTCAAGAATTATTTAATGTCTGAAAAAATCCGTCAATATAAAATATTAATGAACTAAAGTATCCACCACATTCTCACCCAGAATGACATAAAAAACATACGATCAAGAAGAGTATCTTCTAATGATAAAAATAAAATCTTTAGAAATCTAAAACCAGCATTTTGTTACTAGAAAATGTTTCTTAAAATTTCTATAGGAAATGCTACATTTGGAGAAAATTTTCTAATCCGTTTCTTTGAAGGTTGAGCATAAGACAAAGAGGAGCAATCAAAATCAATGTTCATATGCTACTCAAAGTTCTATTTTCCTAAATAAGGAAAAGAAGAGAAAGAAGAGGCCTAAATGTTAAGCAGAAAGAGGTGTGACTGTTCTTTGTTTTGCTTCGTTTTGTAAATTATATGTTCACTTACATAGAAAATCTAAGGGAATAAATTTTAAAACCATTAGAACTAATAGGAGAACTCAGCAAGTTTGCAAGATTACAAAATAAAATCACACCCGAAACCAATTAGAAGAGGTAATAGAAAATAAGATTCCATTTACTATAACAACAAAATATATGTTATCTAGGAATTAATTTAGTAAATGATGTCAAGTAATAAATGACTCAGTACAGAGAGGGAATTCTCTAATACTGTTACAAAAAGAGGCTCCAAATTTCCACCTATGTGTGAAGGTTTGAAAGCTTAAAAGTGATGCAAATATTTTGTGGCATTAGGTAAAGTAACTGATAATATTGAAGTTAATTATTTTGAACATAACGACACCAATGACAAATTGGAAAAGATATTTATGATATTTTAAATCTAACAGAGGGATGATTTATATATATATATATAATATTTACAAATTAGAAAAATACAGACTTTAAGTTAATAAGGAAATGTGCATATATATAAATAACCGATATATGAAAGGAGAAGCTACAATGAGTAAGGAGAATATAGAGAGATGGTCTACTTCATTAGCAAGAATAAAATGCAACTTAAACTGTCAATCCAATATTTCTATTAGAAAGAAAATGACACATAAATACCAATTGTTTATGATAGTTAGGTAAAAAGGAACCCAAAATAAACCTGAAAACCTATTCCGAAAAGAAGCATTTTTTATGTATATACTATAGGTGTGTAATTCCAACCATTGATATAAACTCCAGAGAAGTCTCTTGGAAATTCTGAGAAAATGGATGAGAGTGAAGGGAGGACATGAAATATTATGCTGGGACACAGGTATAAACCAAGTATGTCTCAGGTGAACAAAATAGACCATCTGGACATGCTATATATAGAAAACTACTCATCATAACAAAGTTAATGTTAGAAGATGTTGGATTCAGCTTAGGTGTCTGTCACTAGGAGACTCTATAAATAATATGTGGTATATGCATAGACATATAATGGAATAGTATCCAGGAGAAGTGCAGCTAAAACTATACATCTTAAACATAAAATACAGAATGAAAAATGTAAGAAAGATAATTACCTTCATAACAACACCATTTGAGTACATTAACACAAAATGTATACAGATGAACTCTGTGCATGGTTTCAAAAACATTGATATATAACACAAGCAATTTATGAGAGATATATGAAAATAATTTTCAGTATAGAAATTAGAATGGATACCCATGTAGAGAGGACAATGTGATTGAGATTTAAAAAACAAGAGGAAATAACAGAACAAAATTAAACATCAGAAGGGCTTTACATAAGCAGTTAGTGGGATTATAAGGGCAGAGTCTTTTGAGGATTAATTTTATTGATGCTATTCAGATGTCCAGGGCAGTGCCTGGCATATAGTAGGTATTCATTAATATGAGTGAATGAGGATTATAATCAGATAAATTCTGTGTGTCAAAGATCTACAAAAGGATAATTAAAAAGATATAATTTGGTTTTCTTTATTTTACTCATGTTAATTTTAATGCAAGCTAATACAAAATCAGTATGCCAAATATTTATTTTGGGGGTTAATATAATGATCAGACTGTCCATTTTTGTGCTACTATCAATTGCTGTAATTATTCAGGCTTACAATGTCTTGCATCTAATGCTTAACTAAATTTTCTCATTAATTCCAAAAGTTTTTAAGCAGATTCTCTTGGGTTTTCTTGGTGTATAATCACATTGTCTACAAATAATGAAAATTTTGTTTCTTCATAATCATTTCATGTCTTGTTGCTTTGTCAGAATATTAATTGTGACAGTAGGGTTTTCTTTCTTTAGTTGTTCATAATCGAATTGTCACTAGTTTTTCACATCTTAATTATGGTGTTGACTTTGGCTTCATATAGATCTTAAACATGCCAAATAAATAGATTATGCCCCAATATCTAAAGTTTTACATTTTTAAAAATTAGAAAGTTGTTCCATTTTTTACGTTTCAAATCTACTGTCTCATAATACCTTTATGGGAAAATACATGTTTATAATTTAAAATTCTTCTTGACAATCAATATGAGACATGTGGTCAAATGACAAAAGGAAATGAGGATTTTACATAGAAAAATAATGTTGCTGTGTCAAAGTTATAGCTTATATTAAATATGGCCTTTAAATACTTTAAATGAATGAAATTTTCTATACATACATAAAGCTAATACATACTGCAAAATGTATATTTTGTATTAGACTGTCAAATTTATTGATTCCCTAGCCACATCACAACTTTATAGTTAGGTCTTAATATTTCAAAATTCCATCTAGGATGTATACACCATTTATGAGACTTCTCTTTAAATCTCTGATTCTAAGAAAACAGAGTCAAATGATGTCCCAAAATCTATCTGTGAATGGAGTAAGTTTGGCATAAGTTAATGTTTTACATGCTTTTTAGAAGAAACCCTTTGTTAAGATCTTCTCCCAAGTTGATTCAGGCAAAATCTGCATTCCCAATAGCAAAAAACATGGGTAGATCAAGAATTTAGTTTATGTTTAGCACCAGGGTTTACCTGATGCCCAAACTGAACGATTCATTCAGTTTTGTTAAAAAAGTCACTCATCTTAGTGATATTTTTTATTATTAAACCCGTTGCTGTCTGTAGCAAGGATTAATTATCAACCCAACTTTACCTTTCCCTGCAGAAGTCATTTTTACGCTTTTATTTCCATGGTCCCCAATAAAAAGAATTTAAAATAGTGGTACTTAGCAAAATGATTAGTTCCTGGTTGATTTAAAGCTTGTCAGAGTAAAGAACATGTTTCAAAATTCTTTTGTGATCTTTGTTTTGTGACATAGTATTCTTTAGAGATTTTATTTTTAGTAGAATAATTATAGAAACACCCATCATCCACAATCCACAACCTTACACATTATGCGTTTTTAACTAAAATGGTCATTTTTAATTCATGATTAATTTTTAGATAATATGCTCTATGATCTGTAGCTATATATGTATACACACACACATATATATACACACACACACGTATATATACACACATATATACAGTTCTGCCCTAGTATAAACTGTGTGTGTGTGTGTGTGTGCGCGCGCGCGCGCGCGCGCACGCATGCGTGCATGCGCGTGTGTGCAAAAGTAGGCCTCAAAATTCTCATTCCTGGCACAGTTCAATAGGTGGAGGAAAATAGGTTAATCAGTAAAGCACTAAGAGGCATCCATTGCATACCTGTCCCTCTGGTCCCCAAGCATTCACCCAGACTGATAAGAATTTCCTGAAGCATGCACAGTTATTCTTATTTGACGAGTCTGGAATTCTTTATTTTTTTTTTTCTCCTTAAAAATCAAAGGAATCCTACAGATGCTGACATTAAACATACTGATGGGAATTATGATCGTATGTCAGAAAAATATATAACTCCTTTGGGCTCTGTAAGAAGCTGACAGCCTTCCCATAAAATATTAACTGCTCACAATAAACTCCCTTCACAAGGAGTGAGAGGTTAGGAGAAAGAATCTGAGAGCCCTCAACAATGAATTTCGATTAACCGGGTGACTTGAATTCCCTTGTTCTAGTTGTTTTCAGCCTTTATAAAGTTAGATAAAAATGCATACAAATCACTAGCACATATTCATTTGGCAAATGTTTGAAAGACATAAAAATGTGAATGCCCTCATCTCAAAAGAATGTATGAATAATAAATTGGTCATATTACATTTGGCAGAAATGGAGAAGGTGAAGCAATATTGTTCCATTAACTCCAAGAAAGGTCAAGAGGTTGTCACCTTGGTGACCATTCCCTAGGCAGGTACAGCACAACCCTCCCTTTCTCTAAATTCAGTTTGTGGCTCTTTCATAAATGTTGTTTCCTATTCTGCTATACACTGAAATACACTGTACTCAGGAATATTTATGTTAGGCTTTATTCTATAGTTATTCACGTAAAGAAGAAATTTAGATAGCTGTGTGAAAATTTGCCAATGTGAAAAATCAAAACACAGCTTGGAATAAAATGCATTAGCAATGCAAAAATAAAATTTGATTTCCTGGGAAATATGCATACCAATTAAAGTAATGAAAACATCAGATGGGAATTGAGTACCTTACCTAGATATCTTCAAAAGCAGTAAATTAGTTCCACATTGGACAGGAGTTTGTTATTGTTTTAGTTTTACAATTAAGTCCCAAATAGCAATAACAATAACAAATTGCTATTTATCTAAGTATTTTCCTCCACATGGACAATGTCAGTCCAAATATATCCAAATAGACATGCCTATCAGGAAAGCCACTTTTTCTTGTAAATGGACCCTAAATTAGGTTAGATTTTTCTGATAATAATTCCATGCTCTCAAGAGAGTGAGAATTGCTTTCTCGAGTAGAGTTTTCAGAATTTGATATAGTCTACAAAGTTCAATTTTAAACCAGTGGCCCTAAATCTCATTGTTTCCAATCCTAATACACTTGAGGAATTAGCCATAATCCTATCAAATGAAGTTGGGATGTCCCCAAATCCTAATTTTATCCCCTACCATAAGATAAGAATCAATAAATTCATCTTTTAAAACTGTGTTCCAGAATAGGTAGTTGTGATTAATAAAGAGGTTAACAGTATGTCCAGTTGCAGTGATTTGCACTGAAGTCATCTTTAAAATTGAATGACACTGCTATTTTTATTAGATGGCTCTTATATTAGCACAAGAGTCTTGTCTTTTGTTTTTGACGAAATACCTGTCTTTACATCTTGGTTTGGGAATTTATTGACTTGATATTTCTTAAAAATGAATATTATTCAAATATATAGTCAACACTTATTGAGTGGTTAGGAGGATAAAGTGATCTTCCTAATAGTAAAAATTATATGTACAAACATGTATATATGATAAGTTTTTAAAATATGTCTTCACATAAGGCAGGCAAACAGGTAAGAGTAGTTAAAATAATTCCGCAGTAAAAATAGCAGTGTGGTGCCTAACAACATAAGAGTTATTAAAATGTAATACAAGAAATAATAATCACAGAAATATTGAAATGTGATAATTTTAGCAATAAAGAAAGAGACCAATAGGTCAATAGAACACAGCGAAAGTGAGAAGAAACTCAAGTACATATGAAAATTAATATATAATAAAACATCATTTTGAGTAATTTGGGAAAACACAGTTTTCCATAAAGAATGTTGATCCAGCTAGCTAGCAAGCAATGAAGTAAAAATTAAATAAAGCTGAACCTATAAAATAAACTACAAATGGGTCAAAGTATTTTAAAAAATACAAAAAATTAAAACTGCCAAAAGAAAACTAGTACATATTATTTTTTAAAAATCTAACAGGAGAGAAGAACATTCTAAGTATAATTAAAAAACAAACAAAAAAATGAAAACACTTTGAAGGACAGAATAAATTGTGAATACATCACTATCATATGGTGAATCTCAGTTCCATTACAAATGTATACATAGAAATAATGAAAATAAAGAAAAACAATATCTATGGGCTGCTTCCCATGGAAATTGCATGCATATATGATTCTCTTTATTATATTGATATTAATAGCTCTGGTGATTGTTAGCTACCCATCCAAAAATTAATAAAATAAAAAAATAAACTCATGGATTTAACATTTATAGATTCTACAAAGCTCTTTTATTTCTTTGCATCCTGGTAATAAGGACTGTGAATGTTAAGGGAGGATCATTTATTTACATATCTGGGATGCTTGGATTGTAAGTGCCTTGCAAACAACCTGTTCTTAAAAAGCTGCCCACCATCACCATTTAAATTATAATGGTTATGAAGAATCATGCAACAGAAAAAATAATGATATGTACTTTAATTGTGAAACACTCAATCTCAATTGTGTCTATTCTATTTATGTTAATGTTTTGTCAAATTCTACAGATGAATGTTTTTATATTTTCAAGTACTGCACTCTACAAAGAAAAGTTTTACTTTCTTTGCTATTAGTCAAAATTCTGAAGTGTATATGTATGTTGTCTCAGTATTGTTATAAAGCAAAAAAAAAAAAAAAAACTCTTTAAAGCCAAATATCAATACAAATTATATGTACCTGTGATAGTTAAGGGTGCCAATGCGGTTCATATTTAAGCTTAAGTTTTTGCCTTATTTGAAAAATCAATGTGAACTTGCATCATTGTCAAATGAACTGATAAAAAATAATGAGGCTACTATAAAGTGGCATCCCTAAACATGCAAGTACAAACATTTGGTAGTGAACACAATAAAAAGAGAATATTATCCAACAAATATAAAGTATGCATTTCTGAGAAAACAGTTTGAAAACTATATATATATACATTTGAGTATCGGCATATTTATGTGGCTCAAGTCACAATATATCAGATTGATATTTTATGATATATCTGTTGTGACTTGAGCCAGATAAATATTCCAATTATCAAATCCATGAAGCAATACATGATTGCAAGGTTAAGAGAGCTACTATGATTACCTTAATTAAAAAATTCCCAAGTTATTTATGGGATAATACAAGAAAATGAAATTTATTATTCTGTAAAGTATGCAACAAACCATTAAACGTTGCAATAAAATCAATTGGCACAAAAAGAAATGCAATTATGTTACATTCATGTAAACCCTTTCGTGAAGTAATTTCCAAATATCAATCACGACTGATATTTATCATATAAACATGGAAGCAGCACTTACATTTTTATAAAGCATGAACAAGTTCCCGCTGTCTCACAAAGAGGAAAATGTTAAATCAGAACATCGTCATAATTGTGGCTGATAATCTCTAATCATTCAAATCTCAGAGCTCAATTTTGTGTAACAAAAGCAAGGGGGGAAAAGCAATTGCCATTTCATCAGAAAAGGATATTTTATCATCTCTTTAAAATGTGACAATTTATTCTTAATTAACAACTGAATAAATGGCATTGAAAAGTTTTTCTAACACCATACATGAATAACTCGTAAGCAATCAAGACATTAGATGAAAATTAAACGCAGGCACATCATAAAGTTTTGATGATTTCCACCTGCCTTACACATCTGTTGAAGTGGAATTTGTAGGAAATATAAACTAGTCCATTGTCCATCATTCCGGAAAAAACAAAATATTCTCCTAATCCTTGATGTTTTAAAAATGTGGATGCCATAATATTGTAAGTAGGAATATTGAACAACAATGGCATAAAGGGGAAAAATGTTTATTAAAAAACCTAGAAATGGGCCGGGCGCAGGTGGCTCAAAGCCTGTAATCCAGCACTTTGGGAGGCCGAGACGGTGGATCCACGAGGTCAGGAGATCGAGACCATCCTGGCCTACACAGTGAAACCCCGTCTCTACTAAAAAATACAAAAAACATAGCCGGGCGAGCATGGCGATGCGCCTGTAGTCAGCTACTCGGTGAAGGCTGATTGCAGGAAATGGCGTAAAACCCGGGAGCGCGAGCTTGCAGTGAGCCGAGATTGCGCCACTGCACTCCAACCCTGGGCGACAGACGAGACTCCGTCTCAAAAAAAAAAAAAAAAAAAAAAAAAAAAAAAAAAAAACTAGAAATGGAGTGTGTGTAAATACAATGATATAATAAACGCTACTAATGCAAACTCATCTTCTATATAACAGTTTTAGAAGTTAGCATAGTAAATATATTATCTGTACCTATTATTTTCTTTATTCTGATACATATGGGATTCTTTTGATAGAGAGAGAAAAGGTTCTTTAAAAAAAATAAAATAGGCCCAGCCTTTGTAATTGCTGGGGAAGACAAACCTCCTTAAGTGAGATATGCCTAAATTTATATAAGAATGAAGTATGTAATAAGTAATATAACAGATTAATGATGGATTTCAATTCAGTGGCAGAAGAAAAAAATGAATGAAATTTTGTTTTCTTTCTTTCAAAGGCAAGGTGTTGGGGTGCCGGGAAGAAGGTGGCCGTTGACCAATTCCTTCATCTGACAGGTTGTGTGAACATAAGGATTGGCTCTCAAGATGAAGCAGCCATTTGAAGCTTCCAAAGACCACTCAAGCATAGTCATTAAGAATTTGAATTTTGACAGAAGCAGATTTAACAGGTTTCTTTTTATCTCTGCTGTTCATAAACAAAACTGCCTGAAGAAGGGTGAATCTTCTCTGTTAGCCCCTTACGGGAGAAGACATTCGAATTAAGAAAATGAAACTGAAGAGTGAAGATCTGCTTGGCATAAGAGAAGGAGAGCTGAGTACTCTGAAGTGTAATCTTGCATGGGATTCGAGCAGAGGCTAGTGAGAAGAAAAGCAAAAGTAAATGGTATTGTGATCCCAAAAATGTTCAATGTAATCTGCCAAGCTCATACATGCTTTACTGAGTGATTTTCAGTGGTGAAAATTCTCAGAACAATAGTTTATATCAGATATTTTGTGACATGAACTGAAACAACATTCCAACAATAAGCCTATCCCACCATTCCTGTCCTCCATTCGGGACTGGTAGAGACTGTTAGAGGTTTAGGGGTTGTCCTGATCACAATATTGAGGGGTTCCAGGCAAAACTACACAGATATCAAGCAGCAGATGACTCTCCTCTTCCCTTACCCCACATCCAAACAACTGAAGTCTGGATTTTAAAAATACATTCATTTATAATATTATTTCTTGGAATAAAACAACTATTTCATACTTATTGAATTAATGACTCAAGAAAATACAAAAGACTTTACACTCACAACCTGTATTAATGAATGCATCTTAAAATAAAACTACTAATGATAATCATATTTTAACATAAAACAAAATCAATTTAAACAAAACAAGACACCAATATTAATAGCATGAAATATCCAGGTGTCTTAACTGAATGTGCTATATAAATGCAGACAATTACCTTAAGTGCTTTCCTTTTTCATCCAAAAGAGAATTTGTTTATACTACGTACAGGCAAATACCATATATAAAAAATGTCTTCTGGTGATAAATGTTTTTCATTTTATGCAACCTTCTTGAATTGCATTTTGTGTGTTTACAAATATATACCAAGCTTCTTAGATATTGGCAAAAGAAAAGTATAACCTATCCAAATATCTTCCATTTATATAAAATATACAAATTGCTGCTAAGAAATGATATAACTTTATTCTAAGAGTTCTACAGTCTAAGAGTTTTAAAGTATAGCTGGAAAGGATCTCAAAATGATCATCTAATCCAGCATTAAGACAAGAGCTTGTCTAAGCTATGCTTGACAGTAGGAGGACCATTTCTTTTTTCATATTTTTGTTTCCTCAGACATGGGAAACCACCATCAATACAAATTTCACCTAGCAACCATCAAAGGGTTTGAAAACAATTAATAGATCACTCCCCAGCTGCTGCTTCTCAAAGCTAAACACAAATTCTTTAGCCCTTTCCTGAGAAAACCCAGTTATCCAGACTTCAACTATTTTCGTGACTATTCAGAACTGAGGTTTCTTTTCTTACATTTTTAAAAATGAGAAAACCCAGAGCATACAAAATAAGAGAAAAAGAGCAAGGTGATGCACATTAGAAGAGAGAATGTATCTTATTACACAGTGAATTCGGCTTCTTTCATAGCAGCACCATAATGCAGACTTAGGCACATCTCAAGGCTCATGCTGAAAATCAGATTTTGCTCCACATTTCAACGATCTCCAGTTAGTTCTTCCTGAACCTGACATTTTATTCAAGTTCAAACTTGTATTATTTTTATTAAGAGTGGTAAAATAGTCAGTGTACTAATATAGGAAAGTTTGAAGTCAGTGGCCTGGGTTGGCATCTCTGCTAGTTGTGTGGCCTGGACTGTAATGTCCTCAACTATAAAATGTGAAAATTATTCTCTACATTCTAGATTAGATAATTTGTGGGACTGTCTTAGAAGCCATATATAAATCACCTACCATGGGGCCTGTTGTGTAATAGCCATTCCACTAGAGTTAACTTTCTACCCTAAATTGCTTCTTCCTGAAATACTTGCTGCCTGGTCACTTAAGTTAGATGTATAAAGTTAACCTTCATTATTTCTTTTTTTTTTTAGCTTCCACTTCCAGTTATTTTTCTTTCCTTTCATCCCTACAACATTATTTCAAGCTTTCATTATCCTACAATTAGAAGGTTGCATTTGATGCCTAACTAGTTTTCATTCCTCCACTCTTTTCCCGCTCCATTTTATTTTATTTATGTTTTCAGACAGGGTCTTGCTCTGTCACCCAGGGTGAAGGGCAGTGGCATAATAATGGCTCAATGCAACCTCAACCTCCCAGACTCAAGTGATCCTCCCACCTCAGCCTCCTGAGTAGTTGGGACTATAGGTGTATGCCCAGCTAAATTAAAAAAAAGAAAAAAATTTGTAGGCATGGGTTCTCAACATGTTGCCCAGGTTGGTCTTGAACTCTTGAGCTCAAGCTATCCTCTCAACTCAACCTCCTAAAGTGCCAGGATTACAGGTCTGAGCCACAGCACCTGACCCCTTTCCATTTTAGACAATGGGAAATATCTCATCACCTCCAGTCTTTAAAAGCAAAATGAAATAAAATCTTGCAATGAAGTCTTGTTTTTACCAAATAAAGTTCCAGTTCAACATTACATAAGGCTTTCACAAGGTAGTTAACCTCCTTTTTCTCCTAATTTACACAGCACTGGTCCCTTCTTCCCCTTTCACAGAACAGCCTTCATCTGTACTGCAGATATTTAAATCCTACCTTAAATGTCACCTTAACCCTTTTCCTTGCCCTAGGGGAAAATAAACCATTTCCCATTTGTTACTATCTGTACTATTACATTTAAAACTAAATGATTACCTGTACATGGATCACTTGTACTAAAGATCCTAGAATAGAAATCTTTTGGCATCCAATTATGAAATAAAGTTAAAAATGATCCAAGTAGGTACCCTAATTCAAACCCTCCAATTTTTGCTGTACCTTATCATTTCGGGGTAACTTGTATTTAGGATCTTCGGGAAAAAAAAATACCTGCATTAAATTTTGACTGCTAAGTTTTATTTGCTTGAATCAAATTCATTTATTTTGGGTGGATTTTTCTAATTGCCATTTACTCCCACATTCATGTAGAGTTGACCATTTTTCTGTTATCCAGACTGTACGTTCTATAGATTTCCATCTTATAAATGTCCACAGTTTATAGAATCTATTTACTAACAGTTATTTCCTCATTCTACATTGTAAATACCTTAAGTTTACAAACCATCTTTCATTCGCATCTTCAATAATTAGCACTCTGCCTGACACAGGTAATTTAGACAATTCTTTTAGAATGAATGAATTCACAGTAATAATTTAGACACATAAAGATAGATCCAGATACAGAGTCGGATAAAAATGTACAAAGTGATGCAGCTATCGACATAGACTTAAGGATAAATTATACATGTCTCTTTCCTCAGACAGCTTAGTGATAAGGACTATTGCTGTTATTTTTGAATTTGGATGTTGACTTAGTATTCTGTTTAACAATAAGAATAAGAACAATAATAACAAATACACAATGATTTGCAAACGCTTAATGAATTATGCACCAGTACACATACCAGCTAATGCACTGTGTGCTTTGTATGCTGCTATCAACAAGTCTATGCAACAGTCTGTTATCTACCTTGGTGGATAAGGAATCTGATGCTCTAAGAGGTTAAAAGGTTTTCTTAAGATGACATAACTGTGAGAAATGAAGGTAATTATTATTATCAGTTAAAACAAGACAGTAGGAGTAGAAGAAACAACCAGACTGTGGTAGGCAGAGGAAGTCCAAGTGGAAGAGAAGGATGAGAGAACAGCAGGAAAAGTCCCTGGAATACTTTCCAGCAAGACCATCAGGCATTTAAGGTTGTCCTCTCTTTACGCCTCTAGGGCTAATTTAAATCCATCTTGCCGCGATTTAAGTCTTTCTTTTGGTTTTCAACCCTCTCATAACCTTGAGCTTACGAAAAACAAAACAAAACAAAATCTTCCTGAAATATATTGCTTCCTTTTCCCTCTATAATCGTTTTTTCCCTTAAATGCTCCTAATATCTATCATATTGTATTTTCTTCTGTTTTTCTTGCTCACATTAATTCTCTATAAAATGCTGCACACTGCCTGGGATAAGATAGGAAATAGTAACGTCAGCATCGCTCCCTTTGTCTTTGCATCTCGACCTGAAATAGTCTGTGAGGTTATAAAAGGCATTGGACCATCCCCTCAGCATCGCAGGGCCACAGACAAGTCAATATATTTACATTTAAAACAGATTTCAGGAATTGGGACTTCATGATTTTCCATTACACATGACCAATATCAGTAACTTAGGAATGGAAACACATTTTTTCATCAAATAGTTTGCACATTAGTTTATAAATTGTGGTATGTGGGTAGTGAAAGATCTAAAAAATATGTTTCCTGTTTAAAAATAGGGAAACTATAACTAACAATGATGCACTGTATATTTGAAATGGCTAGAAGAGAGACTTTTGACTGCTCTCACAACAAATAAATTATAAACATTTAGGTGATCAGTATAATAATTACTATGATTTGATCATTACACAATATACATGTAGCCAAACACCACATTTTATCACATAAATATGTACAATTATGTGTCAAAAAGCACAGTTTCAGTATTTATGACTGCTAAAAAACAGTGGTGAGAAAAGAAAGTTGACAGGTATTTTGTGTGATTTCTTTTCTACATACCTCTTGCTTGCAATGTGCAATATTTAATCACCCTTTCATTTTAGTATAAAAATATTATGTTCAACAATGTTAGAATTTATAGTCAAATGGCAGGCAGGCTTGTGTTTCCCATTTATATGTTCATTTTCATAAAAAACAAACAGACAATGTTACTTTCATATACCATACACCTCTTGAAACTAGCGCTCTTTCTTGGTCATAACACTGTATTCCCATCTTTTGGGGCATTACTCAATTTATCCTGCCTACTGATGGCTCCTAAGAGTTTTTGTGACAAATTCCCATGTGTCTGTGGGAGTGGGAAAGAAAATTGTAAAACAACAACAAAAAGATGATCTTTTGAAAATCAGATATATATTCTTGTAATTCTGCACCAAATGTTAGCACTGTCCCAGAAGTTAGCAATTTCTTCAGTAAGGCTATATCACTGTACTTTTATATTTTATATTTGGTTCATGCCAAATTCTTATATAATCCTACCATATTGATTGAATTATTCATCTTGGCTGTAAAAATTCAAAGTAATTAAATTATTTAATTCTTTAAGCTTTCTAGAAAGTCTGAATTAAATCTTTCAAAATGGCAAGGAAAAGCAATTTACCTTTACTAGTTCTTCCTCCTTCTCTTTGAAAATTATCTGTATTTTGAACCTCAGCCACTTTTCTAGTTAATGAAGTTAATGGCTTCATCATGCTATGTAATTCACTTTGTACAATCTATATAATAAAAGCAGAAGATGATATAGAATATTTTTGACGTTCATGACTATTAAGTGTTGAAAAGTAATTAGAATGTAAAAACAGAAATATAAATAAAAATAATGAAACACCAAGGGACATGTTTGCACAGCAATATATCAACTTTAAGAAGCTTGCTTAGAGAAAATTGTAGCAAATATTTCTACAGTAATGATGATTTTCTAGAGCATTTTGATATGTATCATTATACTTCATCTTCACAGCAACCTGAGATAAAAATTCTTTACATTCTACAGAAATAAATTATGGTAAGTTAAGGCTGAACTTGGATCGGTCTCTATAGTATGTATTTCCTTGGCAAATTCTTTGTTTTCCTTTTCCACACTAAAATGTTTTCTGCCCCTTTGAATGCAGATTCCTACACTGCACAATTCTCTCTACATTCTTCTAGATCAACAGGTTTTATTTTGTACTCTAACAATGTATATGATAAATTTAAAATAACTTTTTACTTTTTAAGTTCTAGAGTGGTAAAACTTATAAACCAGAAACTTTTTTCTCCTTCAAATTCTGAAATGCAGTTTTCATTAAAGATTTGTCTTTGGCCCTATTTGACAAGTTCATCCATGGCCACAAACTCAACTGACTTCTCTTCACAGATGCCCCCTAAATCCCCTCTTCCTAAATCCTCACTACTCTCCCCCTTGAGGCCTAGACCAATAGGACTCTGTCTGGAAATCTACTAGGACCCTACATTCAATATTCACCGAATGGAACTGAGTAACAACTCCTAAAACATGTGAATACCATATTTTGGCCGATGTTCCAACCATGCCAGCAGTACCCAGAACTGGAAATCACTCCAGGCCAAGAGACCAAGACCAGTACAATGTCTGCCTACCTGTCTTCTCCCCATTCTCTGTCTTACTGCCATTACCAGAGCTCTGGTTACCACCATGTAGGTACTCAAAAATTGCCAATAAAATGAAGCACCACCTTAGAGTTTCCTGCTATTATTTCTCAAATGCTATAAATGTATAAGCTCTTTCCATAGGAAAAAAAAAAATTACAGACTGAGGATAGTGGCTCACACCTGTAATCCCAGCACTTTGGGAGGCCTATGTGGGTGGATCACCTGAGGTCAGGGGTCTGAGACCAGCCTGGCCAACATGCTGAAACTCCGTCTCTACTAAAAATACAAAAACTAGCTGGGCATGGTGGCAGGCACCTATAGTCACAGATACTCAGGAGGCTGAGGCAGGAGAATCGTTTGAACTCGGGAGGCAGAGGTTGCAGTGAGCCGTGATCATGCCATTGAACTTTAGCCTGGGCAACAAAGTGAGACTCCATCCCAAAAAAAAGAAAAAAAAAAAGAAAAAAAGAAAAACAAAATTACAGACCCCTTACGTTGACCTTAATTATGCTTTCATATTGTTAGTCATAACTTAAACGTACAAACCTAGATATAAAATTTCTATTTTGATAGCTATGTAATCATAAACCAAAGCATTTTTCAAATGAAACAAACTACAAAATACACCTTTCATAATGACTCTAATTTAATATGTTAAATGATAGTGTGTTGCTGAAACTAAACCTTACCTTAATATGAGAATACAAATTAGCTACTATAATATAAATTCACTTTACTTTGTAAGCCTACACCACCATACGTCCCTCTAATTTCTCCATAGAAACTTATCTGAAACTTTGTTTGGTCTTCATATGGCTAATATGCATTATTTATACATTAACTCCACCACTGTAGTTTTCTCATTCTTCTACAACATTAAATTACTAGAATTGGATCCCCATATTACCATAAATACCAATAAAATATCAACCACTGAAATTATGTGGGGAAAATATATATATATATTTTATATATAGTCCAGAACCGGAGTACAATGGTGTACAAATCTCGGCTCTCTGCAATCTCTGCCTCCCGGTTCAAGCAATTATCCTGCCTCAGGCTCCCAAGTAGCTGGGATTGCAGGTTCGCACCACCATGCCCAGCTAATTTTTGTGTTTTTAGTAGAGACGGGGTTTCAACGTGTTGGCCAGGCTGGTCTCAAACTCCTGACCTCGTGATCCTCCTGCTTTGGCCTCCCAAAGTGCTGGGATTACAGGCATGAGCCACCTTGCCCAGCATGGACAGGTGTAAGCACTGTGTCCAGTATGATGGGCACATGCCCACCATGCCCAGCTGAAAATAATTGTTTATGTCATAGCCATATAGATAATTTTGAACAAACTCAGGTTAATTTTGAGATTATAAAATGAAAACGGAAACATTCTCTTAGAGACTATATCCATAAATTTCCCAGTAGTCTCCAGGACAAAGTTGGAGAAACACAAGTCTATATATCTGGAATAGCACCCTGGCATTTATCATTATCACCATAATAAACTCTAATAGATGATTCAGTGTTGGGTGAATACACCTTCTTATTGCTGAGCTCTCTCTTGTGCATTAAGCTCTGTCATTCCTTGAACCTTGCTTATGGTGGTAAGCTTAATTTCTTAGTATTTCATGTATTTGCTTCACTTGTCCTATTGCCTACTGGATGAAAAGCTACTTTGGGCTATTTAAATATTTATATACTTAGTTTAAATATTCATATTTAAACTTCTATAGCACCAAACACAGTGCTTCCCATCTGTTAGGTACTCCACTGTGTTCATTTATTTAATACTCATTTATTGAACTTCTACAATCTTCCCAGTAGCTGCAAGGACTGAGCATGGTGGTAGACAAATTACAGTCTTTGCCCTTAAAGAGTTTATATTGTGATGGGGAACCAATTATAAAACAAGTATGTGACATCATTTCTGATTAAGTGATAAGGCAAAAATAAAGGTTGGTCAGGAGAATGCCAAAGGAAATTCTTTACCTAGAGTAGTCAGGAAAGGCTGTACCAAAGAGAAGTTAAGTGAGCTGATATCAGCTGAATCTAGATTCAGCTTCATATTTTATTAATAATATCCATTTGTCAGTTATAGCTTCCAATGGACTAGTACTTCTTAATTGCAGATAAATTATTCTGCTTATTTTTTGTGACAGGAGATCAACAAATTTTTATTTTGGTATCTATCATCAAATCACCATAAAAACAGCATGGCTGGGCACCATTTCCTCCTATTTAATGGATGATGAAACCAAGTCTTAGAAAAGTATCCAAATACTTATTCCAAAGTTTGAATTAATCGCTACTTGTTGAGCTGTAAATCAAACTTAAACCTATTTGATTCATTGTCTTTTCATTATACTACATCAACTTCTAGTATATTAAAAGTTCCAATAATGTTTTCATGGTGGTCACATAACCTTAGTAATTAACAATGAATGAAATTATAGGACAGGAAAAGTGTGACTATCAAAATATCCTAACACAATATGTTGCCTAAGTCTAAAATGACAAAGTAGTTGATGTAATTTAATGTAAGCATATAGTTTTAGTTTAGATGACTTTCAAATTTTCAAAATGAAGACAGCTTAAACAAGGAAACAGTTTCAATGCCAGTAATAAGCAAGTTACTGTAAGTTACAACATGTGGATGCTTTGGTTAAACAGCGAATACAACAAGAAGAAAAATTAAGTTTGGGGTAAGCAATACAATATCAAAAAAGATCTGTCTGACCAGTCCTGAGTATAAATGATGAGTCATGTAATTCTTGTGAATGACTAATGAGGTTAGCAGGGCTGTTTTTGCTGAAGAGCCAAATTACATTTTAATTCATTTAAAATAGGCTTTTGAGATTAAAGCTAATAAAAAACAAAATTCATGCAACAATAGAAACTACTTTTAATGTCCTTGGATTAGAAATATGTATCTTTTTTACTATAAAATACTTCTGCTTTGATAAAAGATGTTCATCATTATCACAACATCAATATTTTGATCGCCATCTCATTTAATTCCTTGGAGAGCTGAGACAAGGCCCAGAACAAGCTAGAAAGAAGTCTACAATGTGCACTCAACAACAGTGTTCCAACATTATTAAAATAAGGATGCATGCTTCCTTCTACCCAACTTTTTTTGTTTTGTGTTAAAATCTTGAGGGGAAAGAAAAAAAAGAGTCTTGTGAAAGTGGAGGAATGTGCCAGGCACAGTGGCTCACGCCTGTAATCCCAGCACTTTGGGAGGACGAGGTGGGCAGATGATGAGGTCAGGAGATCAAGACCACCCTGGCCAACATGGTGAAGCCCCGTCTCTACTAAAAAAATACAAAAATTATGTGGGCATGGTGACGGGCACCTGTAGTCCCAGCTACTCGGGAGGAGAATCACTTGAACCCGGGAGGTGGAGTCTGCAGTGAGCTGAGATTGCACCACTGCACCCCAGCCTGGGTGACAGAGTGAGACTCTGTCTCAAAAAAAAAAAAAAAAAAAAAAGAAAGAAAGAAAGAAAGAAAGTGGAGAAATGTGGTTTTGTATTTTTAATAAAGCTCACATCAAAACAAAGAATTCCCTCATTTCTCTATATTTACAATATTTCCAGGTCACCTTCTTTGTGCTAATGAAATTCTGGATGATTAGAACATTGCAGAAATCTCCATTTTACATAATACATGCTACCCTTCCACCAGAGTAAATAAGCTGAAGAAGCCCTAGCAAAAGAAGCAATATTTATCTTTCCTGTTCTCAAGATCTTGTCTCATTTTTGTTTGTTTTTCTCTGCATTATGGTTATGTCTCTCCTACTTCCCCACTCTAATTTGTGACTAGTTATATTTAGAACTATGTCTTCTAAGGGATTTATAAAAGGACTCATGAAAAATATCAAGGGTATATCTTTGAGACAGAAATTTTGATCCAAACAAGAGGGTGGGAGAAAGTGAGGTGAGAACTACATAGTTGGATATATTTGCTTTGCTAATCACTTTACATATAAACTCTCCCATTTCAACTCAGACTTATCCCAAGGGAAAGATATTTTAATTTCTCAGATGATTACTGGATACTCCGAGAGGTTAAATGGGTTTACCCAAGGTCACACTGGAAGGATATGGTAGAGGTGGGATGTGAGCTCAGATCTTGGAGCTCAGTGTTTCGTCCACTCTATGTTGTTTCCCAACAAAATGTATTGTCTTCTTAAATGGACTGAACCAAAATCTTCTGGAGCAGTAGATGTAAATGCAAAACTTTCCCATTTTAGCTTCAGCATTGCTGTGGACAAAGCATGATTCTTTATTCGATTTCACTGAGCAGAACTGGCGAAGAGGGATGGATGTGTAGGTGTGTCCTTGAGGATTTTAGTACCCCCAGGGAAGAGGGACATGGGCTATGCTTCTATCTACAGAGACAGATCCACCAAGAAGCTCCAGATATGCTTACTTTTATTTATAAATAGAAATCCCTTTCTCTCAGCAATTATGTAGAATATTGTGCTGTCTTTCATCCCTTAAGTCTTCTGCAGAGAAAAATTGAAAAATTGGGAGGACTCCACTTGTGGGTTGCTAATGTCTCTCTCTAGTCTATAGCCTCTTCGTTATTTTCCAGGTAATATGGTCATACCCACGAAAACGGTATAATTAATTTGTAAAGAACAAAACATTTAAAAAGTAAAAATTACTAACAAATTTTATTGATTCTAAGATGTATCAGTTAATGTCAATGTTACGCGATCATAGTCTTCATATTCATTTACCTATAGGAAAACTCATAGAGAGGATGTATCATTTATTCAAGAAAGCTAGAAAATGGCTGGACAGTAATTTCAGTGCCTGAGCTTACTACTTTATTAGTAATATTCGATCCAAAGTTATGTCACCAATAAAAATCCCTAAGACTCTTAATTCCATAGGAACCAAGAACATGTTTTTACTTTTTCATATTTTAGAAGCTAACGCAGCTCTATTTGGTATTTAATATACGGGAAAGAGGTGGAAGACAGGGAAAGAAAAGAAAGAAGGGGAAGAAACAAAACTGAAAGGGAAGAAAAGGGGACAGGAGATGAGGTAAGAGAAGGGGAGGGGAGGAGAGAAAATAGGAGGGGGAAAGGAAATGGAAGGAGAGAAGGAAAGGAAAGAAATGAAGGGAAGGAATGGAAGTTTGAAGTAAGAAAGGGAGAAAAAAAGAAGGAAAGAAAAGATTTGATTCAAACTTAAGAGTTTTTGCCATGTCAGTATCTGTGGAGTTGATGAAGTATCTGGAAGTAGGTTTCTCTGGACCTTCCATTAGTCTATTTAGGTCCACAAAAGCAGCCCTCTCATATATACTAGTTATAGAGAAAGAGCAGTATATAAAACCTAAGGAAATGAAAGAGTCTTAAAGGAAATAACTTAAGAATGTTTCAGGATTAGAAGAGATAAAATCTAATGAAAAACACCTGGCAAAGATAAAGATGTAAGATCCAGTGCCAACAATACTGAACTCTAATTTGATGAAAATGTGGTTAAACTTACTTCATATCTTTGAACTCTGTCTTTCTATTCTGAAATGATGGGTCTATATCTAGGATGCTTGGTTACTTCCACTTTCAAAAAAGCTATCTTGACTGCACTAGCACAGAATTAATTTTTCTAATCATATTTTATCTCATTTAAAAGAAGACAATAGATACCAAAATGACTGCTCCCACCAATACATGTTTTCAAATAAATAAATTATAAACTGAGTTAAAGCTTAAGATTCCTGTATCTTTCAGAAGCACTCACTTTTTGAGAGCTTACAAGTCAGAGAGGACTAGAAAGAAAATAAGATGACTCAGGTATGTCTTATTCAGTATTAAAGTGTCGACATTTACATTTTTATCAGCATTATGCTTACAATAAGGTTTAGGATGCATTGCCTCTTAGTTATCTTATGATATTATTGATATAACAATATCTTATTTTTTGATAATAGAGAGGTAAGCCTTTTTCCAGTAACAATATGCTCTTCTCACATTTCACAGAGGCATGAAATGTAACATGGTATATTACCTCTATTTCTATTCCAGAATCTAACTTATATCCTATTGTATGTGTAAATTCAGTTAGACAATTTAAAAAGGGGGAATAATTCAAGTTATACAAATTCAGAGTTAATTCACCATGTAAAGGGTAAGAAAGCAAGGATGAAATATTTGGACATCCTTGGGCTTGCCTAGGAAGTAGCAGCTAATTTGGGAAATAACTGAAACATTAACCCATAGATGTTCCATTACCATCATCTCCTAGCGACAGTCATTTAATATAGTCCTTCCTAGGCTTGTGATTCACCTTCTTCCAACATCTATTCTGAATGCCAAATCCTAAAGGAGGATATAGAAATGCCTTCAAATACTTCAATTTATGCATCCCTTTTTTTTCTTTATGACCAGAGGCAGAAGTTTTGGTAACTATTGCACAAGTGTTGCTTGGGGAAATCTCTGAACATTATTAAATAGCCAAACCTCTAGTGCTACTCATTCCAGTACATACCACAGAGAGCTGCCCTGGTGAGAAGTAACTGGATTGCCAATCCCACTTCTGTAATTTCAGCCATCTGTACTTGTGACTTTTGATTTACATTTCAAATTTGAAACAGTTATTTGTTTTCTCTGTTCAAAGCATCAAAATTCATACGGCATGTCTCTCCAGAATTAGTATTCATATGGGCCTTTTGTTTCACCTCAGTTCCAGCTGTTTCAAATTTGGTAAAATCCACCCTGTCATTTTTGCCCAACGCAGTAACAGACAACAGAAACTTAATGATTTATTCACAATGTTACAGAATAAAGATGAGGATGCTGTACACTGTGGATAAACAGAATAGTAGTTGGGGGGAAGTGCTGACCTGATTTTTATCTGTTTCTGTTATTGAATGGAAGCCTTGGAAATATGTTTTTGCTACATTAGAACTGGATTTGTTAAGCCCAGCAAATTATGGACTTGTACTTTTCCCTTATTTCTTAAGCTATCGGTGAGGATTCCAACTTCCAAGAACTAAATGCGTATAATAAATTGATGAAAATGGCAGTCACATTTAGGTGTGTACAAAGGAACAAAATGTCAAGAAAGGTATCGTCTTTTACTTCCTAATAACCGAGGTTCATTTACAAAGTAATCACTGATGGACATAAAACTTTTACCTAGAAATAGTAGAAACTTACAGCCTAACTTTAAATGTAAAGACTACATACTAAATATACAGTGAAGTCTTAATTAGCAGTATCTATCAATTGGATTTTGTTTTATTGCCTTTGAAGGGGGCAAGAAAATAAGAAATTAAGTTTGCTTGGAGAGTTAATCAAATATAGATGAAATAAAAATCATTCGGTGTTTGGACCACAATTGCTATTTATCCAATCCCGATATTCTGGACCAGTGCCATCCAATAGACTGTGCAATGATGAAAATGTTCTTTATCTGCAGCTGCTCATAGCAGCCACAAGTCGTGTGTAGCTACTGAGAAGCTGAAATATGGTTAGCGCAATGAAAAAATATTTTTTAATGTTAATTGTTTTTAATGTAAATAACCCCATGTGGCTAGTGGCTACCACATTGGATGGTACGGTTCTATACCGTCTATATCTGTTGTTCTCTACAATAAATATTCAGACTCAGAATAAGGATGATAATATTATATATTCTCAAAGTTCAAAGAAAAACTACATTATTAACCAAAATTGTATTATTAAAATTAAATCTATACTAATGCGCTTTTTAACAAGATTTTCAATAGCATAGATTCAAACCTAGGAAAGCTGCCTAGGTGATTTGTGATATGTACTTTACCATAAAAAGGTAGTTTAACAGAAAACATATGGGTCTGTAGAATCAGTCCTATGTTCAAATTCTCACCCAAACGTTTCCATGCTATGTGCCTTCAGGCAAGCTACCAATTATTCTAAAGTTCATTTTCATTCTCTTTGAAAGTTTGAAATAACTGTAACATAACAATAATGTTAAAAGGATTAAATGAGATAATCTGCAAATACAAGGTACCTGGCAGAATGCCAGGGATAAAATATGTATTAGGTAAATTTCCCATTTCTCAAATTCCCAAAGTATATTAGCTATACAAGGTTTAATCACACACACAAACCCTCCTCCCCCAACAACAAAACATAAAACTCCAGAAAGTTTAAATGTATTTTAATGAAAAAATGAGGATGAAAAGTTTTATACAATGTTATTTTTTCCTTTTATTCACTGTAAGCTAAAGGATCACAATCTTTTTCCTGCTTTGTTAATTATCAAATTCAATGTTTAGAAAAGTAGCTGCTATATACTAGTCATTCCACAACATTTGTTAAATGAGGAAGGCACAAGCAAATATGTAGTCACACGCCTTTAAGTTCTTTAGATTTCATGATTTCACAGTTATACTAATTTGAAGTTCAGACAGCATTAAGTTATTAGTCCTCTTCCCTCAGACTCAGCCTGTCTTGTTACTTTTTCAAAATGACTCTTATTTTTATTCTTCCTCTCTACTATGAATGCCTTTTCTCTACTCTGATGACCTCAGCCTGATGAGTATATGAACCTTCTAGCTGCCAGCCTCAGTTCTAGAGCTGCATCATTGATTCTAGCCTTTATACCAGCAAACCACACTCTGTGGTTTCAATAAGTTCAATGGTTAAAGAAACACTAGTAATATTACTAGGAAGAAGCCAATGCTTCCAAATAATTTAAACACTCATATGAATGCATATTTTTGAAAATTATTCATATCTGAAGGCAAGTAGATAAAAGTTACATTTTTGCTCCATCTTTAAATCCAAATGCTATATTTTTATAAATATATGAATGTAGAATAGAGACTATATTACAAATCCACTCTTGCTTGGATTTGCATTTCCCCTCAAGAATAAAAGGAACCAAGTTACTGCCAGAGCAGCAGGAATTAAGCACAAACCCAACTTTTCTTATATTTGCTACAGGAGTCATAGGAAGAAATGTGTCACTCTTAGAAAACTTCTCTGTCATAGAAAAGTCATTGTGGTGAAATAAATTTATTTCAGAATTGTTGCTATAAAATACCTTCAGTCATTTCTTCCTAATAAATTGCTTTCCATTATAGCATTCCCCAGATCAGGAACTAAGTATTTTCTATTTCTCACTGTATTAATTTGAAATATCTCACTTTTGCCTTCAAAGTTGTCAATGCACTAGTCCCCCCCTGGACTTTTACAGCTTTGCTGTCTAAAACCCTCACAAAACTCATCATTCATATTAGCTAAACCCATCATTGTGTGTAATGAACACTCACTGATCATTCTGGATGTTGAGACTTGAATAAAATGTTTCTGGTCACCTCACTTGTATTTATTTAACAATTTAAATCCTAACAAACACAATCCTTCCACTACCTTAAAGCTTGACATTCAGCAATCCCTCAACTTGACCTCCTCTGAGGTTTACTGAACACGTGATTAGCTTCTTGCACTGTTCACTCCTATTCCACGTGCTTCAGTTTTGACACTTTTATTTAATGGAAGAGTGGTTGATATCTATAATTTTAAATTAGGCTTTTTAAAAACTCTCCCTCTTTCCAGTTCGTTGCACTTGCCCAATTTATAATATAATAAAGATTAATTTAATCTAATTTCTTGCATTGCATTATTTACTAAGTGAACATTACTGAGTTTCTCTATTGTTTTAAATCTAATAGGCAAAAGTGTTTTCCCAATAGTGATTATTGTGGGGAGGGATAACATTATTTTAAAGTATTTTATAAGCATAATAAATGCATCTACCAACAAAGGACAATAATAACTCTTGATACTGGACTAAGAATTATACCTATCAAAAGGCTTCAAATAATCTAGTGAAATGAAACGATCCCTGTGTTTGGTACATAAGTGGTTCTCAGTACATGAGTGTGGAATGCTAAATTGTATAAGATTATCTATAATACATTAGTATGCATATATAAAGATAATAACCCAAAGTAGATGAATGCATGATTTAATGTTAAAAAGGTGTTTAGTTTATGTAGGGTAATAGAGGCCACATAGATCTCAATCTCTCCACTAGTACTTCAAAATCATACACATGAAAAGAAGAGGAAATAACCTCAACCTATAGCTACAAATAAGTAGGAGATTAAAAATACTAAACACTCCAAATGACATGTAACAAGGAGGAAATATACCCTAACTGGAAGAGTCAGCTTAAGTCCATGCTAAAACAGAGCATAGCAGGAAAGAGAAGAGGCGATGAAAACCTAGCATTTGGAACACAAAACTGTTCTTCAAGAGAGATTCTCAGAATGAGTAAGACATGTCTCAAACTTAGTAGATGAGAGATTTAGCTACTCTTCAACTTAAAGAGAGAGCTCATAAGGACGCAAGACCAGAAGTCTTGAGGCATTCCTGTTAGGGGAAATAAATAGGTAACTGTGGAAATAGAGGTATCCCTGAGAGTCATGAAGGTAAAGACTAAGTATTCCTGTATGTGTGTACGTGTATTTCCTTGAATGTGAAATTTAAACTATCAGAACTGAAATGAAATATTTTTGGGGGAACAAAAGGAAATTGTGATATAAAAGTTGACAGAATTCAGAAGGAAAATAACAAAAGAAATCTCAGAGATGAAGGATAAATCCAAAGTTCCCAAGGGAGGACAGATTTGACTTAAATAATAAAGAGCATCTAGCGACTTAATAGACACAACAAAGAGAGCAAAAAGTATATGAAAGAGAGCTACAAAATGGTTCAACATATATACAATTTGTTTCCTTAAAGAAAAACAATAGACATAATTAACATTTAAAATCATAATCTAAAAAATATTTCTGGAAAATCAGGAAGCCCTAATTTAACATTTTTTAAAACATTTATAGGTTTAAGTAGTTTACTATGTAACATGAAAAAATGATCCAGAAACGCTAACTCAGGTCATACTTTAATAAAACAATTATATTTTAAAAATAAAGAGAAAAAAATCTGGGCTACTTGGCAAAATAAGCAAATCATTTACAAAAAAATTAATATCATCTATCATATTGGTATCATACTTCTCAACAAGAACATACAAAGCAAGATACTAAATTAATTAATTAAAATATTTAAAAAATTTAAAGAATGAATGAGCAAAGTCCTTATGATCCAACCAATGTTTCCTTTAAGTATCAAGCCTATACGAAAACACATTTCAGCATGCAAGAATTCAGGGAGTACTGAAGTTCAAGTCCTTCCTGAGGAATCTGCTAGAAAAAAAAATGTTTTATATATTCAACAGACCACTGGGAGGAACTTAGCAAATGAATAATAGTGAGTGTTTATTGTATTCATTTCAGATTTATGACCAAAACAAAGATGGGGACAAACGGAAAGAATGGCACATAAATACGCTATTACATGTTTTGACAAGATAGAACCATCTTAATTAAAATAATGACAAAGGACTAGGCATAGTGGCTTATGCCTGTAATCTCAACACTTTGGCAGGGTGAGGCAGAAGGCTTGCTTGAGTCGAGGAGTTTGAGACCAGACTGGGCAACATGGCAAAACCCCATGTCTAAAAAGAAAGAAAAATATTAGCAGGGTGTGACAGCACGTGCCTGTAGTCCCAGATACTTGATTTTGGTTGTAGTACTGGTGAAATAACTAAACCTATTTTTTGCATATTATAGAAAAAGCCAAATGAGGTAAAAGCATTGCTTTGTTGGGAATCAGGATTTTCATCATGGGAGAAGAGAAATAGAAATGAGATGGGGAAAGTCAGGAAAACTGCAATGTTTAACCTGAGTCAGAGCTAATAGTATGACTTCATAATTAGAAAACAATAATATATGTGTCTGTGTTCCAGATCTCTCTATCCACTGAAAGAGTCTGGAAATAAGGATACTATGATAGTAAGAAGCACACTTAGTGCCTGTATATTGCCTTTTAAAAAGAACCAAGGCTCCTTGAAGAAATGCTGATTTCAGGTCCGGAGTAGGAAAAGTACAAACTGAAAATTAAATACATTTGGGGGCAAGGAAATCAAAGACCTGCTTGGTGGCTGGTAGGAACATGAGATGAGGTCAAAGAAAAAAAAAAAAAAAGGTTTTCCCTATTGAGCAAATTTGGACCACTTTTTTATGTACAATATACCAATGAAAAAGTACCACTTTAATGAGAGTATAGCTTAGTGAATTTTCATGACCAGAATACTCTCTTTTAACAAGAAGCCAGATCAAGACATACAATAATATTAGAAGCAATATTTATACGCCATCAAGAGGTATACATATGTAGAGAGACAAAAAGGAATATATAAAACACAGACTGGAATTTGCATCTAAAATTCAACATAGTCAAACAATATTATAAACTACCAATTATTTTTTGTTTTACTTTTCACAGAGCAGGTATTTAATCCAGAACATTTATTTGATTTCTGAATTTCAGTTCTAATTTTAATTGGTTGACCAGCTAGCATGCATTTCATTGAAAAATACATAAAAATCCAATGAGTTTTGCATTAGTTAAAATAATCCTAAATTTTACTGTTGATCATATTTTACTACTTTTACTTTTACTACTTTTAGTGTTGATCATATTTTACTACTTCTGGATCACAAGCTTGCAAAGCACTGTTATTGATAGAAAATATGGTCTGGGTACATAGTGCTTTCAAAATATTATTTTGTTTGAATGTTGGTTGAATGACAAAGCAAATGAAATAAGCTGGTATATACAATTAAATAACAACTTTGAACTTATATTTTATTAGTTCTACTCAAATATGACTAATTATGACATCAGCCATTGCTTGCCAAGGAAATATAACCTGTACTATAAAACAATTCCCTCCCTGCCAAAACAATCCCTGGAATTGATTTTGAAAAGAGAAATAAATCTTTTAAGAATTCCTAATTGGATCACGGCTTTAGTAAATAAACTGTTTTTGAGAAAAAGTAAAAAAGAAAAGCATCTCAAAATACTATATAACTTTAAATAAGAGAAAATACAATTCATATTTCTCATGTGACCAGCAACAAACTGTGTGTAAAGAAAAAAATTAAAAAATACAATGCTGTAGTTAATTCCTGCTGTTTATTTTCCATGGAATTAAAAGGCACTTTTAGCTAATCTTCAGGAGCCTTATGGCCAATGGATTATTTGAAATTTAGTATGTGGACACTAAGAACTTTATACATTGACCTGTACACCTTTGCTCTTAAAGACAAGTAAAAATTTAATTAAACTCCTGTGTAAATTTTGTAAGAGATATTGCATTCTTAAATCCCAGTAAAAATGGTGTTATTGCAAATGTAAGCATCAAATATCTGAATAAACACCATTATTACTGCACATGGTAGAAAAATCTTTATAATATTTGTCATTTTATATATCATACATATTGTGATGTACACATTATACTCAGTGTGACATATACATCACATTATTTATATATATAAAATGATGATATATATGACATATATAATATATATAAGATGTGGGGTCTTGCCATGTTGCCCAGGTTGGTCTCAAACTCCTGGGCTCAAGTGATTCTGCTTCCTTGGCCTCCCAGTGTTGGAATAACAGGCATGAACCACCACACACCAATATTTATCACATATATTTTTGACAAAGCTTATTTTTCTAAATCACATATAGACTTGCTGCCAGCATTAACCTACAGGCAAACACTTTATTTTTCTTGTAAAATATTTAGTTGAAAATACAATTGATACTGATGCTTCTGTATTTACTTTCTATTATTGAGAATTTATCCTATATAATATACATCTTAGAGTACCTGAAAGTCAGGGACAAGAAAGACTCCTTTAGGTCTTAAGCAATATTTTCATTACATTAATAATAGTTTGACAACTATTCAATTTAATAAAGTTTAGATTAAATTATTCTCAGTAGTCTTTCTCCTCTGAGAATGAAAGCAATTACTTATTTCGCTTATTCATTTAAGGTGAGTTCCCTCACAAGGGTAGTCTAAATTTGAGTTCATGGAGAAGTCTGGACTAGTTACTTCATTCCTAAAAACTGAGATAGTTTGTGTGTCTGTGTGATATCAAGGTTAATGTATCTCTAATACGTACATGTGTATGTGTGTGTATGTATAGCAAGGGTAACACACATATATATATTTTTTTTTCCAAAATGAAGAGACAAATGCATTTTTTTAACTGTGAGAATTCATGAAATTCTAAAGCTAATTTAAGTGTTGTCTAAAAATTTTAAGAATTTTACTTCTTTAAGATTTCTGTGGACAAGACAATAATACAGGAAGAAGTATATATTAGTATTAAGTTTAAAATTTACTAACTTTCTTTGGAAGAATATGTGAATAAAACAAGTCTTAAAACTTTTCTATTTTAACTGTCAGGAATAACACCTTTTGGAAAATCTAATATGATGAGTAATTCTCTGAAAGACCAATTATTTGGGCATTAATATCTTAAGCAATATTTTGCTTAGCTAGAAAGTTTGGGCTCCAAATGGAAACCTTTGTCTTTATTTTAGGTCATTTCCAAATATCCATACCATTTTCTTGACCTTAAAAATCAGTCGTTTATATTTTTTGCTTTGGAACCAAAGGGCAAATATCTTTAGAGGCAGTGGTGGTAGAAACAAACAAACAAACAAACAACAACAACAACAAAAAACAGCAAATAAGACCACGTAATTAGTCTAGGACTGGAGGAGGGTGAAGCCAAAGAAGCTACTGTCTAAATCAGAGAAAGAAAATATATAGTAATTAAGAGAGACATAAGCTGTCCTCCATATCAATTTAATCTTTCTGCATTAGGAGAAAAGATGTATTATAGATTATGTAGTTATTGTCTATCACTCCAGAAGTTCAGTTCAAAAATTCTATTAGTTCTAGACACTCTTAATTTTCTAGTCTTAACCTGGAATATTACCACTCATTTTTTATAGTAGTAGTTGACACTATGACTTAATTACAGCATGCTGAGTGTTAGGAGAATATGATAAATGAACAATAAGGTTGTTAGTGTGATATATAAGCAAAAGTTTCTTACATTGGCTTTCCATATGCATTTGTCCTTATGGGAGGGTAATTAGAAAGCTAGGCGAAATAACTCCTAACCCCCCGACACACAAATTACAAATGTCTGTACCTCAAAACACAACTGGAAGATTCAATTAAAATCTTAAGTACTTTATCAACTACAGGTTCTACCATAGACTTTGGCATTGAATCAATCTAAAGAACCTGGTATGCCATTAGATAAACTGTTCTTCTTGAAGTTATATAAATTACAAATTAAAACAAGAAGGAAAACACAAGAAATATTTTCATCTTTTAATGAAGACTTTTAAAATAAATGTACAATTTTAGTATTATTTAATGTTGCACTAGCATTAAAGTTTCATCCTATGACCCAAGCTTGCTCACTATCTGACATGTAATCAAAGTTGAAATAAATTCATGTGAAGTTTTATTTAACATATTATAGAGTGTTAAACATTATTTTTTTTTTCCTATAAAGAATTCCCTGAACTCGATGATAAACAGCATTTGTTTTCATTACCTGGGGTAGCAAAGACAATTAACTGCCCACAGGATTTCTGTTCCCTAGTCACTGGGTGCAATTGTGGTTGGGAAGTAGCAGTCAGGCAAGGGATTTCATTTCCCAACCATGTCTGCATCTATAATAGGACCATTTGATGAGTTTCTACATCTGGGAAATCGGCAAAAGTGATAGGTGTTACCCACGTGTAGGTCAAATTAAGATGCAAATATGTCTTCTGAGTTGCCTCTTCTCCCATCTGCAGGCTGATACAGAAAGTTCTGAGACCTCAAAAAATGTCAAATCTACAAGAAGGAAGGTGATATTGCCACTGAATCACTATGTGGAACATATCTACCAGCTGTCCAGCAACATCCACATTTTACTTTCATAAATTTAATTTCTAATTTGTAAACTCCCTGAAATTGAGGGTCTTGTTTGTTACAGCAGTCGGTAATACTCAAACTGATCTATATGGTGTTCAGCAGCATGGAGAAGGTAGAGTGTTGAATCAGAAGCTTTTTCTGGTATCTAAGCGAAGTGGCATTCCCACAGAAAAATAAATGAATTTGGAACTCTCCATAAAAGAGTAAGGTTGAGGCAATTGCAGTATTTTAGAGCTCACCAAGATTGACCAGTTTCCACTAAAATAGATGTTTAAGCTGAATTCATGCACCTGGGCTTATAGTACAATTTATTTAGATACACTTTTAACTAAGAAAAAATAAGAGGAAGAGAATAGGCTCATACTTCTTGGCATATGACAAAATTTGTTTTGACATTCCCTCAAATGTTTGCATTCTTAAACTTTCCAGTAAACAACTCAGTTTAGTTTTGGAATATGGTGGAAGCGAAAAAAAAAAAAAAAAATCTCCTCTTAAAGGACTTCACAAAATTTACTTCTTAAAACATAGACTTTTTTTTTTTTTTTTTTTTTTTTTTGCCTCACACCTCTTCAGGAATATTCCTTAGGCTAGGAGCTACAGACCACAATGATGGCCCACCAGCCAGGATCCTTCACCACAAGCTGGTGAGGGGTTCAGAAGACACCAGGAGAGCTGGAGATGCAAAGGAATTTAAACAGTCTATTTTCTGGTAAACAACTGTAAGATCTTTACTCTCAAACAGTGAGCTGAATTTTTTCCTAAGGTTACTGGCAAAAAATAACAGTAACACACACACCACACACACACACACACACAAACACAAAACATACACACACAAACAGTAGAGGCAACTGATGAAATTTGTTAAAAAAAAAAAAAGATATAGGCAATATTTTAACAGGACCATATTAGATTAATCAAAGAGATAATTAAACAGATAGAATAAAGAATAGAAAAATAAAGTAAGAAAGGAAAGGACGGAAGAGGGAGGGGCTTAACCAGTTTGTATATTTCAAAAGAAAGATAGTAATATTTTCCCCTTTTGAGGTGTTGATAAAGTACATATATTAAAAGTTAAATAAATTTAATGTGTGTATTCACTTTCCTTAGTACCTTCCCATTAATGACAATTTAAATTAAAACAACTGTTTAATGGTAAGGAAAAGTCACTTAATTTCTAAATTTTCAAGTAGATGAACAGTCCAATACATTTTATGCATATGAATAGTACTCTACTGAATCTTTTTTATTTATGGGACAGAAGGCAGTTATCACTTTTGAAGGGTATTTTTCTCCTCCAACTCCAGCCATGCCTAGTTGTCCGTAAGTGTCAATAATAACAGCTCCCAAAAGCACCACTACCACTCCGCCATCACCCTTTATAAAACCCTTATTATTTTTGGAGAGGGGAAGAATCTACATAAATATATGTAACTAAGACATTTCCTTGTTTCTGAATTAGCTTTAAACAAAATTATTAAAAGAATTCTAAAAAACACATCAGTTCTCAATATATTATGATGACTTCAAAATATCATTTACGTGTATAAAATATAGGGAATCTTTATAGGAAAATATTTGTTTATAAGTATCTTATATTAATAAGCAGACTGTATCATATTGTAAAATTTTTTCATTAAATATTGATTTTTAAAAAACTTTATAGCCTATAACACAAATGATTCTGATAACTAAAATTGTACTTGTGTAAATAACCAATTTCTCAACAATGTCATATGAGGGATGAATTAGAATGTGAAAAACAAAGACTTGATACACATATTTATAAGATAAATGCGCTAGAAAAATATGAGCCAAATACAGACAAAATACATTAATTTTTCATAGTGCTTAAAAATGTTAACAAAATCAGTTTTTTAAAAATAGTAAATTCAAAAATAATACATCTTTATTTTAAACTTTGGATAAAGCATGTAAAATTGGAGTCATTTCTGCTCTTCTAGCCAAAGTTTTTTTGTCACAGAAACTTTCAATAGATATAATCACTAATTGGGAGAGTCAAGATGTAGAATCATCACTATCTTTCATTCCTACACCTAGCAAGGCCATGACTTCCAGACACAGTAATTTAGCTTTATTTTCAAGTTTCCAAAATTAAAGAAAAATAGAGTCATCTGGGATAAAACAAACAAAAAACTTGCTTTGCCAATCGTCTTGTTTAGTAGATGGAACCTCTCGTAATTATAATTAGCAAAGATAAAGGAAACCACTTAAAATGAATATTTTAAAAAATTACATTATACTCCATTCGGCTTTCTTATCCCTAGATTATCACTATTCATAGCTTGCTGATGCCCACTTTTTATTCATTTTCCTATGTGTTAACCTGGACATACACATATAAACAAATTTCTTTTAAGAGACTACATTTGTTCATTTCTTATATTGCCTTAAAATTATATACCCTCCCATTCTTCAGTTAATAACCTCACTTCACACTTTTTTAGAAATTAGAATTAGACTAGAAAGTCTCTCAAGTTCCAAATATAAAATCTGCAACTTCTCCATATTCTTTACATTCCCTCTTTGACGCAATGAGAAGAATGTCTATGATCTCATCAAGAGCCAAGTCTTCCTTTGAGCTCTGAGTGTTCACCTCACTCAGATTCTGAGGAAGGGAATTTGTCTGTCTTAGTCATTGTTGTGCCCTTGGCTCCCCACAGTTTTGGGCAAAGAAAATGCACCTAATATTTGGCTGGTGCAAAAGCAATTGCAGCTTTTGCCATTACTTTTAATGGCAAAAACCTGCAATTACTTTTGCACCAATTTAAGATAATGCATGAACTTATAAATATGTGATATGTGAACCAGTAAATGAGTAAAAACTATATATATAAAATGATTATACCATATATATTATCATAAAATGAAAACCTACAAGCAACAAAAAACTAATAATGTAAAACATCTTCAACTTTAATAAAAAATAAGGAAAATAAAATTAGACAATAGTAAAATGATTTTGGTACCTGTTCAATATAGAAAAAAATAAGAAATTGATAGATATCAATATTGATGTTTTTAAAGAAATAGTTACTCTCATGCACTGCTTATTGAAGTATGAAATGTTATGTCATTTTCGCCCGGAAATTTGGAAAAACATATCAATAATTTAAATGTGCATACAGTATGACCCAACGGTAAGAGAGCTAGTGATGTCTTCTACAGCTAAGCTTGCTTGTGAGTAAAGGTAAACATTCATGGTGAATACATCATGGTGAATTCACACTATGAATACAATACAAAAATTATGATAACTTATTCTTCTTTTGATTCAGGTCAGTCTGAACAGACTGAAGTGAAATATAATTTCAGAGCAAATAAAGCTTTAAAAACTTAAGAATATTAAATTTCTATGCTAGGTTGCTCCTTTGAATGGTCCAGTGGCCATTACATTGTATCTGAGGGGAAGGAAATAAAACACGAGCATTCTTCTTGCCTTTAAATTGACAATATTTACATCTTCACAAGAAGGTAAAAATGTTTAAAGAATATCAATCTAAAGATGAAGCATAGAAACTTAAATATGATATGGCTCCAAAAAAATAAATAAATACAATTACCCTTGATGGTATAAAAGCAAAGGTATTGGGAAATTGCATGAGAGAAGAGGAAGAAAAGTAGAGATGCCTCTCTGAAGTATGCAGCAAATAAATGTAGGTTTAATGTATTACTTAAAGTTTCAAAGTAAATGATGGAAAACTTAAAATGTAATTTTACATCAAAAAATTGTGAGGAGGAAAGAGGAGTAAGAAAGCTAAATCATCTTGGCATCTTAGATAAGGATTTGACTTGGAGATACATTTGCATAAGAGCATTATTCAGAACCATGATGGTAACTATCACAAAAATTAAACTAAAAAATCATTGTGAATGTTTGCCTCTGGGGAGTAGGCGCGGAGGTTGGGAAAATTACTGCTGCTTTTTATTATCAATCTACTGAGCTATTCATTTTAAAATCATGGACAGATATTCTTTGATTAAAACAAGTGAGGTAAAACTATCCTTGATGAGATGTAAAATTTTAAAATATATTGTGAGGTGAAAAAAAATTGCAGGTTTAAAAAAACTACCTACCTTTGACAATCCCATATAAGCTCTCTTCTAGGTCCTACAAAAAATATACTCTAAACATACAATTAACTTCAAAGTTCACTGATGGTGAATTATCGAAGAGTCAAATCACCTAAAAATCAGTTTGTTAACAGAGTAAGAATGTCAATATTGAATATCGAAAGGTTAATGTAATAAAGTATATAATTTATATGGGGCCTCTAGGAAGATATTAAATATGATTCAATTTTTTTTTTTTTTTTTTTTTTTTTTTTCCCAAAAGGAGACTCTTCTTACTATGTTGCCCAGGCTAGTCTTGAGCATCTGGGCTCTCAAGTGATCCTCCTGCCTTAGATTCTCAAAGTGCTGGGATTATAGGTGTGAGTCATGGTGCAGGTCTTCAAGAGACTTTAATTGCTAAAACTATATTACATTAAGGTAATACACCCTGCCCATCTCATGTGGACAGGTGATCCCTAAGGAATTGTAACTTCTGTGCTAGAATATGCTTGACGCAGGGATGAGTGAGAAATCCCCACTGAGTCAGCCACCCCTGAAGCCCACAGGTTGGAGAGCAGGCAGGCAAGAACCCTGTGGTAGATGGTACTGAATGTGAGCCTAGGTACATATTCCATTACCCCCCTACACTTCACTTACAAAACAAAATTTATGAATAAAATCATAAAGAATTTCAAGATTACGACAACAGAACATTAAACTCCAATATGGGATCCCTGTGAACACAAGGCTACATTAGTCCCATATCCATGAAGCCTGCCCTGCTTATAGATTGTTTGCAGCCCTTCTGGGTATGTTGTATCAGAGTCCCAAAATTAAGATCACATTTGTTGGAAAATATTTTAATAATAAACTAAGTGTTTAAATGCTCAAACAACTCATGGTTATACCAAGCACCCAATAAGTGTCAAATCCCATTAGCTGTCAGGGAATGAGTTGATTAAGCAAAACGCTTATGTTCATGTGCAGTAAACTAGCTCTGAAGTGGTTTCCATTAATAGATAGGTGACTCCTCAGATTAGTTTTTGATGCTGAATAAAAAAATAGAATATCAGGAATTTAATAGGTCTTGCTCTGTCACCCCAACTGGAGTGCAGTTGCGCAATCACGGCTCACTGTTACCTCAAACTCCTGGGCTCTCGTCATCCTCCCACCTCAGCTTCTCAAAGTGCTGGGGTTACAGGCACCTGCCCTGTTTTTTATCTTGAGGTAACAGTCAACCAGCTGATGAGGCAAATGTGCTTTAAAAGTTTGAGTGACAAAGGTGGCAAATATATGTTAGCTGTTCAGTAGCAGTCTGACCACAGGCATTATGGCTAAAGTACATGGCTATTCATCTTCCTTATGGTTAAATTAGTTGGACAATAGATGATATACTTCCAAAATAGTGTTATGGTCTGCCTCCTATCTGTGGGCCAAATAGATAGTGACATATTACTAGATTTATGATACTCAGTCCAACAGTGCCACAAAGTGGTAAATGACCATCCCAGCTATTTTCAAATGGAACAAGCCAACAAGGAGAAATATTTTTCTTAAGGTTTTTTAGGAAAATATGTTTTCAGGTCAACAGTAAGCAATTATTTGTTCCCATACTCTTTGTATTTATAATAGCACTACAAGGAAAGCAAGAAGGAGCTGAAAGGAGAAATAACAATAAGTGTTCTTGATATATTTTAATTAGTTGGGAGAAAAATAAAAGATTTAAAGTAAAAGATGAAATTTCACTAGTTTGGTAGACTTGAAGACACTGTTAGGCAATGAATCAAAATTATCTTTTAAAAAGGAAATATTCAATTTTGCCTTCCAGAGATTGTATTTGAGCATTTCTAGGAAGACGCTAAATACTAAATGTGATGAGCCAACAGAGCAAGACCCTGTCTCTACAGAAAACAACAACAAAAAATAGCCAGGTGTAGTGGCTCATCCCTGTAGCCTCAGCTACTTTGAAGGCTGAGGTAGGAGGATCTCTTGAGCCTAGGAGATCAAGACTGCAGTCAGCCATGACTGTGCTGCTGCACTTTAGCTTGGGTGACACAGTGCGATCCCATCTCTGAAAAAAAAAAAAAAAAAATTTAAAAAATATGATGATGATATGATGAAACAAGAAGACTGAATTATTTTTAATCTCAACATTCTCCAAGCCAGTAGTTACTTGGGGCTGGTTAAAAGAAAACAACAACAATATAATTCCAGTACCCATGGATAATGTATTTTACTACTAAATCCAAGTTGATACTTTTTTATCCTATGTACCTGAACATGTAATTGTCATTAAAGGAAGAAAACTGACTACTTGCAATTTCAAACAACCAAATTGGTTTTCACTTACAAATTTTATATTTAAACATTTATATTTTGCATTTGTAATAACAGGAACCCTATCTGAGTCTTTATCAACTTTAAAAATGAACAGTGGGCTGGGTGTGGTTGCTCACACTTGTAATCTCAGCACTTCGGGTGGCACAGGGGGGAGGATCCCTTGAGGCCAGGGGTTTGAGACTAGCCTGGACAACAGAGAAAAACTCTGTCTCTACAAAAAAATAAAAATAAAAATAATAGCCAGGCATGGTGGCACGTGACTGTAGTCCCAGCTACTTGCGAGGCTGAGGCAGGAGGATTGCTTAAGCCCAGAAGTCGAGACTGTAGTGAGTCTTGATCACACCACTGCACTTCAGCCTGGCTGATAGAGGAAGATCCTGTCTCCAAAAAGAAAAAAAGAAAAATACAATGATATCAAGGTACTTTTACTAGATCTAAGAAATGTTAAAGATCTAAAGAGCCCACGATAGGACATATTAGGAAGTATTTACCAAACAAAATATTTGCTATAGTGAGGCTGTAGTCACCTTGCCACACTGTAATTTTATTATCTCTTTCGTCCTTTCTTACCAACCTGCCATACGTTATATTAGAAAATATATTTTCTCTGTATTTCCTCGACTATCTCAGAATAATCATTTAAACAAACTCATGCTAAAATGGTGTCAGTTGACAATGTCTGAACATATTTAACATTTGTCTGGAATGTCATAACTAAAGTCACTATGAATGAGCAGATGTGGATAATCTTCCTCAAACTGCCCTCACAGAAGAGGACATTATTACCCCTACATTCTGTTTGCAGCCTCATGCTGCATAAAGTATCTGAATGTTTATAAGATAAAGCAAATTATCTTTGAGGTCACACTAACTTGGTGAATAGGAAATCAGCTGAAAAGTGATTCACTAGAAAACAAAATTTACCTGTAAATGTATTTGGATGGATTGATTGGCTCAGAGGAGGCAGTTGATATATTTTACAAGGTCAATGTGTTATGCTATGGTAGATATCTCATTATCAATTCAGGTTGAAGTATTCATATTAAATATTCAAATTGTTATATGCTTATGAATTGATATTAAGGTTTCATATTAAATATTTAAATTGTGATGTGCTTATGAAATATAATTTTATGAACTATATCAGAATATTGCTTTTAAATTGACAATAATAGCAGCCTGGTTCATTTTGGTATAAGTGAAATTTCTCATACAGTATGAAAGAGAGTGGATAACAGAAAATTACAAAGCAGATTCATAAAGAATGATGGCAGGCTTTTTTTTCTTACTAGAGATGGGCTACTGATGTAGGAATTGCTATGGGCATTGGGGCGTGACTGATACAGAGTCTATTGCTGAAATTAAGATTTGTTTAAATGGGGGAAAGAGTACGTACATGATACAAAAAATGTAAAGACAGAAGAAGTGACACAAGCTCTTTCTTCTCATCGTGTAAGCAACCGATGGTGTCCTTTTTTTAAACAACAACAAAAAAAAGAAACGCTGTGGAATGAGCAGACCTTGAAGAGGTGCTGGTGTGGTGGTGGTGCACTTTTGGCAGAGAAAGTATTGCCAGTAAATGAGAGTGTCTAAGGGAGAATCCTGTAGCGTGAATGATAAAGCATGATTACAGTCAGGTGACAGGTCTGTGACCAAGTGAACATGTGCAGGTACAGTGAGTGACTTTCAATTTGAGATGAAATTTGAAAACCTAGAGGACAGGAGAAAATTTTCTCAGTTTATTCGACTTTCCCAATTCATTGGTACACTTATTTAGATGAAAGAATGTAGAACCAATCCAGGCCAAGGGAAAAACTGAAAGCTTGTGGTAAATAAAAGTAAGGATAGGGCTACATGTTCCATGGTTTCATAGTAAAGAAGAGTCACAGTTGCAAGAAACTGCCATTGATGAAGATATGTGCTCTGGTTTCCAGGTTAATGAGTTTCAGTCACAAGCAATCAACTTCTGTAGATCAGCAAATAAGGGAAAAGTTGATCTAACAGGAGAAGAGAAAGAGACTGAAGCTTTATCCCAATTAAAGATGAGAAGAACACCTCTAAAAACTCGCTGGAAAATTTATGTGAGGACATCAGGCCAAATATTTAGAAGGTCACTGGAATATGCAGGCTGGTAATCACTATTACCTAAGCATTGGATAGTATCTGAATGTTCCTACATTCATGCCTATAATGACAGAAATGTAAAGGTTAAGTGGGTAGGACTACGACTTTATTTTTTAAATTGTTAGCATTTTTCCCCTTGGGAAGGGCATTTCCATTATATTTTTCTGAAGAAAAAAAAGCCAAACATGTTAGCAGCATCCAAAATGTTTACACTTTTAAAAGTTATACTCATGATTTTCTGAGATGCAACACTGAAAATGAATGAGTTAAATTCATTTTGACATAAAAAAGAAATCCATCTCTTGTAGCCATGTGTAATAAGTAACACTCCCTACATATTTCATCTTCATAAATACCTTAGCTCTGATAAGACTTTATTCCATGGACCTTGAAGGCTGAATGCATTATAGTAAAGCTACTTTTGGGATAGAAATCTCCTGATATCTAAATACACTGTCCTTGGAATTCAGGCCAAGCAGGGATAGCTCCAAGTACATCTGCTAAATATATATATCTGAACACAGTGAAAGAGTAACATTTAAAATAAGTCAAATTATTTTTAAGATTCCTTTATTTAATAGCCATTACTTACTCACCTTTTTTTTCCTTCAACTACTAGAGTACTGTACTTTTGCTTTCATTCCTTCTATACATTCTGCCTTTAACCTTAAATTGTTGAATTTGATAGTGCTAATATTGGTACATAGTCGATGCTAGCTGTTGTTTCTTGTACAGAAGTTGGTTGACATCACTGAATCACTTTTTATTATTTATTTTGTGTGTATGTGTGAGGCGATTGTTGATTCTTCTTTCCTTTTTTCTTTTTTTCTTTTTTTTTTTTTTTTTTTTTTTTTTTTTTTTTTTTTTT
>NW_016809230.1:667645-687429 GCF_001698545.2 Rhinopithecus bieti
CCTTTTTTTTTTTTTTTTTTTTTTTTTTTTTTTTTTTTTTTTGGTTTGTTTTTCTTTGACAGAGTCTTGCTCTGTCACCCAAACTGGAGTGCAGTGGTGGGATCCTGGCTCAGTGCAACCTCCACTCCCAGGTTCAAGTGATTCTACTACTTCAGCATCCCTAGTAGCTGGGATTACAGGCATGTGCCACCATACCTGGCTAATTTTTGTATCTTTAGTAGAAAGGGGGTTTCACAATGTTGGCCAGGCTGGTCTGAAACTCCTGACGTCAAATAATCAGCCAGTCTTGGGCTCCCAAAGTGCTGGGATTGCAGGCATGAGCCACCGTGCCCAGTCCAGAATAGTTGATTTTTGTCTATGTAAAATTGCATCTCTGGTTGGAATGAACAGGAACGGCATTCCATGGTCAGACTTACGACTGCCATAATTTGTAGACATCCCTTTGCTTATCATGTGCTATTCCTGTATCTCAGGACTTCTCCTGTGACACTGTGTTGTCTTCACCATTTACTGCTCTCAGTACAAAATCATTGCTGACAACTATATTTATCATTTTATGGAAAAAAATGCGTCTCTCAGGTGCCAGGAACACACATATATGAAACAATTAAGTTGAATGCAGAACACTGGATGAATGACAGGACTGTTACATACTAGAAGACAGTTATATTTAGTTTTACCATCCGTCTAAGGTACTTCTAAATGAGATGCACTTCAATAGAAATGTTAAATTGTAGCTTTGCCTAGAGTTGAGTTGATTTCACTAAGAATTCTTGTCCACAAATATTGATCATCACCTATTCTCACAAAGCCATCTTCACAATTAGTTATGCTTGCCATGGGAATTAGTTGAAGCTACCAAAACCCTGACTGAACCCTGATTGTGGATTGTTCTTTCACGAGCAGGCTGCTTTCTCAAACAGAACCAAACAAAACCAAAAACTATGAAAGAATCAGAATTTAAGCTTGATTTACAGCAACAGAAAAGAGTTCTGGTAAAATACGTGTCAAAAATCAAAGATGGATTCCCTCTTACCACCTTCCTATCTCTGCATCATGAGATTTTAAAGATTCTGTTAATATCATAAATCGCAAATTTAGTCCACTCTGAAATAATGATTTTGACAATTCAAAATGTCCTCCTTCCCATGAGGGTGGAATCACTCTTATCAGAAATTATATGGACTTTGCCTAAAATGGTCAAAATGTTCACCTAATTTACTCTCATCAAGTATACAGACAGGAAGCTTCCTCAGGAACAGCAGAATATGGTTTACATTATGTTCCAAAAGAGAATGATATTGCTATTTCCCAGTTATACATTGAACATTCTTGTTTATATTTTCCGAAAACTCTATGCCAGCTTCCAGTTCAATATGCGACCTGAGAAGTGTGACTAGGAAGGTGCAAGTTGGTAGAAAATATTGAGGTTCTACAGTCTGGAAGAAGCCTTAAGCAGCACATCAGCACAAATACTGTGCAACAGTTTTCAAGCCCATCTGCTTTGCTGGGAGAGACCTGAATCGATGTCCCTGCATTTTCACCAGGGCTAAATGTACTCCTTGTACTTCTGTTTCCGAGAAGATGTAATCTTTAAATGAGAATCAAGAAAAACAAAACCAAGAACTATTGACTGATAACAGGGGAAAATATGGATGAAATACCTTCCACAGACAAGAAAATTTCACAACATTCTAAAAGATGAAAAGCATATTCAAGAATATGGAGAGATGAAACCAAGTGAAGAAAGGTGAGATGAAAGCCTGAGGAGAGGGGACTAGAGCAGAGGAGAGTTTGCTGACCTGACAGAATGACAGTGTTCGGGAATTTTGAAGCTGGAAGTAGGTTGGAGGACAGGAGTGAAAAGTGAGGTTGGGAATCAGGAAAAGTGTTGAAGGTTGACTATTTTACCCTTCAATTCCACTTTCATATACTGTATACATGCAGAGCTGTTATCAGACAACCAGCCAGGGGTATTTTCTTCAGGGAGCTGGGGAGAACTTAAGCATTTAACTGGAAGGAAGTTTTAAAATGTATAATAATTGAATAACCTGGAAAATACTACAAAAACCAGTGTGTTTGGGGTAGCCCAGAATAGAGCCTCTCTCAACATAGAATTTCTAGAGATTATTGTATAATGCTTATTTCCCTGTCAAAGCCTTCCAATTTATTCCCATGTACACAGATACCAAAAGTTCCTGCAACTCTATTTTCCACTCTACATAATAATGCATAAGTGTTAATATGTTTTTTTTTTTAACTGTAGCATAAAAGAGAAAAAATGGAAGAAACCAACAGGAAAATTACCTCAGAGGAGATAAATATTATTCCCAGAATCATGTAAGAAGACATTGTATTGATAAGAATGCTGTTTCTAAACTCAGTTCTGAAATTATGATAAAGAATATCAGCATTCAAATGATTTGCAAACTCACCATGTTTCTCCTTCTGAATTCATGTGATTTTCTAGAGAATGATCGTAAATGAATGGAAAGGACTTAAAGAAGTAAAAATGAGACTCAGGAGATAGAACAGGGGTATAGTTCTTCTAATTGTAAGTATACCTACAATGGTTTGTTTGGAAATGTTTGCAAGCATTAAAGAATAGGAAGGATTAGGCCTCTATATGTTGTATAGTTTATAAGTTACTAAAGAGCATAGACCATGTCTAGTATCGTCTTATCTCCAGGGTTTAGCACAGTGACTATCACACTTTGCATAATCATTATTAGTCCCATGAACATTAATTATTTGTCATTATGTTGTAAAGAAGGCATGCCAAACTTAAAATACTGTAGCCTTATCTAAATGTAAAGAATCCCTAAATAATAATGAAGCAGGACACTGTGCTTGTCCTTGAAAAAGTAAAAAAAGTATAAATCAGAACTCAATAAATTGACCATTTAGTAAGAAATCTGCTGAATGTTGTAGCAGATTTGTTTCACGTCATTAGCCTATCATGCACTCTTTAGTTAGTGGAACTGTATCACACTGTGACAATGCCATTATCTTTCCTCCTCCCACCCCCGATATGTGAACAATAGAATGCCTCTACTGGGCACTTTATTCCTTGTAGCTTTTCATTCCCCACCCATCTATATCTCTAGCTAGTCTCTGTCCACTTAATCTGGCTAATTCCAAGTCATCATTTATATCTATCTTATTTTAGATGTTAACGTTCTTTGAAAACTTCCTATAGTCTAGGTGGTCATATATAATTCATGGCATTTGCAATTTCAATTGCTTTTACCTGAAAACACTACTCCACTGCTCTGTAAGCTCCCAGATATCAGCAGCAGTGTCTACGTTTCTTATGCTGTACCCCGAGCACTTAGCACAGTGGCTGTCACAGGTAAGCACACAATACATATATATGTGAATTGAAATTAAATGTTCTCATTGGATCTCACATACTAACAAAAAAATGTCCTATCAACCAATCACATGTCTACAAGTATATGTCATTGTCAAAACATGTTGGTGAATGGCAGTAAGCATAATGCTTTTTACTCAGCTATTTATTGCATGAACCATACAATTGCAACTCAACCATGACTCTTTTTCATGAATATACACATAAGAACACCAGGGCACCAACAGGCAATTATTTATATGGTACCGACTATCAATACGGTTTGCTAATGCTAAATTGATTACGTAATAACCTGCAATGATAAATAGGAAAAACATCATACTGACCCTCCAAGTATCTGATTCTATCATATTCTTACATTTCGCTTGTGCTTTGCAGGATATTTATGAAACCTATGGGAATCTGTTCACAAAATACCACACCAAGTTTTCTATGAAGCCACTAGTTATTTATTTAGCAATGAAGATTATTGTTTATGCACTATTACAAAATGCTGGCTATGGGATTTTCTCTGCAAGTAGTCATATAACCTTGCACCTATTCTTTCAATCACCTAGCTTTAGATCAGGCTAAAAAGGCAGGGTCTGAACAGCCATTTTAAATGAATAATAACATACTTTTTATTTGAGCATCTCAAGGCAAAGATTACCTCTCTTGAGATCTAACCTTCTCCACTTTATAACATGCCATTAGATGAAATATTCACAGAAACTCTACCTCTTGTTTTCTTTTCCTTTTTTTTTTTGGAAACAACTTTTGTCAAATAAAAAAGAAAATAGAAGGCATAACCATCAAGAAGTGCTGGGTGGAAATGCATTGGAAAAAGCGGAGAGAAAGAAAGGTTTCAAAGATAACTGAATTTCCCTGTATCAACTATTTGGCGGTAAACATTTTAGGCAGCTGGTTGTGTAAGAATAATGTGCATTAAGCAAGGGGTGTATGTGAGAAAAATATGCTCCTTATCTAATAATTTACAAATATAGAATGTCAACAACATTCTCTTATCTCCAAATTTTTGTTCTTCACTCATACATTCCTCCATTTGTCACATGTGCCTACATATTAACCTTAAGCAAAGGTTGTATGTACATACCTACAAATTAATAAAACCAATGAAACAAGGTAAGATTTTATGTATACTCCTCACAGAATACTACCAATTAAAATAAAATAAAATCCTTATCTGTAGTCTTTGTCAATAAACCTACAAAGATTTCTTAATGTTAGAATGTTGTATTATAAAGTAATGATAAATAGAGTAACGTTGATATTAATGTTACTTAGTAGAAAGCTCAAAGCATTTTATGCATCTAAGCAATCAATATTTTGCAAACATTTCTCCCTCTGTAGTTAGGTATATATCTGCTATTCCCTCATATTAATAAGCATTAGGATACAAAGGTTTGAATGGATCAGACAGAATACTTTCAATTTCTCATCACTTTTCACCTCATAATACTTGGATATTTTTTTCTGTGTTATTCTACAGACATATCAAGACATAATTTCTAAATAGGTGACCTTAGGTACAGTGTGTTTTTGTATATGGCTGATCTAAAAAATAAAACAACATTCATCTGTAAGTTTATCATTCTAAAAAATGTTAATATTGATATAAAAATCATCAGTCTGGGAAAGCTATGTATTAAGCATAACTAAGAAACATCATCAAAACAAATGATTACTAGGACATGCTAAGATCTCTAATAACTGTATTTCAGATATATAAATTATTCCACTGGAAATAAACATAACAAAGAATGAAGGATTGAATACAAAACATGATGAAAGAAGCCAAGAAAAAAATTATAGACTCAACAAGAAAGTTTTTTCAATAAAGGTTAAATATATTAAAGATTATATTAAATGCATATTTGGGATCCAATATTTTAGCCAAGAAATCAGAGTGATGATTTAACTTGATTGAAATAAGATGTGAACAAAAATATATGGATAGACCCTTTTTTCTTCACATTAAGTGGAAATGTTTTAAAAAAACAGAATTCTAGCATTAAGAAATTAAATCTATATGAAGAGAGTTATATATGATCATGTGATATGCACATTCATCTTTTACAAAATAATGCATTGAAGCTTCCAAGTCTAATCCCTATAAAGGAATAGCTGTGAAAAGAGGTTAAAGTGGAAATTTAATAGTAATATTTCCTATATATTTATATATTCTACAAGTTACACTTCACTTTTATACTCATTAATTAATTAAACATTCACACTAACACTGGAGGGAAGGTTTATGATACCGATTTTACAGATGAATAAACAAGTTGAGAAAAAAAGTAACTTGTAGATTACAGAGGTCAAAATGGTCAAGCGTCTTTCTCTTGACTCACCATTCAGCATTCTCTGTTTCCCAGATGCTAAAAGTTTAATAAAACGAGAATTTTACAGTTATGTTAAAGTTTGGAGAAATTCACATATATGTGAAATTTGCATGTAAATTAAGAAAATTACCACCACTTTGACATGGCAATCTGAGCTTCATTATGTGATAATTTGAGCTATAGGTTTTCTGGTTCATTTGCTTTCGTGATTGGAAGAAATGTTTTCATCTTAATTCATATTTTTTGTCACAATTTTATTATTGAAACTACTATTGTAGACACAATTTCTTATAAACCTTTTTGTCATGTTCCAAATGGATCTATTTAAACCTTGTGACTCATTTTCTCTAATTCTTAGTTAAGAAATTTTGAAAAAAAATTTTTTTATTTTAAATAAAAACTATGTCATCTATTAGACATGCAACTCACTAAGGTGTCAGTTTGGACAGGTGATTTTTTTGAGACAGAGTTTCACTCTTTTGGCCCAGTCTGGAGTGAAAGGGCACGATCTTGGCTCATTGCAACTTCCACCTCCTGGATTCAAGTGATTCTCTCGCCTCAGCCTCCCAAGTACTTGGGATTACGGGCATGCGGCAACACACCTGGCTAATTTTTGTATTTTTAGTAGAGATGGGGTTTCACCATGTTGGTCAGGCTGGTCTTGAACCCCTGACCTTAGGTGATTCACCCGCCTTGGCTTCCCAAAGTGCTGGGATTACAGGAGTGAGCCACTACTGATTTTTTACATACTTCCTTATTTTATAATTTGTAGACTAAATTTTTAAGGAAAATTTCAAACTTTGAGAAATAGAAAATGCCTGAGCTAAGAAGGCACTCTTTTCTAGCTACTGCCAAATGGATGAAGTGATAAAATCAGGACGCAAGCCGTGGAGTATTCACTTTGTAGGGTTTTCCACTGGACAAAAATCATTTTGAGATGGTTGGTACTAAAACTACTCCGTTTACCTTGTATGTAGATTTCAAAATACATACAACCATTTAAAGTATATTTGGTACTCTGTTTACTTTGAATGAACCAGTAAGTAGCAATGAAAATAAAACGTGACTTAGAAGCCCAGAGCCAAAATATCTTGGCCATCTGTATTATAATGAAAGATTTAAAAATCCCGCCTTTCTCCCTTCCCTTCTTCTCTGTTTCTCTTTCTCACTTTTCTTTTCTTTTGTTTTAATGGACCTCTCTTCTCAAGAAGTACTTATCAATGAATGTGTTCTCAGTCTACCTTTCAGTGGTTATAATTAGACCTTTATACCTTCATGAAAGATCTTTGTAATGGAATCTGAATAACATATATCATTACCTTTACAAATTACATTGGCCGTAACTCAGAAATAAAATGCATCTTGATTAAAGAGGCCCATGTGATTTAACAAAAGTGCCACGTTCATGAAGGCAATTCATTAACAGATGTTAGGATTTGTGCCTGTATTTGTATTTCCTGAACAATTACTTACATTAAAAAAAAAAAAAAAAAAAACATACATACAAGAATTGTCCAAGTCTCAAAACTGCCTCTAAATCATAAAAGTTCTCCCTCCCTTTCTTCCTGCCTGCCCTACCCACTCCCTCCTTCCATTCCTTCCTGTGGCAGAGTGGGCTACCAGGTGATCCCACACTAAGACACCTTGCAGTGCTTTTCAAATAAATACTGTTTTAATTGTCACAAACCAGCTGTAAGACATTACTAAGATTACGTCACAGTGATGTACTCATAGTTGTACATAGATATAGCTTAGGAAGCAGTAAAACCATGAAGGAAGCTATGCTGGTAACCATGAGGAATACACAAATCAACAAGAGGATATTCTAAATGAGCTTATCTAGATCTAATCGAGGTGGTCAATGATGCTAACTATCATAAACTTTATAACCACCTATATATCCATTAAGAAAGCCTAATTTATGCTGGGCACTGTGACTCATGCCTGTAATCCCAGTACCTTGGGAGGCTGAGGCAGGCAGATCACCTGAGGTTGGGAGTTTGAGACTAGCCTGACCAATATGGAGAAACTCCGTCTCTACTATAAATATAAAATTAGCTGGGCGTGGTGGTGCATGCCTGTAATCCCAGCTACTCGGGAGGCTGAGGCAAGAGAATCACCTGAACTTGGGAGGCGGAGGTTGCAGTGAGCTGAGGTCGCGCCATTGCACTCCAGCCTGGGCAGCAAGAATGAAACTCCCATCTCAAAAAAAAAAAAAAAAAAAAAAAAAAAAAAAAAAAAAAAAGCTTAACTTACATATAATTTTGATCTATCTAATTTGAACAAACACATACAGACAAGACTCATTAAAAATAAATGAAATGAAGTAAACATTTAGCAAAGAAATATAGGCCTTTGGATATTATTTGGTAATAAAAACATCCTGGTTAGATAGTAGTTGGAGTCAACATGAGCTGTGTGCAAAAGTTGAGTCTATGAGGTATATGGCTCCATGATCTAGCAGTCAGGCAGTAAATATTCTCTCAGAGAAGTGAGATTCTAGCAACAGACACAAAACCCCTATTGCCACTGAAGCTCTGTATCAACTTGGGACAGAAAGAAAATACGTATGTAGATATATATTTCATTAAGAAGACTTATTACCTTTTGATTTGGTTTACTTATTTGTGAATTTCTTATTTAAAATTTGGAGAAAATATGACTGCGGGTCAAATTCACTATGCGTTCCTGAATAGTAGAACAATGTTAGTGAGGACTGTAGGAAAAGAAATTGTTATTGCAATTAAGCAAAGGGCTCATCATTTTTTCCACCCATGAGATTTGCCTATTTAACTTTGTAGAAAATACAGAATGTAAAAATAAATTTATGAAACTAGATTTAACATATTTCTCTTTACAATGATTTATGCTATATAGAAATCGTTGTCCTTCCATGTGCAAAATAATGCCATTGTTTACTACAAAGATGAGAATGTTAGCTTTTTACATCATGACAGAGTTGATGCTGTTAAGAAAGAATCTTTGTTTTTTTCTTCTTTCTTTCCGACCTGCCCTGTGCCCTCCAAACTCTTCATTTGGGCTTTTCAATTTAAGGGCATTGCTTTTGTTTTTTAAGTTAGTAAGGATGACCGGGAACAGCCATCTCCTCTTTCATAATTTTTAGAAAATATTTAAGTATTTTGGATTGGATAAGAACAAACAGAATAGTGCCTATTGTGTTTTCATCAGTGCTAACAGAAAAGTTTCCAACATTATTTTCCCATAGAAACAGTGTTCCAAATAGTGCTTAGAGCTTTAGCATCATCCTCAAATGCCTACTTATGCCAAAATATATTTGAAGTATCTTACCATTTAAATGTCATCTAGAACAGTTTTTCTCAAATGTGAATAATATATGGAAAGTCTTAAAGAAAAGCAAAGTCTTTCAAACTCACAGGATTGAGCTAAAATATTTCTTAGTCACCTTCTACTTAACCATCTATAAATATAAAACTGAATTAATTTTAACATAGAATATAGTGGTTAAAATCAAAATAACAGATTAAATAAAACAAATCAACAATGACAACTGAATCTAAACTAGCTCTAACTTAAAGTGACAAATAATGCTCTTTACATGAAACCATACTGCCCTTCGGACATAAATATGGTGCTATATAGTTCTATATATGTTTATGTACTAAATGATGACTCAAGTTACCCATGTCATTTTTCTGAACATTTCAAATCATTATTGGTAAAGCACATTTTGAAATTCTTTTCTTTCATTTGGTATGGATGGAACATGGTAAGTCCGAGTCAATTAAGATGCAATGTATGGTACCAAAACAATCACAAATGCAAACAAAAATGTAGGCATCATAATTAGCTGGCCATATTTTATTGTAATATATTTAGATTTTGTTGACATAAATGCAAACATAAAATTATCATAGTGAATTTTAAGCTCAAAATATCTAGATCAGTTTTGAAAATGCTGATTTAAAACACCATTGTGTGTGAAAATGCATTCCAAATCTAAAAATAGATAATTGAAATTGATTTGCCCCACAATGGTATCTCAGGAATGGAACTGTGCATAGTCCCAGTGATGGACCCTGTCTCTTGATAAGTTGATGCCTGTCAAATTTAAATGTCCTCTATATCCAACCTTTCCCAATTGATACCACCACACATTAGGGTGCAGCTTCCAGATGCAAGCTATACCATTGCCTGATTTCTTGTGGAGTTGGCTCATAAATTACATGTTCATAGGACATGTATTCCTGTTCTGGAATCAAATAATTATAAAGACTTAGAAGACTGATCTTAAAATATAATCTTAGTCCTCTGAGTTTATGTCAGAAAAAGTACAAAACATTCAGTCTAAGTAGCTGCTTATTCTTATCAAAAAAAGACACACTGTAAAGGTCATTTGAGGAAAAGATAAAAGATAAAGCAAAAGAAAAATTTTTAAATAAAGTCGTAAGGCAAAATAAGACAAAATCAAATCAAATCAACAGGTAGCTATTGCTAGCACTCAATTGTTCAGATGTCTAGGCTTGTCAATTGACTGCTTACACAAAAATCAGCATTAAGGATGTTACTTAGGGCTGATACTGCCTTATCAAGTAGTACCAGGTCAGCAATATCTAATTTTTGTACCACATGAGACAGTTAGAATAATGTGTGAGCTGAATATTTTATAGAAGCTTAATGTGAGTCTAAATAGAGGTAGACAACCTAATGAGTTCCACTCCCTCTCTCCAGTGGCAGCTCTGTATTAACCCAAAAAGGGCTGCCCATGTACAAAGATATATTTTTTTCCAGTTCCATTTTGCCTATGCCGCATCAGAAATGGCATACCTAGCAAAGTGCCATCAGGAAGTTTGACTGACTGCTTTTTGGGGTGGAAAACTGTTTAATATAAAGAAACTAACCATCTGCTCAAAATGCCCAGATTTTTTTAGCCAATATAATTTAGCTCAGCTTGTCCAGCAGTCACTGGAATATTCAAAACAAACCTGCATAAATTTCAAAACTTCTCCCAAAACACGGTTATAAATTTTTCCATTAGCTACATATGCAAAAAGGATCACATACACACTTATGCACAGACACATGTGTATGTACATATACACGAACAACAGTCTGACAGTGACCATATAGAATTTCATAGATGATATCTGAATCTAGTGGTCATCTTATTGAGCCCAAATATCTCACATCCTATCCCATCTCAAATTAACTCAGTGAAAACCTACAGTCGATACAGGCATTTGGGGTTAACTTTTAGCCTCATCTGTTTGCTTTCTCCCTTTCATTTCCACATGACACAAATGGGATTTGTTCCAGTCTGTGATTTGCTGATCAAACTCTGGCTTTTGTCTGGCTCAAACAAAACCTTGATATGCTGTGTCTCTATCCTCCATCGCCTCCACCATTTGTCTGTGCCTCCCTCAAAGCTTGCCAGAAAGTGATGGAGCCAGGTCTCAGGCACTATTCCTCCTCTGGAAGGATATCCAGAGCTACAGAGGGCTCCCGTGTGTGTTTAAAACAGAACACAGAATCACTTTAATACCGTAACAATATTTCCGTGGTCTTTGAGATTGCCTTAAACTTATTGAAGTTGAGTCTTTAACTCATGGGCTCAAAAATCAGTTTTAATCTTGTTTTAAGGTGGTAAATTATCCTGATTAAAAGTCAATGATTGATCTGACACATTGTTAATTGTAGGAGATTAATTATACCAGGAATAAGAAAAGGAGAATGAAACCAATCCAAGTTTACATATGATAGATGATGTATTCTTCACATTAAAAGTGCTTCACAGGATGGATTATCTTCGACCACCTGTCAGACCATATATGAAAGCCTCCTGCATCTAAGGGCAATGAAAAAAACGGCAGGCAACATCATATAAAAAATGCCAGCAGGCAGTACATTTGTTGTGGCAGCAAGTGTTACATCCTTATTATCAGGAGATATTATCTACATGTCATCACTATAAAGCCCTTTCCATTTGCCATAATTTGTTATAGAATAAAGGGGTTTGAGATAACAACATCCAGGTGAGGCACAGCATGGAAGATGTGAAACACTGTCATTCTAAAATGAAAATAATTTATTGCCTTAGTAGATTCAAATGATGCTTGAAGCCCACTGTCCGACTGCATCGTTATCAGGCCACAGCCTTTTGCACAGAAATATGTCAGCCAAATTGTTCTCTACCACTAAAATGTGTGTTTATGATTTATGAGAGCTGAATGAATTACTCAAAAAGAATCACCTTCTCAACAATATTGATGCTAAGTTGAAACTGAAATTATTTAATGCTAATATATGTGAGGGTGGCAGTAGAAAGATACTATTTCTTTGAAATCTAAAGAGACAAGCTAATAAAAAGCTTTCATCCAGCTTTAATTGAGACTGCTTGTATGCTGATGGAATCTGCTAGTTAAATTAAATCACAGCTTTAATGAAGATTTAGTTCCCAAAGTCTGTCTTCTTGCAACATAAGATTTTCCAAAAATTCAGAAGTGCCCTGTCATGTGGCATATGCTGTGGTAAATACTTTTTATTACACTCAACAGAAAAGTAAATAGACTATTTAAATAAACTCCAGGCAATCGGATTCATACACCTGCCTCTTTGCCTACTTTTCTGTTAAAAGAAATTGCCAAGTTTATAAATGAGAGCAGAGCATGCGGCACTCTCTATAAACACAGTGTGCCTCTGGGATTCAGGTGAGACCTAGCTTTTGAAACATTTCCAATTACAACACTCCTTTACAGGTATAAATTGAACTTGTCTCCATACCTCTGGAAAATACAGGCAAATAGTCTACTTTGTAGACCTAAGCTTCATTAAGTTTCTTTTCTTTACCCTTTCTTGTTTTCACATTAAGTTGTCTTTGGAAAATCACAAGTAAATGAAACAGAAGGGAAGAGCTCCTTTTGATAATAAAATGAAAATAATATCAAAATGTGACATTGCACCTCAGAAATGGATTTCATTTCCAAGAATGCTTCAGCTTTGCCCTAATACACTGTTGTATCTGGCCACCCTCTGAGTTTTCATTGACAACTCCCCGCATTTGAAGTGAAATCCCTACCCCCTGCTTGGCAAATGTCTTACTGGGCTGAGAGGTACGAAGTGCAACCTGGAATACCTCCATGATGATACTTGAGCAGATGAACACGCTCTCTGGAATTACATGGGGCAATTTGTGTGACATATAGTTTGCTGTCTCAAGTGCCAGAATATTTTTTGTGACTTATATTTGCGATTGACTGATTTAGTTCAGTTCCAATTGACATGGAGAATTATATACATTGTTAAAATCGTGCTTCAAATTCTTGTCCTGTTAAATAAGAATAAGTAGTCAATATGTTGCATGTATTATCCACAAGCCAAGTAAATAAAATTAATTTGAAAAAAAGGATATGATTATCGAACCAAAATAATGAAAATAATCCTTGAAAAAGTGCTACGTTTCAAATATTATCTAACCTCTAAGCATGGATATGACACTGTTGGCAGATATGCAAAAGAAAATTAGCTAGCTGATTACACCTATGTATGTCAATGTATGTTCCTCAAGAGTTGTATGTGAATTAATATTTTTTGAAATATATCTTTACCTCGGCCGGGTGCGATGGCTCACACCTGTAATCACAGCACTTTGGGAGGCTGAGGTGGGCAGATCACGAGGTCAGGAGATCGAGACCATCCTGGCTAACACGGTGAAACCCCGTCTCTACTAAAATATACAAAAAACTAGCCGGGCGAGGTGGAGGGCGCCTGTAGTCACAGCTACTCGGGAGGCTGAGGCAGGAGAATGGCGGGAACCCGGGAGGCGGAGTTTGCAGTGAGCCGAGATCGCTGCATTTCAGCTTGGGTAACAGAGCAAGACTCCGTCTCAAAAAAAAAAAAAAAAAAGAAAGAAATACATCTTTACCTCTTAAATACCCGTAATAATATTCCACATTCTTACCTCTTAAATGCTAGTAGTAATATGCTACATTCTCACCTTAACCTTAAATTTAAAACATTCAGTTTCCAAGCAATTTCATACACAGATGACCTCATTTACTCATTGCCATGCCTGTGAGGTTCATAAATCATTTCTATTCTTTTAAAGAAACTCTTTGCTAAACCATTTCCTGAAATCTAAAATTATTTAGCAAATTAAAGATTATTCAATTTGTATTTTTTACATATAAATATATTGAAAATACAGAATTCTTGTAATATATGTAACCGAAGTATATTTGAATAATTGCATTAACGTGTACATTTTCAAATAATTCATTTGCCAATAGCCCTTTTATAAAAACCTTCTCAAATTACCTAAATTTGAGTGCTCCATCTGTTTCTTGCCGGGAACCTGACAGGTCCAAAAACTATTGCTTAAGGTAGATTGAGGTGAGAAAAGAGAAGTGAGTGGACTTGCAGGGACATGCTTTTGGCAGCTTCTTGGCTTGTTGTATTCATCCTAGATTACATCCTGAGAAGATGCAAAGGTGGTCAGAATAATAGTGAGCATGGCAACCAATACAGTTATTCTTAAAAACACATTATCTTGCTATACTCATTTATCCAGTCCACAAATATTCACTGAGCTCTTTCTGTATAACAGGCTTACAGGATAAATGCCCTAAGGAGTTTTTCTTCCTTTTCTTCCCCTCATGCAACAGAAAAGTGTGTAATAGATTCTACCAACACATAGGCAGAAGCTGAAACAAAATATTAGAGCGCCACTTAATCCCCTAGCAATGAGTAAGAGTGGAGGAAACTAACCATTTGAAAAAAGAGAAGGCTGTGTATTTTCCTCTTATGTTAGTGGAATGGGAAAAGGAGAATTGAATTTTACAATTTGCTGCAAAATTAGATGGTGTCACCTAATCAAACAAGTAGATAAGAATGTCCCTTGAAGGATAACTAACTTTAGGTGTCAGTATAAAAAGCATGAACAATTTTTCCATGGAAAATTTCTAGTATTTAGGGGACTTACTTGCTGCTTTTATTCTTAATAATTTGATCATCACTTTTCTTTATACATAAATAATACATTTATGTGCAGCAAATTTCAGAACTGAAAAATGATCTGATCAGATGAACTCTCAACACTTGGAGATTTTTGTCATTTTAATAAAAAACTATTGACAAAACAGGAAATAACATAGTATGTGAGAAATTCATGAAACCATTATTTGGATGATTAAAATGAGTATTCATTATGTTTATAATGCAGCAGGAAGAAATGGAAGTAGGCCCCACTTCTACAGACATGTTATTATTCTAATATGTTGAACAGTACAACATAATAATTAATCATAATTATTTGAATAATGTCAACTTTTTTCTATAGATTTGAAAACTAAAAATCTGGCCATGATCAAGAACAAATATGTGTATGTGATTGGAAATGTTTTAAAGAAAGAGTGATTGTGTTTTTCTGTCACACCTAGAATAACGGATGTGAAAATTGGTCATATTTTACCTCACTTCTCTATGTAACAAAATTATTTTCAGTGATAATCATGAAAAAAGAAATAAAAAATAAACAGTTAAAATTTCTTACTATTTTATATAATCAAATCAGTACAAAAAGTAATAGACACTATTACTATTAATTTTTTACAGGGAATATACATATTAGTAATAATAATATAATAAAAAATAAAATAGCATTAGTTTCTTTTACTAGCCGTAATTTCCACAAATTTGTCAATAACTTCATATATTCACATCCCACTAAAAGATGATTAGAATTTTCAATCTATATTCACTCTTAAATTTTTATTAATTTTAATTTCTAAAAGTTTCCCTGACCTGAATTAGCACGTATGCAAGTGGTTAGAAAAAGTCCTTAATATACATATAACTTTGGCAGAGATTAGTTAAAATCCATTTGACAATAACCAGAAATTACCATACTATCCTTGATTAATTTCTTCAAAGCCTATTCCAGGGGCTTCAAAATTTTAAACACAAAATCCTCAAGTGGTCACAGAGAAGAGCAGAATAGAAGAAACCCACATTCTTTCCTTCATCTTGACAATTTCTGTGCTAGTATTGCCTGCTTCATATCCACTGTTTAAATGCAGGAAGATACATCACATTCAAGTTGCACTTGAAGGAAGTTAGAATGATTCCAAGCCGATATGAACTTACTCTTGAAATGAACAAATGTAGTTGTGTCTTACTGAGTGACTGGGAGTTCTCCATATTAACTTCCATAGAGATTACAATATTCGTTAAAGGATAAGGCATAAAATTGGCTCGTTTGAAGCCTACGCTTACATTGTTAAAACTCTGCAGTAACTATAGCAATTATTTAGAACTCCAAAAGAAAATAATATATTTTCATGGAAGCATATTTGGTCACTGACATTGTTTAGAATTACTAGCATAGAAAATAAAAAGTAGGCTAACTTTTAGCCAGTTTTATTACTGTTTGTAATGGGTTTTAATTGTCTGTAGGCTGTGCCTTTCCTTCTTGCATGCATCTGCTGACTCTTCCCAACTCCCTGCCCTTAGTATGCCAGTGGTGTTCATTATTCTTCAATACTGACAATGTTAACTAGCTGGTAAAAGACGAAAAAAATTTCCCAATTATAGTAATGTGTAAATCTTTTTTTTTTAAACCACTTTAATGATAGTTTTTCAAGTAAAATCAAAATATCTTATAGATACTCTTTAATTCTCAAACGTCCCCATCTGTGTAGTTAGGACCTGAGTAATGCTGAATCTATATTATAGATTAAAGAAGAAACTGTTATAAGAAGGTAAAGCAGCTTCTCCATGCTATGCAACAAACCACTTTTAAATCTGGATTGGATTCTGGGCTTCCAACTCTGAGGTCTATGTCTAACTAGAGCTTTTCCTTCATCTCATGAAATTCTACTATCTTAAAAAATCTAACTCTGTCACTAAACTGGCCCTCCTATGAATAATATATTCATAAAACAAATTATTGGAGCCTCTTTAGTATAGGAAAAATTAGAAAATACCAGCAAGAAAAGACAGTTAATATTTTAGTATCTGTTAAGTTGTGAATGGTATGGAATTTTTAATTTTAAAAATACTGAGAATAATTAATCTATTTTGCTCTAGTCAGTCAAGCAATTAAATTTATTGAGCATTTTCTACATGCTAGGCAGTATACTAGGCATTGGTGAAAGGTTTGAAGAAGAAATAGTTTTCTTGACTACAAAGAATTTACAGATTTGGGATTGGGAGTTAGGAGCCATGAACACACACAGAAAAATGTGAGAATAAATAACTTTCCTAAACAGTGTTATAAAGAAACAAGTAATGCGATAGCTATGTGGTAGATGTAACTGATGGACCAGCTACTTATTTCGGGTCATCAGAGGGTAACGTTTGAGTTTCATGGAAGATGAATGGAGCAGCCATGAAAACATCTGGGGAATGAACATCACAAGCAGAAGCAAGATCAATGGGGGGGGGGCTTGGGAGGAATAAATGCCAGAGAGCACGAAGGGTAACGGAAAAATACGATAGTGGAGCCACAGGCAGAAACGCATAGAATCATATGTCAAGTTTGGATTTTATGCCAAGTGAAATAAAACACAATTACAAGATTTTAAACAGAGAAACAAAATTATGTGATAGATAATTCAGAAAGACCAGTGGTAGCAGTATGGACCATGAGCCATAGTAAGTCAGGAGAGAAGACGGGGAGACCAGTTGGGAGGCTGTTTACATAGTCCAGGCTAGGTACAATGATGGTGTAGCTTATAACTTTAGCTTTGGAAATGCTGAAATGTGGTCAGCTCATGGTGGATTTTAGAGATTCAGCCAGCAGCACTTACTGATAGCAAGGGTATGAGGCAAGAGGGAAGGAAAGAATCAAGGATGTATCTTAGGCCTTAACCTGCAAAGTTGATGTGAGGTTGTCCCATTTGCTAAAATGAGGAGGGCTTCTGGAGGGCATACAGGTTGGAGCTTGGATGTCTAAGTTCTTTCTGCAACTGTTAGGTTTGGAAGTCTATTCTTCATACAAGTGAAGACCTTGGTGAGGCAGTGGGTATTTGGTCTGATTTTAAGAGATGGGGTCCAGACTCCACATCTAAATTTGATGAATATCAATGTGACATGCAGTGACATGAACAAAATGATATCACCTATGGAAAGAATGAAGCAAGAGAGAGGATAGCTAGGAGGAAACAAGCTCAGTTAATTGAAAATTATGAAATATTTTAGGTCAAGGCAACCTAGCAACGGTTAGAGAAACTAGAGGGAGACAGAAAACGAGACAGACTCATATCATGTCATGGAAGTTTAAACAAGAATAATGTCATGTCATGGAAGTTTAAATAATAAAACATTTCAAGAAAGAAGGAAATGTACCCTGTTTTAATTGCTGGTGACAAGTCTAATAAGACAGGGACAGAGACCTGACCACCCACTTGGGGAAACTCTGGACCATTTTCATGAACTAGTTAAGTGATGGGAGCTAGAGCCTAATTAGACTGAATTAAGGAGACAATGGGAAGTGACCAAGAACATTCATATAGAATAGACAATATTTTTAAAAAAACGGCTAAGTCAGAGATCAGAAAAATGGGAGTCCGGAGGTAAAGGATACATTGTGTTTCTTTAAGATAGATGACATTAAGGTAGTTTTGTGCATTGAAATGAAGACCTCCACAGCTAGGAATTGATGCTTAGAGGATGATTGCTGGATTCAAACACTAGAGAGGCAAGAAAATATAACATCTAGGGCACAGTGGCAGGGCTGGCTCCAAAGACATCTTCTTTAGTTGTAATGGTGGGAAGGCTGAGGAGGTGCATGGAGATAACGAAGGAAGCTAGAGAATAGAGTTAACATAAAAAGTGCAAAGGTGAATTTATTGAAAAGTACAATAATGAGAATAGTTGGCAGTATTGAGGGCTCAATTGAGATCTGTGATAAATTTTGAAGTGAGCCCAATAAACAAGGTTTTGTACATTTTTTTTTTCAAGTTCTAACTAGTCAGATGCTTTGGTGCAGGCAAAATTTAAGACAATTGTCAAGTGATGATTCTAACAAATGGAGAAATTGGAGATAAGGTTAAGCATGTTTGGAAGTGAATATGGATACTGATCAAGAAAGAAATCTATGACTGAATGAGGAGGAAAGTGGGATGCAAAGGGGAACCATGGTCAGCATGGGAGTACTTAGATAGAATGCTTCCATGTGTGAGAATCAAGCCACCTTCATTCATATAACCATCTTACAGGTAGAAATTGGATCTGGTTAGAATAGATGTGTGTGTGTCTGTGTCTGTGTGTGTAAACATCTCTAAGAGGACTAGCCAAGAGATGTGTGTGTGTGTCTGTGAGTATATACATCTCTAAGATGACTAGACAAGAGATATATGTGTGTCTGTGTGTATATACATCTCTAAGAAGACTAGACAAGAGATGTGTGTATGTGTGTATATGCATCTATAAGAGGACTAGACAAGATATTTGTGTCTGTGTGTATATACATCTCTAAGAGGACTAGACAAGAGATGCGTGTGTCTGTGTGTATATACATCTCTGAAAGGACTAGACAAGAAATCTGTCTCTGTGTATATACATCTCTAAGAGGACTAGACAAGAGATGTGTGTATGCGTTTATATGCATCTCTAAGAGGACCAGACGAGATATTTGTATGTGTCTGTGTGTACCTACATCTCTAAGAGGACTAGACAAGAGATGCGTGTGTGTGTCTGTGTATATACATCTCTAAGAGGACCAGACAAGTAATTTGTGTGTGTCTTTGTGTGTGTACGTCTCTAAGAGGACTAGACAAGAGATGTGTGAGTGTCTGTGTGTATATACATCTCTAAGAGGACTAGACAAGAGCTATGTGTGTGTATGTCTGCGTGTATATACATCTCTAAAAGGACAAGTGGGAGGGGGAAGAAAATGAGGGATGGAGGGAGAGAGGAAATTTAAAATAGAACTGTATTTATTTGAGGGAGAGATCTATCATCAAAACAAAAGAGCAGTAATGAAATATACAGAGCACTTTTAGGTCTGTACACTAAAATATGTTTGTTTTTTTTTTAAAGTCCTCAAATATTGCACCTCATATTCTTATTGAAAAACAAAACAAAACAAAAAA
>NW_016809230.1:687516-812623 GCF_001698545.2 Rhinopithecus bieti
AAAAAAAAAAAAAAAAAAAAAAAGCAATGCATGGTATAGATACAACACAAATTATGGAGTGTCCATGGTGAGAATCTACTTCATTCTTTTTTTCATATATGCAATTTATCATACTGGATTTTGTATAAAACAAAGCAAAATACTTTTTTCACATAAGTTGCATTCAAATGTTTATCTTTTCCAAGAAAGTTTTGATAATCTGGTGTCAGTGATAGCCTCTGAGTCAGCGCACAGCAAACAAGTTTTTTATTTTGTTACAATACTGAATCTGCAAATTTTAATGCCTCTGAAGAAGAAACTAAACAGAAATCTATCTGAGAAGATACTGATGTGACTTTTATATTGCTCATCTTCCCATTGATAGCATATTGATTATGGCATTAACATCACATAAACAGCAAAGCATTACAATAAAATAATTTTCTCCTTAAGTGAAACAGTTGATGTAAAAGCTTCATTGTGTGTGTTTCGGTGTGTGTGTGCGTGCATATTTGTGTACCTGTGTGTGTGTGTCTGTGTGTTAACTGTCTTTATGGTTACAAAGTAGATAAAGACTCAGAATACTTGTAATCTTCTAAAACTAGATACAGCGTGTTAAATGTTTATCGTTAGAACATGCCCAGTGGCAGATGGTGGCATGCCATTTTAGAGCCACCTAGAGGCACAAAAATCGTCCCATGTTTTTCATTTTGGCAGACACACATGCCACTTTGGCAAATTTTAGAAAATAACTAAAAGACTTACACCTTCAAAACAGATTGTATTTATAGAAGGATGTGTGCAGTTCAACAGGGGTGGTGCTGTAGAGGGATTTCAGAATCAATACAATCAAATGTATTGTTCAGTTGGCATAAAACTTGGGCTATGAAATTAGCTAAACTGCTTTACTGTGTATCTGCTCTACTTATAGCATTGTAATGAATCCCGAGTAATTATTTTTGGAGCAGTATTAAAGTAAATTTCCATGCATTTATGTATTCAAAATAATTTATTTTAAATATAAATGAAAGGTCAAATTTCATAGAATACTCAATTCTCGGTGACGGGATTGCTTTTCAACTATTCATGTTTTACTTGCGTACATTGATACTTAGAGAATTTAATAACCACTCCATTTTAAATCTAAATGTGAATATAACTTTTAAAAGTCAGTACAGTCATCAGATTTCTATATAACTTTCTAAATGCATACCTCCCCTTTCCACATTTTTGAAAGCAATGTCTTCATGTGATTTATCTGTATCTTTTTTCTAGCTCTCTTATTTTTAATTAGAGTAACAAACTAATATTTACTTAAGAGCAACACTTTGAAACTTCTGGAATTGGCATGACCTTTAATGTCACCCAGGAGAAGCGGGGAGAGGCTACATTTGGTTAACAAATATTATCTAATGAGTTAAAAAATTCAGATGGCTTATCTAAGGAAAATGCAAACTTTAAAGGATCAGAGAGTCAGTAATTTAGGTTTTGGGGATAACCCAGTATCTATGACAATTACTCAAGTCACCATCATTGCGGTGTAAAAGTGGACACAAATAACACATAAATGAACGGGCATGGCTCTGTGATTTCCTGCTGTCTTTTTGCTTCTTGGATCCATAAATGGCTTTCCTTCCCCCACGGCTGGCTTGTCCAGGTAGGCACTAGATTTTCGTGACCCCCTAATTAAAACTCACTACTTCTCTGACTTCTTCCTTCTATACCTGTTAGGTGCCTAATTGGCTAAATGGTGAGGTTAGATGAGGAAGGAGTGAAAGAAAAGCTTAAAAGCTTTAACCTGAATTTTAATCACTTTCTATTATAAAAGTAATAGAATATGCTGCAGTAAATTTAGGCATCATGGAAACACACAAAGGGGAAAATAAAGATAGGAGTAACTATTGCTATCATTTATGGAAAATTTGCAAAATAAGATTTCAATTTTGATCCCATAGCACTTGAGATATATACATATATATATACACACACACACATATATATATATGTTAGTTCATTTGTCATCCTATGGCCTACCTTCTCATGTTCTTAAATGTCTGTTCACATTATGAACATAATGTTCATAAGCATTAAGTTCACATTTAAATGCTTATTAAATGTTTACATATTTCTGTCTTTGTTAAGTAATTAAACCTACTGTATATTTTACTAAGCAGCAGTCACTGTTCTGGACATTGAAGACACAGCAACAGATAAGACAGGTAGATTCCTTTTCTTGTGGATCTTACACTGTAATTGTGGAAAAAAACAAAGAGAAAAACCATATGATAAGATAAACTTGGCTTATCAAAGTGCAGTGCTCATAGTAAAACTGGCTAATATGGTAAAGACTAAAAGATGTGAAAGGGTGTCTATATTCTATTATTTTGCTTTTAATATCTTGTAATTTTAAAATTTGCTTATATAACATGTAATAAAGACCTTGTTACATAAATATATGTGAGCACTTCTAATAATATCCTCTAAGTAAATTCCTGGTGATGGAATGGCTAGGTGGAAACATATGCTTATTTTTAAAGACAATAGATGTTATCAAATATCAACTGAAAGAGTTATAACAACTTAAGCTTTCACTAACAGATTGCAAGATTGTTCACAAATCATTATCTACCAGGTAGCAGGCTATGTGCCCTCAAATACTATATGAAGTGAATTTGAGCAAGTCATTGAGGTTGGTCTTATTTTCATTCTATAAATGAACATGAGATCAAGGAGGTTAAACAAAATATTCAAAGCAACATGGCAGTTATGGTAGCCATGGAGGTGTAAGAGTCTGAGTGCACCCCACTTATGTGCTGTGCATTAGTATTTCGGGGGAACATCAGATTATTGTGGAGACTTCACTGAACCAAAGGAAATATTAGGGAAAAACCTGTTTAGCCTAGTGCAGAGACCAATTTCCAAAAAGGGATGTTCAGGGATACACAAACCGTACAGAAGAAGGACTTGTTCCATATGTAGATGTGCTAAAAGCTAGCAATAAATGAATGTTCTGTTTCTATATTGCTCAAAGTTGAGCCTGGACATTGAGAAATAAATGAAAGGAACATCTTCACAATATGGGTAACTCTTACTAAGACAGTCAATTATGAGAAACAAAGTAAACTTTGAGACCTAGAAAAAGTAAGGAAATTTTTATTTACTTTTGGATGATGCTTAATTGTTAGATTCCTGACCATAATTTACTCATTTCCATCAAGTGTAGGATCCAATTTACCTAAAACTACCACAATAATCTGATTCCTTGCACAGGGTAACTGGTTCAGGCATCTGGGTTAATTTAATCAGACTGAGGTCTCAGACTTGTTTTTTTGCCTCTGGAGGAGGGACACTGTGTTTAAATGAATGAACAGACCCTGGGGCAGATGGCAGTAATTTTGTGCTCACCAGTGGAACCATACTAAAAATGACACTGAACCACAGCAGTAGCAAGACAGGGAAAAACATAATAACTACTGAATATTTAAAATAATCTATTAGCTAGCAGAGCAAAGCAAACCTAAAGTTAGGTTTTCTGTTGAATACAACAAAAGAAATTCTAACTGGTAGACCTACTGTGTACATTGCAATATCACATACATAATTGACACTGAAGTTATCTATAAAATCTAATTAAAATTCTTATAATAAATGGATGACTGACCTGATTGCTAGTGTAGACTTGCCATCTTTGACATGAGGTTTTTAATTTTAACTACATCTTTTCCATCTGGGAGTTAATGTCTTTCTCCTACTAATTCTACTTATGTAGAAATCAAGAAATGAAAGGAAGGTGCTATTTCTTAAGAATAGTTTTCTTTGGTAAGACTAAATATTTAAAATATTTGTCTGCAGTGAGCTGAGATTGTGCCACTGCATTGCAGCCTGGGCAACAGAGAGAGACTCCATCTCAAAAACAAAACAAACAAACAAAAAAAAAACAAAATTGTCTACACTTTCTCTTTGAAACCAAATTTAGCTTGAGTTGTCTTGTAAATTTCTTTTCTAGTCCGTCACACTTATAAGCTAAGTATTGGTGTAAAGCGAAGGAAGGCATTAGTCTTATTTAATGTACGGCCAAACTGACAGCCATTAAGATCATTTGCTCTGCTACACAATATTTATGTCAAATCCATGAGTGAGACTGTGTCTTTTACAAGCAAGCTGAGAACTATTAGATGTAGAGTTTGTTATTATGAGTAGCCCCAAAATATGAGGTATATTTTGTAATGTTCATGCTGAAATACACATTTTTTCTAGTATTATTAAAATTTGATACATTTTGGTAAGATATGGATCCTAATGGCTACTTACTACACTGCATGACAATTGCTGGGAAAAAACACTGGAATTGCCATGTAGATGGATAAGAAATCATATGACTGCAAATATAATTAATTATACAGCTTATTTATAATACAATGCATAGAGCTGTGTATTATACCTTGGGATCACTAAGTGAGAAGTGAAACAAGTTTTTCTATACAATTTCAACCATAAATACACCTAAGTAGATAATCGAATGGACCTACATGTTGCTTTTCATTTGTTTTGTTTTAGTTTTTAAAGTAAGGAAAGTAGGAAATTTTCAGTGCTACTTTCTATCACTATCCATAACACAACATGTATGAAATACAGAAAACTATTAATAAGATAAATAAGCATATAATAAGGAATTTCGCTTTTAGATTTTATTCAAATACAGGTGATATCACAACAAAATGTTCCAATAAATTTGATCTTTTATAAAAATTCACCATACACACATGCATACACATACACACACGGTTCTGTATTTATACAGAACTAGGAACTGCTACTGCTGAATTTTTGACTTGAAATATAATTTTAAGGGTTTTTTTTTTTAATACCGTTTAAGTATTCAAATTGTGTTTACATATTTATGCTTACTGTTCGTCAAGGATAGACTGGTTGGCTTAAAACCCTAAGCAATGATACTCATTAAATATGGCAACAAGAGTGACCTAAAACCAGTTTTATATTACATTTAATGCAATCTCTCTTTAATGACTTCTATAATACTGTCAAAACAGTTCATTCCATTTTGGAAAATTCTAGTTATATTTCTGCAATAAAATTATTTTTCTTGAAAATTCCTGAAGTCATATAAGTAAAAGAGTCTTTAGCACTGGTATATCAATAGGCTGAGAGCTGCCATATACTGACCCCCACCTTGTTTCTTTCTTCACAGCAGGCTATGACCTGTTAAGCTAAAAAATCAGCCAGTTCCAAACTCAAATTCACATCCATTTAAAAAAAAAAAAAATCCCAAATAAGCAGAATTTTAGTCAGTAGCATCCTTCTGTCTTCTCAAGAAACTACACTCAACATCTGCTAACATAAATAATAAGTCCGGGTACTATAAAGTCCCTCAGCTGCTGCTGCCCTTTGGATCCAGCTCTCTGACCCAATGACTCTCCACTGCGCTGCATAGTGACATCACTTAGATACTGAAGTACACTTTCTATTACCAATCCCTCTCTCTCTGAGCATTTTCTTTCCCTCCCCTTTTGTGCATAGTAGCCCTGGTGCCTTCAGTCTCTGAGCAGTCTCATGCTGTGAGGGACTGGTCTCAATGCACACTTGTTGAAGAGTCTCTCAAATAAAATTTATATGTGCTACTGCCACCTTGTGGTCATCAATTTTTCATTGATTGACTACCAAATCTCTTGCACCCCCTAGAAGCATGCACTGGCATATAAATTTATTAGCAATTATCAGTATTCTAGTGACTGTTAACCTGTACCCTGATTTAGTCTCTGAAATGTCTTTTCTCCTCTATGTAATGACCCTTCATATAGTTTGGGATATAGCTATCATATTTCTTCTTTTATTTCCACAACAAATAAGATAATGACTACAACTCTTTCACATATGGCAGAGTTTTATGCACATTTTTTTGGCTATCATCTATGCATAAATATTGCTTTGTCAAAAATCCCTTTCAGAGTGCCGCCAAAGACTGAACACTTTCCTATGGTTTTGGTTTTCCGGTATGGTGAAAGCTGGGACTTTTAATGTATAATTCCACTAATTATGTATAATGCCAACACCAAAGTAGATACTAACATCTATGAAATACAACATTTTGTATATTTGGTCAGTATTCTTTGTTGGCATTTAGGAAATTTAGAGTTTAGATTATCAATAGTGATCAACACTATCACAGCAAAAGGGGAGACCCCTTGATGAAGTAACACCTGAAAAAGGCTTGGGGCAAATCATCTAATAACTCCCAGGTATGAGAGAGAAGAAGATGGAGCTAGGAAACATCAATAGAAAAACTATGAGAAACTTAGGGGATGTGGGGAGAGGACAATGGAGCATTGTTATTTACTACATTTTAGGAGTTCAGAACATGCCACTCTGGTATATTGACTATTTTGAGTGAAAAGCACCCTGATTTCATTTTGTTTCTTAAAATTAGGAGACGGAATTCTCATCTAAAAGATGCCCTCCCTATACTAGAAGGAAAGTTTATCTTTTTATCATCAGGGATGGCAAGTTGAGCCCAAGAACAATCTGTACAAATAAACATTGTTAGACTAACCCTTGTCTTTCTGGCCCCTTCTCCACAAAATTAAGTCTCCATGTCCAAGCTCCTTTGCCTTTTCATAATTCACTACTCTTCAGCCAATTCAGTTTATACATGTTCAACTCTGTCTTTAGGTTTTAATTTGCTTACAAAGGCTCCTGTGTCATTGAGAACTTGTATTAAATAAATTTGTATGCTTTTCTCCTGTTGATCTATCTTAATGCCAATTTAATGTTCAGGCCCAGTTGAAAAAGCTGAAGAGGGTAGAGGTAATGTTTCACCTCCCCCTTATGGTATAAAGTTCCATTTTTGCAAGATGAAACAAGTTCTGAAGATTGTGGTGATGGTTGCACAACAGTGTGAATATGTTTAATACCCGTGAACCATATATTACAATGAATAACTTGATACATTTTATGTTTTGTATATTTTCCACAATAAAATGAGTGAAAAGGAACTGTGAGGAACTAACAGAAATTGATTGGACCCTGGTTGAATTTTTGGAGACAGAGTAAGTTGCAGTCAAGCAGAAAAATTCATGTATATAGAAAAGGCATAAAATAACATAAATGAATGTATATATTTTCTTTTCTCACTCTAATAATCTGTGGGGAGATCCTTCCCACTCTGTGTTACACTATGTGGCTGAAAAAATGGTGAGTTTGGGCCAGCATGGTCAGTTGGCTAATATAGGGGGATTCTGGAATTACCCCTGACAGAGAACAGATAACAGTTAGTTTCAAAACTGGTCCCTGGAGATTCTTCCTACCTCATCCTAGCAGAACGAAACTTTCTTAATTACAAGCAAGGAATACCCCACTTGCAAAGAGGAATGGCAGAAGGTGAGGTCAATGAGTTTTCTGTGAAGGTAGGATTGTCCATTGAGAATGAACTATTAAGATGAGTGGTAATGAAGCCAATGGAATTCTGCTTAGAGTCAATTACCTTCCCCATTTTTTTTTTTTTTTTTTTTTTTGAGATGGAGTCTCGCTTTGTCACCCAGGCTGGACTGTAGTGGCATGATCTTGGCTCATTGCAACCTCCACCTCCCAGGTTCAAGCAATTCTCCTGCCTCAGCCTCCCAAGTAGCTGGGACAACAGGCGCGTGCCACCATGCTCAGCTACTTTTTGTATTTTTAGTAGAGACGGGGTTTCACTGTGTTAGCCAGGATGGTTTTGATCTCCTAACCTAATGATCTGTCCACCTTGACCTCCCAAAGTATTGAGATTACAGACATGAGCCACCATGCCTGGCCAACCCTCCTCCCTTTAACCTTACCAAGAAGGGCACAGCCTAGGCTTTAGCCAATCATACCTAGGTCCATATTAAATTACTAGGAATATGAGGTAACAAAGTAATATCTGAGTAAGGTAATGTTTATAAAAGGAATATACAAAATTGAAATTCCTATACTATGCAAACATAAATTCATCCATTAAAAGGACATAAATGCTAAATAAGCATTACATATGTTTTAAAAGATAAAGTCATTGGCAACAAAAAGCTGTGGCATGTAGTCACAAAGAGAACTAACGGGAAATATTGAATATGAAAAATGCAATAGCAAAAGAAAAAGTGTTTCTAAGTAAGTTGACTAATAATATGGCACAGCCAAAGAATAAATTCCTGACTTGAATTGCCAGATATAAAGACATCAGGATGATGCCCACTCTCACCATTCCAAATCAACATGGTATTGGAAGTCCTTGCCAGATAAATCAGGAAAGAGAAAGAAACAAATGGCATCCAAATAGGAAAAGAAGAAGTAAAATAACTTCTCTTTGCAGATGATGTGATTCTATACCCAGAAAACACTAAAGATTATGCCAAAAGGCTCCTGGAACTAACAAATGACTTCAGTAAAGTTTCAGGATGCAAAACTCATTGTAAAAAATCAGCAACATTTCTATACACCAATAACATTCAAACCGAGAGCCAAGTCAAATAAACAAACACATTCCCCCACTCTCCCACCACACGCACCTAGGAATATATCTAACCAAGTAAGTGAAGATCTCTACAAGAAGAACTATAAAACACTGGTGAAAGAAATCATAGATGACACAAATGAATGGAAAAACATTCTATGCTAATGAATTGGAAGAATTAGTATCATAAAGATGGTCTTACTACCCAAAGCATCTATAGATTCAATATTATTTCTACCAAAGTACCAATATCATTTTTCACAGAATTAGAAAAACTATTCTAAAATTCATGTGGGACAAAAAAAAAAAAAAAAAAGAGACCTAATAGCCAAAGCAATCCTAAGCAAAAAGAACAAAGTCACACACATCATGTTACCTGACTTCAAACTATACTATAGAGCTACAGTAACCAAAACAGCATGGATTGGTACAAAAACAGACACTTAGACCAATGGAACAGAATACAGAACCCAGAAATAAAGCAGCATACCTATAGCCATCTGATTTTCAACAGTCAACACAAACATGCAAAGAGAAGAGGACTCCATATTCAATAAATGGTTTTGGGATAGCTGGCTAGCCATATGCAGAAGAATGAAACTGAACCTTTCACCATATACAAAAATACAGCATACAAAACACACCATATAAATATACCATACAAATGTGTCATACAAAAATTCACCCTACAAAATACACCATACAAATATACCATACAAAATACAGCATAGAAAAATATGCCATACAAAATACACCTTACAAAATACAGCATACAAAATTCACCCACCATACAAAAATTGTATATGGTGAACTTTTCACCATATACAGAAATTAACACAAGATGGATTAAAACTTTAAATGTAAGACCAAAAACTAGAAGAAAACCTGGGAAATACCATTCTGGACTTTGGCCTTGGGAAAAAATGTATGACTATTCCATCGAAAGAAACTGCAACAAAAATAAAAATTTTGAAACTTAATTAAGCTAAAAAGCTACCACACAGCAAAGGAAACTCTCAACAGTAGAAACAGACAATCTACAGAATGAGAGAAGATATTCACAAAGAATACATTTGACAAAGGTCTAATATCCAGAATGTGGAAAGAACTTAAAAATTCAACCAACAAAAAATAAATGACCATTCAAAAGTGGGCACAGGACATGAACAGGCACTTCTCAAAAGACATACTAGTGACCAATAAACATATAAAAAATGCTCAACATCACTAATCAGAGAAATACAAATCCAAACTTCAATGAGATACCATCTCACACCAATCAGAATGTCTATTATTAAAAATTCTAAAAATAACAGATGCTGGCAAGGCTGTAGAGAAAGGGGAATGTGTGTACACTGTTGGTGGGAATGGAAATTAGTTGAGCCACTGTGGAAATCTTAGATATCTGGCAAGAACTTCAAACAGAAATACCATTTGACCCAGCAATCCCATTGCTGGGCATATTTCAACAAAAATTAAATCGTTTTACAAAAAAACACAAGCACTCATATGTTCACTGAAGCACTATTAACAATAGCAAAGACATGGAATCAATTTGGGTGCTGACTGCTGGTGGATTAGATAAAGAAAATGTGATACATATACACCATGGGATACTACCCAGTCATAAAGAATGAAAACATGTATTTTGCAGCACCATGGACACAGCAGGAGGCCATTATCCTAAGACAATTAACACAGGAACAGAAAACCAAATGCCACACGTTCACACTTACTTCTTTCTTTATTTATTTTGAGACAGAGTCTCACTCTGTCGCCCAGGCTGGAGTGCAGTGGCTCCATCTCGGCTCACTGCAAGCTCCGCCTCCTGGGTTCACGCCATTCTCCTGCCTCAGCCTCCGGAGTAGCTGGGATTACAGGCGCTCGCCACCACACCCAGCTAATTTTTTGTATTTTTTTTTTTTTTTTTTTTTAGTAGAGAGAGGGTTTCACCGTGTTAGTCAGGATGGTCTGGATCTCCTGACTTGGTGATCTGCCCGCCTCGGCCTCCAAAGTGCTGGGATTACGACAGCACCCGGCCCCACACGTTCTCACTTCTAAGTGGGAACTAAATATTGGGTAATCATAGACATAAACATGTCAACAATAGACACTGGGGACTACTAGAGTGGGAAGGGAGAGAGGATGGAAAGGGTTGAAAAACCAACTCTTGGGTATTATGCTCACTATCTGGGTGATGGGATGTTCGCATCCCAAACCTCAGCACCACACAATATACCCAGGTAACAAACCTACACTTGTGACCCTGAATTTTAAATAAAAGTTGAAATTGTAAAAAAACAGAAAATGAGGCATCATAAGGGAATAAATGTGTATAAAATGGGTATCTTTGTATGAATTTGGTACATTTAAAAATTTAAACCTTAATTTTTGCCTCTCCTAATATGAACATATGAATCATTGATAGCAATTTGTATACACAATATAATTTATATAACATTTATACCTAACTTTATGATGAAGAGAGATACAGAGAATTGAGAAATGTAGTTGAAAGAGAAAAATTAAAATAAAATAAGACATACGATGATAATTTGTTGTGAACTGAAGAGCTAGCTTAATTCAATTATCAGCACAAGAGTTGAAAATAGGGGTAAAGTGATGAAATTCACCTATCGGAGGCCGTCACACATTATTTTATTTCTAAATCCAAGGAACGCCATTAACAACTGAGAAATCCCCCCAAACCTGGATGTGGTGTATGGTGTGTGGTGTGTGGATACTACAAGTATCCTTTGATTTTGCTTTATCAATATGTATACCCACAGTGAGCTACTGTAATGAGTATTTTATATTTGCTAATAAAATTTGGACATTAGTTTTTCTGGAACATCACTCAAAATGTGAAAGTAAAATATCATATATTCCAATAAAAACTGGTAAAAGATGAGATATAACATCTCTCTATTAAGAGTCTAAGTCTTTAGTTCCAGTTAAACATTCCTGTTAGCTCTAAAGTATTCTTCTCCTTAGAAATAGTAACAAAGGAAAGGACAGAAAATTAGTCAGAGATCTGATTCGTTGGATGTTAGTACATTAACCACTATCTACTGCTGCAGCTTTTGAGTTTGAAAATTTTGTAGCTATCCACATTCACTCTTGTCTCTACTGTCACAATTATGTAATTTACTTGCTTAACACTTTTCTTGAAATGGTGATCAGATAAAATTTAGCACAGTTTGCATCTTAAATAACAGTACACAATGTAGTGCACCTGAAAGTATGTGTCTTTAGTACAATAATGTTTATTTCAATATTGTTTGAAGGTTAAAAAGCAAGAAACAACCAGCATGTCCATCAATGGGAGAATTGTTGAGTAAAATCTTAATACTACCTAGGCAATATAAATCATAAACATTATATATTATGCATACATTAATATGAAGGGATACATACGTGCAATTTTATAAATGAAAATGGCAATAATTGAATTATATATAGTTTGATTCCATTTTATTTTCTTTAAAAGGGAAAAGAAAGAGAAGAACCCTATATACTTTTTTAAAAAATACAAGACCAGAGTAAAAGTTGTGGTAGGATACACACCAAAATATTTTTGGAAACTTCAGTGGAGGGAGGATAAATTATAATCATTTTCATACATACTTCTGCATTGCTCGATACGTTACAATGAACATGTGCTACCTAAGAAAAGAAGATCAACTTTATGACATAGCGAATATAATGTGCATGGGTTGTATAGCATAGAAAGAAAAAGCTTTTCAGATGTAACAACTACTGGCACCATTGAAAAGGGAAAGCTGTTTCATCCTGATCTTTTTCATGTATGTATTTGGTATCGAGTGATTTTTTCAGTTTTTAAAGGTAGGAGGCAAAGACACTGGAGAGGAGAAAACTAGATAACCTTCAAATGTTTGGGAGCTTCTATAAGAGCATACTCTTTAAAAAATTCATTCTTTGTGGAATTTAATAACATCCATTTCACAAACCACGGAGTTTTCCTATCTCACAAATCAATTTCATTCTATTATGTCGGTGAATTAGTTTCATTTCATGAATTGGTTGTTCCACTTTAACTGTTGGCCTTCTAATAAAAGGGAAAGACATGTATTAGGAGTATAGAAAATAGCCAGGATAATAGCCCAGTGATACTACTTACTTATTACCTAACCTCTTCTTTTCAGATTTCCCCATGCCTCAGTGACCACAAGCATTGAATTAGCTATGACAAGTCTATCCAAGTCTATCCACGGCCCCTGTTCTTTCAAGAAGTGGTTTGCTTCGGGTACAATAATGATCCACTCTAATGAGACTGTCACCCATGTGCCTGTAATCTCATGCAGAGACTTGGAAATCCAAGCCAGGTATAATCACTCTTCTTACATTTAAGACATATGAAAATTGATTCTAATGGTCCCTTAAAATTTTTTCTTTTCTTACAAAATGATGATCAATATGCAGCTGTAAAAAGATAAGTCAAAAGGAAATAAATGCCCTCCATTAATATTTGTTTGTATAATTAAAATAGAATCAAGTTTTACACTTGTATATTGGAGTACATATATATATTAGTGTGTATAAATATGTATGACCTATAGATATATACACATACACATAAAGAGAAAGAGATGCCTTACAAGCATGACAATGCTTAAACAGTATTTTTTCAAAATTCAAATGCTGTATTTTCATATACAGCTTGTAAATTATGATATATATAAATTTTGGCTTCAAACAGGTCTTATATTTCACTTCTGATACCACTGTTTCATATGTATGCTACATTTCCTGCACTAATATAAGAAATGAAGCAGTGTTAGATTAATAAGTTATTCTAAACTGGAAAAAATGTTTATACATAGACAAAAGGTTAAAAGAGTATATATACTAGCCTACTTCAACTCATCTTCCTGAAATAATTATTTTAATTCAAATTTATGTGAAATAGATGTCAATATGCATTTATTTTATAAAAATTTAGCATCAGTCATAGATTTAGTCTACAAATGAATGAAAATTATGAAAGTGTTCTCACAGCAATATTTTGTAATTAGGCATGACAGCATTAATAATGCAGTATAGTAAGCCCACACATTTATTTTAGCCATATATAGATTCAAAAGAGGTGATACACCTGAGTCAGAACATTAAGTAACATTGGAATACCTTTTGACACCTTAAGAAGTGACTTCATTTCTATCTCATTTTACTGTAAGGATATGATACATTTTTATTCTACGTGAACTTTGATTATGAACTGGATCTTAGAAATATAACTAGTTCACAACAAAGTTCAATAGAGAAATATCAAAGAGAAATGCAGAATTTTTCTCTTTATCTCCCTCTCTTCTAATCTCACTGATCTCTAATTGGTATCATAACATCTGTTTAGGAATAAGCACTTCAAGAGCCTTAAGCAATCTTTGCTTCTGGAACATGTAACCTTTTCAAGGGTTCAAATTCTAGCTAATATCAGCCTTTGTTCTTGCCAATACCTTATGTGTTTTCTCAGTACCAACGCTCAGTCCGTATTTCAAATTGCTCATGCTTTCAATTGCTCTTCTAAACTCAGTCTGTTAAAATTATCTATCAAAACCTCTGCATTTTGCAGCATTTGAGTCACACATTGCCAGGATGGTGATCTCTGTTTAAATTTTTTTCTTCTTTTTTTTTGGGGGGGGGGGGGAGATAATCATTTATTTCAAACTTTAATAATAGTCATTAAAGTCAGTCATTTGGACAATTAATCACATATAACACAATGGAAAGGAAATAATCTTGGAATTTAGTTTCAGAACACAAGTCCCAAACTTTGCAGTGACAATTAGAACAGAAAGGAGAGAAAGAAAATGAGAAATATTGAGAATAAAAATTGGAGAAAACTTGGAGGTGAACTCAATGTGCTGAGAGGAGGAAAGGATGAGTTCAGGTTAATTGTCATTGGTAACTGGCTAATGGCGGTATCAACTGAGAAGACTGAGATCAAAGAACAAAGTTTAAGTTTTACCTGAAAACTAATTTCCATAACGTTTTAGAATATAGGCTCTTTATATTTGTCCTGGTACTTTTTAGAGCCTTTGAAAGCTATGTATACATACATCACAGATACTCCATAGATATTGGTTGCATTCGTGTATGAATGCCAGGAAATGAACAGGGAACTTTGTCATTAATATTATGTTAATTCTGCAACTGGAATAATATGGATTCATACTTTCCAATGTATGGATTTATTCCAGTAATATAAATTTGCACTTGTCCTTTAAACACTTGGTATTAGTCCTGTCCTTTTCTAAGAAAATTTTGCTCTTAATGTTGACATTGTCAGAATTGATGAATTGAGAAAATGTGTGAGAATTCACCCATGTTGAAATACTCTGTGAACATTCCTTCATCCTATCCCTGGCAGCCCAATCATATCTTCAAACTTCAACATATAATGTGTAACTGTACAAAGCATTATTTTAGGAAGCTATGTTCTCTTGATAACAAATTACTTTCCTTAAGGCTACGTAATCAGTTTCAAATTTAATATGACTTTACAATTTATTGTCCTTGTAAGGTGGTATTTCTTAACATGTTGCAGTAAAAGAAACTGCATTTTAATGGTATGCTTTATGTACGTGAATATTTTGAGTAATTCACACTTGTCTTGAATCCACAAAAATTTTAGTGAGAATATATCCTTAAAAAATTATTTTATCCCAATAAACAGCTTTTTGGTAAAACTTAAATTATTTGTGCAGAATATTGTCTATGAAAATAGATCTTTCAGAATCCGGAGATTCTGCTTTTCTAAACCTATGTTTAAATAAAAGGTTCATACACGTCTGTAAAATGTGGATGTATACATGTGTTCTGTGTATGTGTTCATGTGTGTATTAACATAATGAAAAAGACAATCTCTATGGAATGCTCTACTTTGAACCCCTGCATTAATTTACTTTGATTCCTCACTTCCATTTCACATATCCTAGCAATGAATTATTTTTATAAATATAAGTTCATTCTAGTACAGAGAATCACCACTATGTCTTAGAAGTATGCTTTAAATTTTAAACTTATCCTTTACCCTAATGCTTCTCATCGATTATAAATAAAATAATTTGTTTTAATTTTCCAAATAAAATAATTATTTCCTATTCTTAAAACATCATGTAATTCAATAGAAAACAAATATTCCATTCAAAATCTTGGCATTGTAAAGAATAACTCTAATTTTCTTAACCTAGTAATTACAGAAAAATAAGGAAATTTCACACTTGAGGGTTTCAGAGTAGTGAAATATACACATTTTTCCTTTACATTCATTCATTTCAGAATGATAGTGTAGTCTTAAAGACCATAAACCTTTCCAAAGAAAATCTAAGTCAGCTAGCATCCAAAATAATGTCATAAGAATACTTAATTATTAATCCTTAAATATTAAGGAAAAAAGGTGTGAAAAGAATCTAAAGAAAATTCAGGATCCATCCTAATAGTCTAAAGCCCAGAACACAGAGTTAAGGTCTCTTAGACCTAAACATTATACAAGAAAATTCTTGTTAGTAAAAACATATTAAGCACACATGAAAAAGAGTGTTTTTCATAGGTTTATAACTTGGCATAAAATACATATTGAAATAAACACACTGGACAAAGAACACAGAACTTACCATCTAAGCCCTGCTTACCTGCTCTAAACCAACAACTATGACAAGCTTCATCTCATCCCCTATGTGCAGTATTTATACTTTAAAGACTCATATCTTTGCACATTTTGTCTTCTTTGTTTTAGCCTCCTGGCAAAAATGTATGCCACTGTTTATAGTTCAGTTAAAAACGTCACCTCCTAACTTAATCTGTGTTTTATCACAGTCTATATTACCATTCTAATAACGCTTTAGATTACATACAGCTCATTGTGAGTATTTTCTGCCACTCATTGTTCTCCTCCTCCATCTGATCTTCACTTTTCATCACCAGGCACTGGGCACTTACACATTTTTTTATAAAGAAAGTATTTAAACATTGAACTGAATGGAATAAATTGCCAATTTATGGAATCGAGGAGTTCCAGGTGTTTAAATCAACAGCTACAGAGGCAGTAAGGGTCATTCACTAGTGTCAAGAAATTGACTCGAGTCACACATATTTCACTGAGAAGCTCAGCAATCTTATGTGCTTCAATTCTCTCAGCTATAAATAGGAATGGTAAAAAGCACAATCTTATGTGCTTCAATTCTCTCAGCCAGACGTGGTGGATCCTGCCTGTAATTTCAGCCCTTTGGGAGGCCAAGGCAGGAGAATCACTTGAACTCAGGAGTTCAAGACCAGCTTGGGCAACATAATGAGACCTTGTCTCTATAAAAAATAAAACATTAGCTGGGCATAGTGGTGCATGCCTACAGTCCCTTCTACTCGAAAAGCTGAGATCAGAGGATCACTCGAGCTCAGGAAGTTGAGGCTGCAGTGAATCGTGATTGCACCACTTCACTCCAGCCTGGGTGACAGAGTGAGACACTGTCTCAAAAAATAAAAATTAAAAATAAATCAATTCCTCTGCCTGTGAGAACTGAAGGAGATTCCATAGTTTAGAGGTTAAAAAATTGGGCATGTACCACAAAACAATGAAAACAGCAGGTGAATAACAGTTACAAAAAAAAAAAAATTATCCACAAGGGATGATGACTCATCACCTCTACAGACGGCCTAATATAATATGCTACAAAAATAATTTTTTAATGGTGAGAAAGGGGACTGATCCCTATAGCAAAATAGATAAAGCTTTTAATGTCAGGTTGTTAATACAAATTTTTAATAAAATTATCCATATATGTATGGAGGGAGAGAGAGAGAGTATATGTCTGTATTTCAGTTTTTTCTTACCAAAGCAAATTTCCAGTTGCCCTATATGGTAATGTTACCCTGAATTTATAGTAATTTGAGAGCATACATTCTGTAAAGAGTAATTATAGAATCTCTGTAATGACCTTAATTCATGAGTTAAGATCTCCCTTGATATCATAATTAAAAAAAAAAAAATCCAGAACTCCAGAATTAACTCATGGTTTGCAGTCACTCACGCTAAGTGAAAAATACAGCTTAGGTATTTTGATACTTAAACAGTCATTTATTTCCCTTTCCCTAGCTTTTAGCATTTGCAGCATAACCAACTTAGGAAAAGAAGGAGTGTTTCATCTGCAAGGTGTGAAATTAAGGGAATGAATCAGGGCATTGCCCCCAAATATTTTCTAGATTGCTAAAAAGCTTGTGGTTACCTAGTCATAGGAAACACATGCTATTGATACGGACAGGAGACAGGGAAATACTGGATAGAAGAGGGCAGTTCCCATGCAAAGGCCCCAACCTCAAGCCTGGAGGCCCGCAGCTCTAAGTGGGAACAGGCATTTCTGTTTTCAAGCCCCAAAAGTTGTATTTTGGCCTGCAACACCCCCCATCCTGTACCCATATAAACCCCAAACCCCAGGCTCCAGGAGAAGACAAGGAGACGAGGAGACAAGCAGGTGAATGGCAGAACAGTGCAGCAGAGAAAGAAGAGAAGAGATGTCTGAACACCAAGAGGAGTACAGCTGGGAGTGGTTAAAGAGGAGTTTGGCTGCTTGATAGTGAAAACTTCAGGGGAAGATCATCTTCCTACTCCATCCCTTTTCCAGCTCCCCATTCATCCTGCTGAGAGCCACCTCCACCACTCCATAAAACCTCACATTCATCCTTCAAGCCCATGTCTGTTCCCATTCTTCTGGGACACTGGGCAAGAGCTAAGGATACAGAAAGCTCTCACACTGGCCCTCTGCTCATGTGAAAAGGCAGAGGGTCCATTGAGCTGGTTAACATTTAAGTCATCTGCAGACAGCAAGGCCAAAAGACTGAGGACACAGGCACCCACCCCCAGATACTACCACAAGGCTGGAGCCCCAAACACTCGCCCTGGCTCCTGTACTTGTCCATCTGTATGTTTCCCCCTTCATCAGGGGTTTGAACAGTGGCAGCAAGCAAACAGGTGAGCCACACCCCTGTCACATGTCCTGAGAGGGGGATCAGGGAACTCTCCCATTTCACCATGTGGGAATTCCATGACACTTGTGTTAAGGCAGTTTCTTTTAACAGTAGGAGGAAGAATCACAGGTTTTAATGTGTAGTCCTATGGCAATGGGAGGAAGTGGGGGAGGGAAATCAATAAACGACTTTGAAATGAGATTGATTTTCTCTTTTTTTTTTTTTCCTCAGAGAATGGAAGGTGTAGTTATATTAATTGGTTGGTATTTATTTTATAGCCTTTAAAAATAGGGGATAAATCATCTTGAATCTGTAATTACCAGTTATACAAACAGCATATGACAAGTCTGACAAGAAGGCTTTTTCAACAGGGAATAGATATAACAATGGCAAATGTGTTAGCCAGATTAACAAATCAAGGTTATTCCATGTGACAGTCTTTTCTTAGTAGGAGATATTATCTAAATTCAGATGGTAACTTGAAAAATGTCTGTATTGTGCACATACTTGAATATCAAATAGGTCACTAAACTTGATTGACTAGTAAAAAAAAAAAAAAAAAAAAAAAATAGTTTCCAAAACAATCTAATAAAGAGTCAGTTGCATATGTTTTCCTGGAGAAGAGTTGGGTTTGAGTCTTTGAACAGAATATTGTGTTCTCTATTATAAGACTATAATATTACACATTAAGAGCTTGATACATCACAGAAAGGTCATGCCTCTATGACAACATTGCTCTAGGCTGAAGATGGGGTTAACAAAGTATCTATCTGACACCAACAAAACACTAAAGGAAAGGAATTCATAAATCTATTTGTGCTGTACACACAGATCAAAGAAGATTGTTACAATTTGAATCTGATTCTTACTGTCTAGGCCAGACAATGTCCTGGAAATGACCCTCGTTGAAACCAGCAGGAGCCTATTATCTTTCTCCCCTTTTACACTTTAGCCTGGGGTCAGGAAGTTCTGAGCTGCTCAATATTTCTATTACATTAATGGTACAATTATCACGTAGGGATCAACTCATGCTGCTAATATAGACATGCCTCTGGAAGCAATTTTTGGCTCCGCTGGGCAAGGCAATCTATTAGGTCATTTGTAACCTCTGCAAAGCCTAGTGGAAAGAGTACAGACTTCGGACTTCTTGGTTTAAATTCCAGCCCTATATTTATTTGTAGGATGGCCTTGGCAAAGTACTTAACATCTTCGAGTCTCAACTGGGGGATAATAGCTTCTACCTGATGGGACAGTTGTGAAGATTTATGAATAAAATAGAGGGGGAAAAAAAAAAACTAATAGAGGGTTTTATACATTCTAGTCATTAGGTAAGTGGAAATTATTATCACCACCATGTACAGTATTGTGTTCATTCCTTTTTAGTGACTGATGTCATCTTAATATACAAAATAATCAACATAAATAATTTCTCTTCTCAGTCACATTAAATGTTATTTAAACATGCATAAGGAAAATAAACACATGAAGAGTGTTAATAAATGGGAATCATTCTGAATATTATCAAAGAAATACTACTGATCCTTCTTGCCATAAGGTTAGATATCTATAGCTTCCAAGTGACAGAGGGAAATACAGAAGTTCCTAGCTATCTTACAAATGTCTCCACAACTCTGGGTCTTGTGATTTGTGGAATAAATGTGTTAGTGATTATGTTCTGTTTCCTTAAGAAAGGTTTGACGTTTTTCCCCTCTATTGTATCCATGAGCACAGCACTTACAAACTAAGTAGCCAACTGAAGCTATTTACAATATTCCAGATCCGAAAACTCTAAATAAAACAAAATAATAACCCAAACCTCAAACCAGTTATATCTTAACTACCACCACTTCCCACCTATTAGATAGCTCACACACCCACAATTCTACATACTTCATATAATCTTTCAGCAAGTGTCTTAAGGATTAACTTGATAGTCCATACTGGCATCTACCTTGAAGCAAAATTCACATATTGTTGTGATTCTACAGACAATTTGAAAATAGGTAGGTGGTAGTGAGGCCTGAATTGGAATTAACATGTATTTCCCTCAAATAGATAATATTACTTAATTTAATCTCCTTTTGCTAAATCTATCCTGGGAATTGAGCTATATTAACAACAACCTTATCAATACAAAGTGTCCTAAGATCAATTAGTGATCATCCTAACAAGGGGAACTATTTTTTCTTCATAAACCTTTACTGTAATGCTAAAGAATGTATGTACATATGATACAAAATTAGGTTCAGAATAATGGTCAAATTTTTAACAAGACTCTTTGGAGAGTAGACTGCTTTGAGTGTTAGTGTGATTGTTATTTCCTGAATCAGAATCATACCTTTTGCCTCTTTGACTAGTTTATAAACCTCTTAAAGGTAAGGGCTCCACGTAGTACCGTAAATACTATATGGTATACACTACATAATCAATGAATATCTGTTGATTGCTTCTTATAAGATGTTAGATTGCAATTCATTTAGAAAGACAATTATGACCCATTCTCATAATAGATTAGCATCATACATCAACTTGACTGCTGAATTATTATAAAGAGTCCTATACCATATGAACTATGGGTAAATGTTGTGAATTTTGAGAATAAAACACCACTAAGAAGTAAACTTCAGAACTGTCCTCTACCTTTTTTGTCACAATTTGTCTAAAATAAGTTTTGAATTTTTAAAAAGCAAACCATATTTTCATAAAATTTTAATTCTACATGTTTCTCTTCATCTTTTAAATAAGAATTAATTTGACTTTTTAGAGTAAAACATGTCCATATTTTGCTCATCAGATAACATTTTTCTTATTATGCGGTTGACATTCATCGATCTTGCTACTCATGAGTGATAAGAACCTGTAGGCATATCCTAATCAATGCCATGCGTCTTTTGATTCCTTTTTAATCTGCTTTTCCAAGCTTCCGTTTTTCTATGCTATCTTTCAACACATTTCTTCTTTGTTTTAGTTGACTGGAGTAGTTTTCAGTTGTTGCAGCTAAGAACTCTGACTAATACATATGGCAGCCTGCTGATGCCATTGATGCGGCTTTTCTGCACTTGCCTGAAAAGACTGATGGAAGAATCATAAATCCTTTGTAAGTTTTACTTGCTGACAATATATGTGTCTTCTGCTTTTACTCATCCTTCTTCCCAAGCTACAGCATCAATAATAGTCATCTTGTCCTTAACAGCATTAGCCAAACTGTAACTCCAACTTGGCTTTACATAAAACAAAACAAAACAAAACAAAACCACTGCCATGTTCTAAAGCTGTTGATGTTCTACCATGCATCCTTCAGGAATTTTTCCTGCCCCTTCCTGTTCACAGCTGTCTATGTTCAGCTCACTACAGTAGGGCTATGCTGTCATTCATTCTCCCAAAAGCGTAGTGGGACAACACTGACTACAGAAAAAAAATAGCTTCCACTGCAGGAGCCCAAACAAGCTCTGTAACTTGCCACAGGGAAGTCTGGATGACCTTGTCTCAATCATAGAGTTCAGGAAAGGAACAATATTTAAAGGCTTTCATATGCATTTAGATTTAAATTGAATATATTCTCTCTATCCTCAGAAATTACATTTTCATAGAGAGTTTATTTATTGAATTTTTATATTGTACATTGTATGCATAGAAGAAGTATACATATATTTTTAAATAATATCATGGCATTGAAACATATGAAAAATAGAACCTCTAGACCATTATTTGGGTCTGTAGGAAGTGACAGTAATAATATAAAACCTTTGAAACAACAACTGTCATTGGCTGAATATTGTATATTTTATAATTTGTTAATGCTTATATTGTCCTTTCGAAGGCACATTCAAAATTTGCAGATCTACAGCTATCATGTGTACATCTGAAAGCAGACATTCTGAATCAAACATATTGGTATCTGATGGCAGAACCATATCACTCAGAGCTCATATCTGCTTCTGGATTTGGCATTGAAACTGTCTGAGAACTTGGCATGTTGGAAGCATGAAACTGGCAATTTCATGAAATCTTTCAGGCTCATATGGCAGAATTTATATCTTGAAATAGAATTAAAAGTACAACTCAGACTGGAGCAGGAAAGACAGGAGAAGATCACTGTGACAAGTTAAGTCCTCTACTTTTGACCTCAGCTCTTCTTGGTCGTGAGCCAAAACAAGTAAGTCAGGGCGACTGTGGCTCAACTTCATTATAGACCTTCATTAGCTTGGCCTGGTACAGCCCTGAAATCTCCCTGATACCACACTGTTAACCGGATAAAAGTATCTTTGTAGGGGAGCATATTCAAGAAGCTGCTGAGAAATAGACAGCTGCCTTAGGGGGGTTGTAGTTTGATTCATTTTTGCCTGGATCCTTACCTAGGCGTCTGTCAAGCCACTTGTCTAGAATCATCAAAGCTACCCAGAATTTGAAATACATAGTTAGCAGAAGATTTAAAGGTAAAGATGAACTATTTTCCAAATGCTCCAGAGACACTCACATATGAAAAATACTGTCCGGTCTAACATTACATTAGGAGACCACTTTCAATGCCAAAAGCTGGACAAACCTCCATTAACGTACACTACCATTCCTTCCCAGAAACGACAACTGCAGTAACACACACGTAATACATGCACACAAAATGTCAACAATGTACTTCACAGGGGGTCATGTCCTTTAATATTCACATCATCATATAGCTACAAATCATCCATTTGATGATTTTATTTGATGTTACAGTGCAGAAGTCAATCACATATAATGGGCATGCAAATGATTTTTTTTCAGATTGAACCAATTTTTTTTTAAAGACAGAAGTACAACCACAACATCTCAGGTATGCATTTCCTCAATCCTTACACATGTGATCTGTTTGCTCTTTCATGGGAGAATGATTGCTTCATTCTTCATGATCTGTTGTAGTTTTAGAGAGTTTAAATTTTAAACTTTCACTATCACTTTCGTTGTGGAAGTAAAATGCTATAAACTAAAAATTCCTAAATCTCAGGTGCGCTTGGCTTCCTTAAATTCTTCTTTCTTAGGACAGAACATATGCAATCACAGTGTCATCTAAATATGTGAAAATGACATCCCTTCTGTTTGTTCCACAAATACTGGTGTTGCATGAACTGAGCACAAGGTAAACATCTGGGTCTCAGAGATGAGTAAAATACAGTCTCTGCCTTCCAGATGCCTACAGTCAAGCCAGGGCAACCCATGGATGGAAAAAAAAAAAAAGACAGTTAATGCAGCACAAGCATCCCAGAGAGGGATGACTTTCAAAATGTCATAAGGACCCTAACCCATACAATTATTAAAAAATAACTCTGGTAAATGAGGACTTAATCATTTTATCTACCAATTGCCTGAAAGAGCTTTCCAAAGACTACATGTTATTTCCAGGAACCCATGGCACATTCTGGCACATGCAAACCACCACATTTTGTATTTTAAATGCTTTAGGAATATAAAATGCTGAAACCCTGGCTCATGCTAGTATCTTGGGACTTTTAAATATTAATCTAAGTAATAGTTATAACCAGTTCCTCTATAAAAGATATTAATTATTTTAAGTAATTGAGCTGCATCATCATAATGACCATATTCCCCTTAGTTTAATTTTAACATTTTTAAAAACAAAACTTGACATTTTAAGCCAGCAAGGGAGACTCATTGCAGCACAGAATACATCTATCCATCCTAAATGCCATAATTATTAGATGAGACTCTGCCAAGTGAGTTACTCCTCGGGGACTTCAAAGGTACATCACTTTCCAAGACACTCAGGGACTGTTCAGTGAACTGCCCCACTGATTTATACAGTAGAATAGTCCATAATGATAGTTCAAATATCAGTGATTTGAGAAAATTAACCATCTTCCAAAATGCATACTAGTCACTGTGGTGGGTGAGCAGAAGGGATAAGTAGTTAATTTTGGTCAGTGATTAACTCATCTTGCTGGTTTGAGATTTAGACCAATTTGGCTACACTTTAGAAAAGATATTTGATTCTTCTTATGTAATGAATTTAAGCTCATGGCATTCTAAAAGCAAAAGACTTTGAATAATTTTCAAGGCCAAACTTTCATTTTAGAGATAAGAAAATTGACTTTCTGAATATTGTCATAATCATTAGATATATATTCCAGAATCTCTTTGCTTTATATTTTGATATTTTCATCAAATTGATTTTCAAACCACTTATCATTAAGATGTGACTGCCTATTATTAAAAGGGAAACCACTCCTTTCAGTTTCCTAGGGACCTCATGCTCTTTCACAGCTGAGCTGCTCAACATGCTGGTTCTTTTCCCTTGGAGCTTACATGACCAACACACATGAATAAACATGCCTGCATACCTATGTGTTATTATATATGAGGAAGTATTAAGTGGTAAAATACATACAAATTCTACTTTTTTCCAGAAGTCTATGAAACTCTGGTAATTGCTATGACTAACTGAAAGAACAATTTGCTATGTATCAAGTAAAACAATTATTACAGATTCTCTACAATGAGCATACTGCAGAACTAGGTACCTGGAAGGATATAAAGGTGATGGAGAAAGATACACATCATAGGGTGTATGAGCCTATAATCTAATGGTGTGTATGTGAGGGGGGTGGAGGAATTACGTGACTGCAAAAGTTTGGAGAAATAAAAAGCACTGTTACGTTTTTTAAAAGGGGTAGCAGTGAAACCAGTCCAACTGGTAGGGAGGTCAGGAAAGGTTTTCTTTTGGTGTTGGAGATTAATCTCAAACAGGAGGTAGAATTGTACTCAGAAAATTGAAAAGAACGCTTCCAAGATTAGCATCATCAATTCCATGTGGTGCTTAAAGACAATTATATACAAATTTTCTAAGGTTTCCGATTTTGATCATTAAAATTAAATTTTCTATTGNTGGAGAAATAAAAAGCACTGTTACGTTTTTTAAAAGGGGTAGCAGTGAAACCAGTCCAACTGGTAGGGAGGTCAGGAAAGGTTTTCTTTTGGTGTTGGAGATTAATCTCAAACAGGAGGTAGAATTGTACTCAGAAAATTGAAAAAGAACGCTTCCAAGATTAGCATCATCAATTCCATGTGGTGCTTAAAGACAATTATATACAAATTTTTCTAAGGTTTCCTATTTTGATCATTAAAATTAAATTTTCTATGGCTAAAAATGTCCTATTAATCCTTTATGAAGAAGAAATTGAGGGTTTAAAAAATTATTTCATTTATTCATTCAGTGCACATTTTGGGCCTATTTATGTGACTGGATTCTTTCATAAATGAATTGGAATTTAATTTTAAAGATGAATAAATACATGTTTTAGAGAAGATGTATTCTGTGCAATAAGAGCTTGATTTCAAAATGTGTGGGATTTTGAAAGGAAACTTCAAGAAGATTAGTATGGAAATGGCACAGGGTATGTGACAGACAGTGATGGAGTAAACAAAACAACTAAATCTGGAGATATGGGCTATATCACTTCCTAATCTATAGCATTTGTTTTTTTTGTTTTTGTTTTTTTTTTTCTTTTCTATGAGCAATGAGGATTTAATAAGTGTTTGAACAGCAAAGTGATCATACCAGCTTTGTCCTTGGAGAGGTAACTGGCAGCAAAGACACAGTAGGTAGACTAGATTAGGAAGAATCCAGTAAGGGGTAATGAGAAAAGATAAATTCACCTAATTTCTTTTAATGAGCAAAAGATAAAATGAGCAAAAAGACAATCTCAATTTTCAGTTCAAGTGTATGTTAATTCTTACACTAAGATGCAGATATATCAGTAGTACTTTATATTTCTTGAGTGTATCAGATCAACTCCCTTAAAAACCTGTTATTTTTTATGCAAGCCATAGCTGTTTTTTAAACATTAGAAGTATTAAAATATTTTAGCTTGAGAAAAGAGGACTTAAAAAAGGACAGAGTACATCGTTCATTACTTCGCAATTGTAAAGCAACGTAATACAAGTGAAGAATATACTCTTATTAACATGAGAAGCAAAGTGATGACTTTGGGCCTCTGAACATTTGAGTCTCCCTCTTTAATCCATGTAAGCCCTCTATTTTACATTTTCCATCACACATATAAAATAGACTTAGACTCATACACAAAAGATTTATTAGCAAAGCCATGTAATGCTTGTGTAAGTATGTTTCATAAGAAGAAAAGAAATTTTAAATTATATTCTAAGTATTGGTTGTTACAAAGTATTAACTACAGAACTCAAAAGTGATGTAAATTTAAATAAACTTTGATATAGATTTTTAATTCATGACCATCTTGGAATATTTATATGACTCATATGCCTCAGTCATAAATTTTAAATGACCTGTTTCTTGAAGAAAGTTTATTTTAATAGAATATCAAAATTTCAAAATTAACAAATATGTATTATGTGGCAAATCTGTATAAAATAAAAGATAACTATTACAAAAATGATAGTTTTTTTACATTTTCAGATTAATATAACCATCAATTATTTATTGATAACTCAGTTTCCTGTGCTTTCACTTCTAATGCATGGCATGCAAATTTAACCTTTCGTTTCCTGCTTGTTTATGTAACTGTTAATCCACTACTGTGTTTCCATTTTTCCATTGCAAGTAAAATTTTAAAATAACACAATATAAAAAAACATTTTATCAGAATATGTAATAGGAATATATTTAATCAGTGTATCTTTTAAAAATCTAAATAATCTACAGGTTACCTCAGATAGTTTATCTATGATACCTTCATAAGGGATTCTCAGATAATTATTTCATTGTCTTATCAACTAGGTCCAAATACCTATATTTAAGTTTTAGGAAAAAAAATTGTTGCAAAGAGATTGATCTTGCAGCTTTGGTAAAAAAAAATCATCCTATTGAGAATATGAAAAATAACAGCTGGTAAGACAGTTAAGAAATACTCTGAGGTCACAGACTAAGCAAATGCTGGAAACTAGAGGACTAAAAGGAGCCCTATTTCATACTTACATCTTGTAGATATAACTGAATAAGGTGAAACCGACTTCTGTTTTGAAGGCTTTCTGGGAATGGGGTCAAGAGATGAAACCAAAGGCCTACATGAGGAGACCACTTTACTCTCCCCATGTCATGACAACATCAAAGAGCTACATCATGGGTATAAAGTATCAACAAAAAATAAATCTCAATTGCAAGGAGACTAAGAAGAAAGTTACTGGTGAAACTTCATAATCACTAGCCTGCTCTGGCTACAGAGTTTTTAACCCGTTTATTTCTTATTGTGTAATCACAAATAAAATGATTAAAAGCAAAATTTTTAAAAACAGACAAAACTACAAACAACCAAGTAAAAACTCAAGATAACAATTTACTTTAAATTAGTTATATGATGCAGTTACCTTGGAAGAGGTTCTACAAAGCTGTAAATGAATGCCTCATTAGGTCATTAGCCAAGACCTCAGATAATTCCCATTTATAAATTCATGAGTAATATGATGTTATACATTAAAAACTAATCAGTCAGTCAGTGAACTCATAATAAAACAAGTCATCATGAGTAAGGGCCCACAGCAATAAGAAGTAAGAGAATAAGCACTATAAAGATAAAGACTTCAGATGGCAAAATTATTTAGCAAAAAAATACAAAATAATATTTCATAGGCTAAAACAAAAGAAGGGAATAAAAATGACTGCAAAAGCAATCAATCATAAAATAGCCAAGGATATTTGAATTAAAATATAGTTTATTTCAATACGAAAAATATTGCTTCTTATATGTATAAAATCAAGTGGCAGATTAGTGTTGATGAGAGAATCAGTGAACTGGAAAATAAATTAATAGGAATCATAGAATGTAGTAAAAAGTTGAACAAGATGGAAAACATGGAGAAAAGTTAAGAGCAATGGAGGCTGGACTGATGATCAAAAACCTAATTGAATCATAGAAGGTGAAGAAACAGAATGTATTAAAAGAAATATTTTAAAAAATGACTGAGAATTTTGTATGATTGATGAAATACATAAATCTATAGAATCAGGAATCCCAAGCAAATCTGAGGAGGATAAATACAAAGAACTTTATCCTTAGGCACATTAAACTAAATTGTAGAATTTACTAATAAAATATATTGCTTGAAAAGTTCTTTAAAAAATTCAGAGTGAAATAATTCAGATTACCCATTGATATTGTTTGGCTGTGTCCCCACCCAAATCTCATCTTGTACTCTAGCGCCCATAATCCCCATATGTTGTGGGAGGGACCAGGTGGAGATAATTTAATTATGGGGGCAGTTACCTCCATGCTGTTCTCACGATAGTGAGCAAGTTCTGATAAGATCTGATCATTTCATAATGGGATTTTTGTCCCCTTTCGATCTGCACTTCTTGCTGCTGCCCTGTGAATAAGGATGTGTTTGCTTACCCTTCTGCCATGATTGTAAGTTTCCTGAGGCCTCCCCAGCCACGTGAAACTGTAAGTCAATTAAACTTCTTTCCTTTATAAATTACCTAGTCTTGGATATATCTTCATTAGCACCATGAAAACAGACTAATACACCCATAGACAGAAAGATCACATAATTTATTATCTAATCCAGCACGTGGAGGAGTGAAAGAGAAAGTACCAGTCATTACTTCAGGAAATTGGCATAAACTGGAGTTGTCCTAGGAAAACTGGACTCTGATGATCTCCTCTATAAAAAATGACAATAAGACAGACAGTAATTTCTCCACTGTGAAAATAAAAGCAAAATAAAATAGAAATATATCTTCAGAGTATGATGAAATCATAGCTTTTGGGCTAAAAGATTTTGTGAATAAAAGGAAAATAAAGCATTTTAAACCAAATAAAACTAAACATCACCATATCCTCACTAAAGAAAAGTGAAGACCAATAAGCACTGAAAATAATTTTAGACATAAAATGATAATCTTTAAAATAAGATAAAACTAGCATATGTGACCAAAATGTATAAAACATGAAACCGAGTTTATACAGTTAGTGTTTTAAGTTCTTCATTATTTGAGAAGGAATTAAAAATGTGAATTAAATTTTGACATCTGTCAATTAGGCATTTTAAAATTTCTTAGATGGCCATTAACGTTACAGAAATTGACACTATAATTTTTAAACCAGTAGAAAGAACAGACCAAGGAAAATTCAGAATCTTATAAAATAAGGTGTATGAAATATAACAATACAAATTGGACAAAGTAGAATAATTAAATCAAAGCTTATTAATACTTTCAATAAATATAGATGAAAAAATGATCTAGTTAGGTGACAAGCTGATCAGAATGGATTTTAAGAAAACATCTAGCTACTTGCTATCAATAAGAGACATTTCTAAAGCCTGAGACTAAAGACATGTTGAAAGAAAAACCACAGAAAAAATACGCTAGACAGACATTTGTTGCAAATGTTTTTGTATTAATCATAGACAAAATAAACTTTAAATCCAAAAAACACTATTTGAAAGACAGCTATTTGGGAGGCTGAAGTGGGAGAATCAGTTGAGCCCAGGTGTTCAAGGCCAGCCAAAGCAACATGAGAACCTGTCTCTTAAAAAGTAATTAATGTACTTTACTACATTAACCCACTAAAAGAAAGAAATCATACCACTTTCAAGTGATGCAAAGAAAATACTGGATACATTCAACATCTACTTTTGATGTTAATAACATCTCAACAAAAAAGGAGAAAGGAATTTCTGTAAACAGATGAAATTACCTATAAGAAACTACAATTATTATCTTTAATGAAGAACTCTAAACATGTATTCTGTGTAAGATCAGACACAAGGTATGTTTTTTCCTTCTATCAAAGGCATTTAAATTCTGTTCAGAATATTTTGCCTGGTACCATAAAGCAAAACCAAAAACAAACAAACAAAAAAACATTTAAGAATATATGGGCCGGGCGCGGTGGCTCAAGCCTGTAATCCCAGCACTTTGGGAGGCCGAGATGGGTGGATGGTGAGGTCAGGAGATCGAGACCATCCTGGCTAACACGGTGAAACCCCGTCTCTACTAAAAAATACAAAAAACTAGCCGGGCGAGGTGGCGGGCGCCTGGAGTCCCAGCTACTCGGGAGGCTGAGGCAGGAGAATGGCGTAAACTTGGGAGGCGGAGCTTTCAGTGAGCTGAGATCCAGCCACTGCACTCCAGCCTGGGCGACAGAGCGAGACTCCGTCTCAGACAAAAAAAAAAAAAAAAAGAATATATGAAGGGAAAAAATAAGCCTGTCATTATTTGCAAATGATATGATTATGTAGAAAAACTGAAATAAACTAATTTGATGATCACAATAAATATGATAGTTTACCAGGATTAATGAGATTAAAATATGTATATAAAATCATATATATTTCTATAGACAAACAGCAACCATTTATAAAATATAATAATGCTAACAATGTGAGGAAAACATGAGAATGTGACCATGTGCAAGCCAAGGAGAGAGTCTGCGGAATAAACCAACTCTGCCTTTAGACTTTCCAGCCTCCAGAATAGTGAGAAAATAAATTCCTGGTTTTTAAGATCCTTAATCTGTAATAATTTGTTATAGCAGTTCTAACAAACTAATACATATGGCAATTATCTAACTTTTTCTTAGGAACTGCCAAACTCTGCTCTACAGTGACTGCAGCATTTTGCATTCCCATTGACTGACTCTTAAGGTGCAGTTTTCTCATTCGCAGGATTCCCAGCATATAGTGAATATTTATTTTTAGTTCTTAATATCATTGTTCAATGTTATTCAAGTAACATTAGTTTTGGATATGCATATTATGATACACTTACATAGCCAACATTCATTATGTATTTTCTCCTAGATGTTTTATAAAGCAAGTATACATTAGTTTTTTATTTTCCCTTTCCACCACAGTATTTAACTAAAGTCATATCAACAGTGTGTAAGATGAGTCTTTATTCTGAACAACGTTGTAACCATTTTGCATGTATTAACTTAATTCAAAAAGTTCTTAAAAGGTGATCAATAAAAGGTAGCCTTAAAGTAAATTTGTGAAAAATTATTAAAAAAAAAAAAAAACTTTAAAAATACAACATGTACTGAAGAAAATTAAAGAGGTTGCATCAAATATGGAGAAACACTTCAAGTGTCTGGATTGAGACTATATATATATATATAATGTAAATTTTTCCCAAGATTGTCTATCATTCCAAGCAACACCACTTGAAATCCCAACAGATGAATGTGTGTGTATGCATGTGAGTGTTTACTTGAAAAACTGATTCTAAAATTTATATTAAAGTGCAAGGATAAAAAATTACCATGGTGCACCTAGATTTTTAAAAAAGATACTTTTCATTTGTTGTAGCCCCACTTGTTTATTTTTTCTCTGTTGCCTGAGATTTTGCTGTGATCTTCATAAAAATAATTGCCAAGGCCAAAGTCAAGAAGCTTATTTTCTATGGTTTCTTCCAGAAGTTTTACAGTTTCAGGGATTACGTTTAAGTCTTTCATCCACTTTGTGTTGATTGTTGTGGATTGTGTAAGATAAGGATCCAGCTTCATTCTTTTCCCTGTAGATAATCTAGTTTTCCTGAAACAATTTATTAGAGATTATCTTTTTTCTCATTATTTATTCTTGGTGCTTTTCTCAAAGTTTAGTAGACGGTGTGTTTCTTGGGTTTTATATCTATGCTCTATATTATATTCCATTGGCCTATGTGTCTTTTTTTTTTATGCTAGTACCATACTCTTTTGATTACTGTAGCTTTGTAGTATAATTTAAAATCATAAAAATCTTCTGCCCATTGAAGGAAACAATCAAGAAAATAAAAAAGACAATCTACAGACTGAAAACATATTTGCAAACCATACATCTAATAAGGGGTTAATTTCTCACGTATACAAGGAACTCACACACTCGATAACAAAAATATCTGATTGTAAAATGAGATGATTGTAAAAGGATCTGAATCAAAATCTTCCCAAAGAAGAGATAAAAGTGGCCAACAGTTATATGAAAATGTGCTCAATATTACTAACCATCAGAGAAATGCAAATTAAAACTACAGTAATGTTGGTTAGGATGACCATGATAAAAAAGACAAGAGGTAAGTGTTAGCTTGAGTGTGAAGAAAAGGGAACACTTGTACACTGTTAGTGGGAATGTAATTGCTACAGTCTTTTTGGAGAACAGTATGGAGGGTCCTCAACAAGCTAAAAATGGAACTACTATACAATCCAGCAATCCCTTTACTGTGTATACATGTAAAGGAAATAAAATCAGTACCTCATAGACACATCTGCACTCCCATGTCTACTATAACACTATTCACAATAGCCAAAATATGGAAACAACCAAAGTGTCTGTCAACAGATGAATGGGTAAAGACATTGTTATATATATCACTAATCTCTCTCTCTCTCTCCCCATATATATGCATGTGTGTGTGTGTGTGTGTGTGTGTGTGTATACATATATGGAATATTCAACCTTGAAAAAGAAAAAAAAGTCTTATTATTTGTGACAACATATATGAATCTGGAGGACATTATGCTAAGTGAAATAAGCCAGATCCAGATAGAAAAATACTGAATGACCTCACTTACATGTGGAATCTAACAAAGTTGAATACACAGAAATAGAGTGCTAAACTGTGGTTACCAAGGGCTTAGAGGGGAGAGTTATGGGGAGATGTTGGTCAGAAGTAGGAAGTTGTAGTTATATAGAGTGATTAAATCTAGAGATCAATGTATAGCCTGATCATTACAGTCAATAATAGTGTATAATGAAAATTTGCTAAGAGTGTAGATTTCAGTTGCTTATACTACAAAGAAAAATACTATGTGAGGAGATGGTTATGTTAATTTCCTTGACTAGAGTAATAATTTCACTATGTACATATACATCAAAATGGCATGCTTTACACTATATATATACATACACACAATATTTTTTAAAAGTACAAAAAGAGTAACTTGACATGCAAAGGCATAAGTATGTAATAATTAAGAGTGCAGAATTAATACAAAGACACGTGAAGAAATACAAAATAGAGAATCTGAACATAGGCCTATGTACGTACGGATATTTGACATAGAACAGATGTGTTACTGCTGAAAAACTGGAAAAGGACAAACTCAATGGTGTGTAAGAGCTGGCCTGCTCTGGCTTGTGAGAGATAATTACAAAATTTTCAGGAATGTATAAGCCAATTATTTGGCATACTAATTAAACATTAAATTTTATAAATAATCAATTAAATAAATTATACTAAAACAAAGTTGATAAATACTTAAAACCTAACTTTCTACTTATTTGGCTACATTTTACTGTTACATATCTTCTTGATGTCATTTACCTCTCTTGTATTTGTATGGTAAAGATAATAGATAATAGTATATCACTACTCATCATTGCTCAATTGTTTCATTGATGTCATCATGTTAATATATTGAAATCAGCATTGTTAGGTGTATTTCCACCATTGAAATTGGCAAACACTACAAAAGGTATTTTCCCCTCTGGCAAGTCAGTTGTTAAACATTTACTAGCAGAGCACTGGACAGCCCTTTTCTGTAAATGATGCTGAGACAAATGGATAAGCTTATGAAAATAATTAATTTGGCTCACTGTCACCATCTCACATTATATGCAATATCTTTGTGGAATAAACACCTGAATGTAAATGATAAACATTAATTTTTTTAAAGATCTCAACTCCTCAGTATAAGGATTAAACAAAACACAAGCACTGACTCTAATGCAAATCTGATAGACTCAATTGCAGTGCAGTTAAAACTAGTTCACCAGTACTACAATGATTAGGGACAGAGTAAGAAAAGATATTTACAAAAAATCTACATGAACAAAAGAAATGACAGAGGGTGGGATGAGGAAGGATCGCAAAGAAGACATAGTTTTAAAAATATCTTGAATATTTAGAATTCAACAGCTCTCTGTGCAATGCCACTGTACAAAGGTATATATGACTAAGAGTTAATATTTTTATTTAAAAAGACATTTTAATTAAGTCTTCTTCAATGACATACTAATGAGTAAGTGTGCTTGAACCCGAAGGACTCATAAACATCTAGTAAGCAGGGGAAGAAATCTAATATGGTGAAATGCTGATAACTTTTCATGTAATTCACAACGTACTCTTCACAAATTAGAGAAGAGTTGCTGTGACTTCTTAATGAAACATTACTATGTTTTAGAAATCGGAAACAGACAGTTGGGGAAAAAGAGCTACGGGTAAATGTTGAATATACTTGTCCTGACTTCTATTCATGATTTAACTAAATCCGGTTTCCTTAGGAGGAGAATTTGAATATATATGTATTTTTCCCTAAATCCTTTTACTCTAGTGTAATAAAATACAAGTGTGTATGCAGATTCAGTTCATCACTGGGAATTGAAAATCTCTCATTTGCAAAGAGAGTAGGATGTGAAATGCTAGCAGTTTTCTGAGTTAAAAATTCCTTAGAGGGGAACTAAGAGACAAAGAATTTAAGAACTGTAAAAGACCTTAGGGATAATGTCTTCTAATCACTCATGTTACAGATGCCAAAACCTTGTCTGCAAAGATGAAGTTACTTATCCAAGGTCACCTAGCTAGCCGGTGACAACGTAATAGCCTTTGATATGAACCAGTGCATTTCAGTCTTAGAGTTACAAATGAATAACTTGAATTCATGTCAGAATCTGATTCCTCAGTGCAGCTTTTACATGACTGATTTCTGTAAACATGTTTTAGAACAATATTATGTCTACAGTTAAAAATAGATAAGAACAATGGCCTGAAACAATAGAGCTTCTATTCTAGTTAAGCAACATAAAAGTATTCACCATTTCAGGACTCCTCACAATAGATGAGTTAACATTTATTCTGCTGTGAAATAGTACGTCTGATGAATTTCACCACAAAATACTGATTTAAAACATCATTGCATACGATCTGTAAAAAGTATTTACAAGCCCCAGTAGCAAGTAGAATATGATGTATCATGTGTGTACATGGGCCACTCTTTGCTTGATGGTGTATTGGCTAATTCAAATACAAGGCTCATCACTGCCCTTAGGGAGCTCAGTGTACTGTGAGGCCACAGTCAATACTGTAATAGATGCTTACAGCAGAGGCTCCTGCTGCTGGGAAAGCTTGAGCCATAGGTCTTTCACCTATTCCTTGTTGAAGGCTGCCCTGGAGAGAGGGAAGATGAGTTGAGTTCTCTGAGAAGAAGTAGAGGTTAGCAGCTCAGCTCGGTTAGGATGGGAAAGGAAGATGCATTCCAGGCCCAGGTATCAGGAGGTTGAATGTGGCTAGGGCTCAGGGAACCTGGGAGCATGCGGGACAGTGGGAAGCTGACACAAAAGGGCAGAGGATAAACTATGAAGAGTCCTGCAGAGCATTTTAGATGATTTTGGTTTTTAAGAGCAAGAGGAAGTCATTAGTGTGTTTTAAATACTAAGATTCCATCTCAAATATTCACTTAAAAATAATCACAATCACTGTGAACTTGGAAAAAGTTATGCGCATCTATATCCTTGCTAATAAAACGATGAGTACCGTATAAGATTCAGAGCAAAGAATATCACATAATGCTTAATCAATAAATGTTAATATATTTCTGGAATATTCTGAAATTTTAATTTCTGAACAATAGTTTTAAAAACATTGTATTTTTTTCTTCTCCTTCTCTATCTATCACCCGGACTGTGTGCCTAGCACAATACTCTGTTTCTGGTGAACCGCTGAAGATGCTGCTAATTGACTATTACTCAAACAATCAGTTCATCTGGGTTAAAAATCTTCGGTTAAAATATACACATGGGTGTACTTTTGATGAGCATTGTTCTCTTCCCAACCAACCTCCTCACTCTCCGCCCCTCACCCTGCCCTCCACCACGCATCTTTTCTCTTTTTAAACAAGATTGACAGCTTCTTTAGGCACTGTTCTGCTCAATGAAGTAAATAGTTATATGGGTAATTCTTTGAAATGCCTGTGAAGTACAGTAGCAGTTTGAAGCCAACCTTTTTATTGGTAAATTATGCATTTACTAAATCTCTTCAAAACTGTCTGGTTCCTGGTTGCCAATAATTGCACTTCCTTTCCAGTGTTTTCAATTTCCCTGAAAACACAGTGCTGTTCTGACAAGAGAACACAATTTGTAAAAGAAAAACGTACCCTGGTGCCTATATTTTCTTTTACCCTGCCACCTTGTGAAAGGAATCTGAAACTGCAATTCGATCGATTCCAATTCATCCATCAGTTTGTCAATACATTTCCTGAACAAGATATCAGATTCTCAATACCTTCTGAAATTATTTCGTGCAGCAGTTTCCAAAACAGTGTCCCTGTTTACTGTATTTACTAAGCAACAGGTCTTTAGGGGCCTTTCTGTTTTACTGGGGACAACAGAGGCTAGGAGCTGTAAGCTGTAAGCAGAAGGCTAGGAGACCATGTACCTCCCACAGGGGAATGCTTTGCTTTAGGGTCCTGCATGTGAGGAGAATGCCTTTCTCACATCAACGCTTAGATTCAGGAACATGGGGTTTTTAGTTTTGTTCTACTGAAGGATGTCTTAGAATTGCTCTTTTAACCAAGAATACATTATTTGTATTTGAACTTAACAATCTAATTTTTCCTCTGAAGATATTCAGAATTAGATCCAGAAACTAATGATATCATAAACACATATTGAGTATAACTTTGCATAGGCTTTAGATTTTAAAAGGAGAAAGTTGTGTAGCTTTGTAATGAAAATAAGTAGCTAAGAGAGTTCAGAAATTTAAATGCTACATTAAATTTGAATCCCATTTTCTACCTTTACTTGTTTTGGAGGCAATCATTTAAAAAGTAGGTTTTTTAAAGATATATAGCCTCTAATTAACCTATATTTTTATTATGTGGATTCCAAGTACTTAGTTTTTGAAAATCTGTATGTATTCCAAAGTGTTATAACAATGGGTCTTGGGCTTCAATTTTGTTAAATGGTTACAATTTACATCTCACTTTCAGAAAGCTTTTTAATGTTACATTTCTCCTTTCAACCCCCTGCTAAGTAAAATAAATGGATTCACATTAGGGTTCTGACCTGTTTTAAGAGTTTGCTTTCTGAAGTACTATTCTTTACATAGGTACTAATAATAGTTTTATATTTAAATTACCCAATAGTGACTATGATTTACCGTTAGCCAAATGATACTCTGAGTTTGTTAGACACTCCTTCAATGTTGCATTAACTCCTTTAGTTATTACTCATTAAACCTCCATCATGTTGAAAATTGCTAGAGGAAAAACATCTATTAGAAAGTGTCTTGATCCTTTTTTTTATTTACTATAAGCACAGGTGCAATTTTGCCACAACTGAAGTCTTAATACACGACTTGAAGTAGAATAGAAGAGTCCTTGGTAGACATTATCTCCGTCTTCCTGTCCCAGCATCATAATGTAGGAAAATCTGGGTTCTTGTCACACGACTAGGAAAGATTAGGCTAGCAGACACTTTGAAGGGTGAGGGGAATGGAATTATTGGGCAAATAGGTAAAAGGAAAATCAATGCGGCAAAGCGATAGAGGGGTTCCTTTTAACAGACTCATCTCCCATATTGAATCCCAGGTTCCCACAGCGGGCCAGGGGGGCCAGGCTCCTCCCCTCTGCAAATGGCAGGGACTTCCATGGCTCCACCCTGTTCTTCCAGTGCGCAGATCTGTTGGAGGTTCTCTGGGGACCCCTTTATACTCGGCTGTCTCATTAATGGCACTAAAAGGGACAATGACAGATCAAAGGAGGAGGAGGTGGGGAGATGTTCATCCCAGCTGGGAGGAGTATTTATAGCTGGCATTATTTCGAATTCCTCATATTCGAAATATGAGGTGATGACACTAAAGCAACTTTTAAATGGGTTTGTATTATTGTTATTCAATACTGGATAGGAAACGCTCCCTGTTGGAATGCTACTGAAAATGTATAATACTGGTTTATAACCCCTTAAATGTGAAAGTCCCAGACTTTGACAAGACTACATTCCCTATCCTTATTCCTCTTCAAGAAGGCATAGCTTACTAAAGTGGATACCTATCGCAGTTAGTGTGTGGACCTTGCTGGAAAAATCTTGTCTTCCTACAGAAAACAAGTTCCAAATGGCCAAGGAGTGCTTTGAGACCCTGCATATCTGGCTGTGTTTGGATAGCACAGTGATTTAAATTTGACTCGAACTCTGCAAATCAAATACTGCCTCCTGAGTATAAAACTGGTGTAGAGAATTATCCAAAGAAAATACAAAAAGCTGCAGACTTACCATCTTCTACCTACAATATGAACAGGTGGAAAAGCAAAATGACCTGGACTAAGAAATGAGAATATAATAAAATAGATATTTGAAAATAAGTCACGAATACAGGTAAAGGGTAGTGGCATCTTTGTGGTTTTGAATTCTGAGTTATCTACCGTGCCCTTTCTTCTGCCTCTAACACACACAGATATGTGTGTGTACCTTACTTAAATTATACCTATTTGCTTTAACTGATTTCTGTCAAGAGTAAGAGTAGTTAACAATAAGTGTAAATCTTTAAGAAATATGTTTTCCTTATTTTAAGGCATGCAGATTAATTTGTATTGGATTCTATAAGGCAGATTCTTGATATCCAGTCACTGCTTTTCATGTATTCTCTTTTCAGTTATATTTTTGTTGTACTTTCTCCTAAATTTAGTTTGTTAGATCAAAAAATGAGTATTTTTTTTGGAGCAGACAACAGTTTATATCTTAGCCCCATACTATTTTCCTTCCTGGTTACCACATTCTATATGCTTTACATTATGTCTTAGAGCTAACATCTCTGTTTTCATAATTTTCTATCATGGTTTGCTTTATATTGTATTTTAATGAGGAAGACATTAATGTCCTCATGGATAATGGATTGTAGTAGCAGTTTGTCATACTAAATCCTGGGGCTCAGAAGATGTAATTCTCTTAAAGACATACTTTACACTTAGAGAATAGTTTGTTAACCACTAAAATGTTGAAGTTAACTTTTAACGGCCCCACCCTAACTTTACCTCTCTTAAGATAGGTATCATGTATACCTTTCTGAATTTAATTTTTATAAAGTATTCTTTCAAACTGATATTTAGTTCAGTCATATTGTATATAAGTGTGTATATATATATATTTCCACAATTGATCTAAATTATTGAAATTTATTGATAGAAAAACATGTAAAATCTATTTTAAAATATTGCTTCTGTAGTTTAACTCTTCTGGATTATAATGCACACCGAGTTTTACTCATTACTAAACAAATCATCTTAAATGCAATTATTAAACTTTTCCCATTCCCTGCCTCCCCATTCCAAGTTGTACAGACATCAATGCACTTCATCTGTCTCATAAATCTCAGTAATAGCAAATCAAAGGCCTTGGCCTAGAGTTGAGCCATAATCCATATTTTAGAAGTGAATAAATTCCTAAAATATTGTTTCAGTCTGTTTTCTTTATTCCCAGCCAATTTGAATCTGTGTTAAGGGAGAATGCGGTGATAGGAAATCAGGTTTTTTTTTTTTTTTTTAATCTAATTATTGTTAGCAGGCACAGTAGGCAAGATCTTCCCACTGCAACCTGGAAGACAGAGGTGGAGACACCTCCCTAGGCAGCTTCCATTCAACCAGTGAGCACATAGGGGTACCTATGCTAGCCCATTGTTGTGGCTGAGACTTAAAACTGCCCTGCAGCCTAGTATTTTCCTACTCAATTCTCTTATCACTCTCTGCTTTCACTGGTGCCGTGTCTGTACTGTGATCAGAAGGTTCTTCCTGCCTGCTCCTGCTCCATTCTCTTTATCCTTCTGGGTATTTCTTCCACTACAGCAGCTCTTTTGCATGGCTAATATCCTGTCATCTGCTTCTGCAGGACTCAGACTGACCCACTGATTGGAATAATTTAGAGAAATTTTAAGTGATAAAAATGTAGTATATTAAGAAGAAAAGTGCCTCTGTTGTTGTCTGGAGAACTCAGAATACTTCTAAAGGTGTTGAGTCTTTGGTGGAATTTTAGACATGAATGAGATTAGGTGAAGGATGGCAAATAGAAGAAAGTCTAGGTATTAGCCGCAGGGTGGAAACAGAGTGAAAAATATGACAACTAATGATCTCTGGTGCCAAAGATACTGACTACAAGTTGGGTGAAATATAAAATTTGTTAGACAAGCTGTGTGCCAGGTGAAGGGCTGCTAAACTGGTAGAAAATGTAGAAAATGTGGTTTCCTGCACTAGGTGACATTTTCAATAGTTGTGGGGCTTCATCACATGTGACTCTCAAAAGTAAAAATTAAGCAGTGATTTATGATTTAGATAATATGTGAAACAATTGTCTTTTAGTCATAATATTATATTTATTTTCATCTGTATCTCACCAATATTATTTGTTATGATAAGCCTAAAATAGATTTTTTAAAGTAACTTTAATCAAATTGATGATAGGAACAATATTAGTGAGATGGTAAAAATTATAAGGATGAAAAGCACATTACTCAAGATCAGGATACGTTTTAAAAAAATAAGAACAAAATTGTTTCTTAGGCTGCTAAGCAACATAATAAAGCCGAAATTTAAAGTTAAGATTTTTTTTATCCCAAATTTGCAAAGCAGGTTTGTGGTGTGAATGACGTAAAATAAGAGAATATTGAGAATCTGGATAAAAACGGTGAGAGTGGGAAGTAGATGAGGCGATCAATATGTGAACAATGTATATATTTTTAAAAAGATAAAGGAGGGCTGGGCTCGGTGACCCACGCCTGTAATCCTAGCACTTTGGGAGGCCAAGGCAGGCAAATTGCCTAAATTCAGGAGTTTGCGATCAGCCTGGCGAACATGATGAAGCACTGTCTCTACTAAAACTACAAAAATTAGCCAGGCATGGTGGCGCATGCCTGTAGTCCCAGCTACTCAGGAGGTTTAGGCAGGAGAATTGCTTTAACCCGGGAGGTGGAGGTTGCAGTGAGCCGAGTTCGCGCCACTGCACTCCAGACTGGGAACAGAGCGAGAGTCCATCTCAAAAAAAAAAAAAAAAAAAAAAAAAAAGTGAAGGAGAATGAGCTTTGCCCGAAACGCCAAATTTCTCTTATGAGGTAGGCATAACACTAGTGCCCTGGAGAGAATGGCTTGTTAAAGTAAAAGACTATTTAGGAGCGAGAAAGTGAGATCACTAGGATGCGATTGTGTTCATGATGATGCAGCCTCCAACAAATGCATATACTTAATTCTCTGCAAGTATTAGGATTCCTTACCATTCCAGGCAAAACATCAATGAAAATAGAGCAACATGTAAAGATAATCTGGTGAAATGTTTATTATACATATTTAAAATAGTTATTATTTCTAAAATCCTAAAACATTGAGGCAAGAAAAAAATTTTAAAAAAGATCACACACACACACACACACAAAAAACAACGACGCTAAAAGGATGACCTCAGAGATCCCTGCACAAAGACAGTTGAAACTCACATTTGTTGAGCTACGGTTTTGAGAGGTAGAAAGAATCAGTAGTGGAGACTATACTGATCCATTTATTTATGTGTGATCCTCGTCAAGACACTTGCCAGTACTCAGCCTCAGTTTTCTCATTTATAAGAAAGTATAATGATAGGTCAGGCACAGTGACTCACGTCTGTAATACCAGCACTTTGTAAGACCGAGGTGGGCTGATTACTTGAGGTCAGGAGTTGGAGACCAGCCTGGCCAACATAGTGAAACCCCCTTTCTACTAAATATACAAAAAATTAGCTGGGTGTAGTGGGGCATGCCTGTGGTCCCAGCTACTTGGGAGGCTGGGGCACGAGAATTCCTTGAGTCCAGGAGGTGGAGGTTGCAGTGAGCCCAAATCGTGCCACTAAACTTCAGCCTGGGAGACAGAGCAAGACTCCATCTTAAAATAAATAAATAATTATGATAATAAATTGAAATTTTTATAAGCAACATAGACAATGAGTAGAAATGATTGGCATAATTCTTGGTACATATCTGATAGCTATATTATAGATTTTTGACCCAATAACGTTATGCCGGACCACAATGCTTTCCAAATCAACAGAATGACATTCTGAGTTTTAAGAGCCTGCAAAGCATACCTTTTCTTCACACTTCTTACAAAATAGTAGATGAAGAAATACTCCATTCAGTTAATAATTACATTTAAGAGAAAATAGAAAAAAAAACGTAATAAACTCGATGAGCACTGAAGCCAATTAATGATAGTGTTAAGTATAAAATACTAGTTATAAATATGATTATCAAGTGAAAAAGACTAGTTACAAATACGGTTGTCAAGTGAAAATAAATACAGTTGTCAAGTAAAATTTATTATGAGAAAATCATTTCTAAAACATACAAAATGTAAAAATAATAATTTAATAACAATAGTAGGATCTAAAAACCCAGTGTACATTTTAAAATGATGGGGAGGAAAAAATTAACAAAATTTCTATACTACACAAAAAATTTTAAAGATTCAACTTAATCTTTGATATTGATAATTGGAAAAAATAAAAGTATAAATTACACATGGAAATATACAGACATTTAGTTACACCAAAAGTAATAAAAAACTCTAAAAGTCAGGTATTTTCCAGGAAAATTACAGATATTCTGAAGGGAAATGCTTGTGGCTATCACTGTTCCCACGCATAACCCTAAACCTAACCCTTTCACAATTTCTGCTAAATGATTTGTTTTATACTATAAACAATATTATTTAAAAACATCAAATAGATATTGGTATCTAAGTACCCAATGACATTGCAGAAAGTCACAAGCTTGGACAGAAATATGTAAGGACTAACTCTTCTAGCTCTTCCTGTCTACCCCAAAATTTGTTTTATACCATCATCTATTTCAGCATTCAGAAATTCACCAAAATTTATTGTAAATTCATTGTATAGGCAAGGATTTAAAATTCACTCCACTTGACCAAGTAAAAATTATCCCTAGAAATAGATATATATATATACACACATATATATTTGAGACAGAGTCTCGCTCTGTCGCCAGGCTGGAGTGCAGTGGCATGATCTCAGCTCACTGCAACCTCCACCTCCCAGGTTCAAGCGATTCTCCTGACTCAGCCTCCCAAGTAGCTGTGACTACAGGCGCTCGCCATCATACCCAGATAATTTTTGTATTTTTAATAGAGACAAGGTTTCACCATGTTGGCCAGGATGGTCTGTATCTCTTGACCTGGTGATCTGGCCGACTCAGCCTCAGAAAGTGCTGGGATTATAAGCATAAGCCACCGCGACTGGCAGAAATAAAATTCTTTAAAGAACATCTCTTACATACTGTACTTCTGAAAATCTAATTCTGTCTGGTTTTATTGGGAGCCGTGGTGGCTCAGGCCGGTTGCCCTGGCACTCAGGGAGGCGAGGCTACATGTTCAAGGCCAACCTGGTCAACATTGATTGTCTGGTTTTATGATGGAAGACTAAAAACAAATGGATCTCTCCGTATTTTACATGTCTTTGCTTTGTTCTATCTTTCATGTTCTCTAATAAATATATGCATTTAACCATATTTTAGTGAAGAATCTGAGAGGATTATTTTTCAGCCCTTTAAAAGATAAATTATCCTTCCTATGAAATAATCACTGTATACAATAAGATTGGAATTCAGCAAATTCAAGGTTGGTAAGTAAAACAAACTCGGCTAATAAAAGAGTTAATAGACTGCTAAGGAACTCTCTGGTTTAAAATGTATACTTGTATGTTCGGCCTTGATTTAGTGATGTTTGGGTAATGATTAGGTATTACATAATCTTTCAATTTGTACACTTTTATAAAAGGCTTTAGAATATTTGTTTATAATTCCTTATGATCAACATATTTTCTAGATGGGCTTTAATGTTAAATATCTTATTTTCCAAATTGAATTGCTGAAAATATTTTAAAATTTTAATTCTGTATGGTATTTCAAAAAATTCACCTTAGTTTTAAACTGACTTTTCTGTAGAAATAATTTGATGCTAAAGAGAGTTTTAATTTGCTAACTATTCACTCAGGACATTTAACTATAAATGGTTGTTAGGTAACTCAATCTATTCTATGAATTTCAGCAAGTAGCTTATGTTCCGTGGAATCCAGTGATTACTAGTTAAGGAAGGTATGAATTATTTCCTTTGATGAAGAAAGATTTTAAATACATCTTCAATTATTTGAGTTATATAGTCTTTGAGAATGAAGACTCCTCTTGGGCATTTTAATTAAAACTTCAAATAAGCAATGAGAATGTCAATTTGATGAGCATTCACAGCATTTGGTGGAATTTTGGATAATGAAACAAATATTAAATATGCTTTTTTTTTTCTTAGAAACGTCATCTTTCTTCTATCACGGCTTTGAATAACCTTGTCTTCTTCAGTTCTCTTTTCATTATCTTTTTTGAATTTAAAAATATTACTTCAATTATTTTCTTTAGGTAATTCGCATTTCTAAGAGAAAATGAGCCCAAAAATCTCAAAGAAGGAATGACAACTAACTTTTGGTGTTTGTTTATGTAAAGCTATATTGTATACCTAAATCTTTGATACGCAAAGGAATCAGTTGGTATCCTTCTCCACATCTGTAAAATTTGCCTGAAGTCTTGGAGGTTGAGTAAAGGCCAAATAGGAGCAGAGGTTCAAGAAACCAAATATACAAATCCCAGAACTGATTTCTGTACAGTAAAATCTAAAATGTAAATAGTCAGATCGAAAGGCATCACCTCTGGAAATGTTTTTGTCCTATAGTGATAATCTCTGCATAAATAAGAGTATGTTCATTTTTTTTCTTTTCTTTCACATTATGCTTTCTTCTATGATCATTCCTTTATATTTTTAAATCAGTATTTTTATTTGAATAGTTTTGGGGGCACATATGACTTTTGGTTACGTAGGTAAGTTCTTTAGTGGTGATTTCTGAGATTTCAGTGCACCCATGACCCAAGCAGTGTACACTGTACCGAATAGTCTTTTATCCCTCACATTCCTCCCAATCTCCCCGACTCCGAGTCCCCAAAGTCCATTATATCGTTCTTACGCCTTTGCGTCCTCCTAGCTTAGCTCCTAATTATGGGTGAGAAAGTACAATATTTGGTTTTCCATTCCTGTAAACACACTAATTTGAGCACCAAAATTAATTTTGAATGTCATTATGCATTTGATTTTGTTTTATATAGTTAGTAAAATATGTAAGAACTAAGGATGATGAAGAGTCAAGCCCCAGTTTGAAAATAATTGCTGAAACATTGGGATGGTTACCATCGCAACTTTCAAGTAAGAAATAAAAAAGCTAACTAAATTAGCATCATTTCACATTTCATATATAGACAATTGGATTTTATTCCATTTTATTAGCCAGAAAGTTAACTTATCTATAAATTAGGGGAATTATAACTTAAAACTAGATGAGCTTTTATTAGAAACAAATGATGTAAAAGTTAAGAAATTTTTTAATTTTTTTTTTTTTTTTTAAAGTTCTAAGGTACATGTATACAAGGTGCAGGTTTGTTACATAGGTATACATGTACCATATTGGTGTGCTGCACCCATTAACTCGTAATTTACATTAGGTATTTCTCCTAATGCTATCCCTCCCTACTCCCCACACCCCATGACAGGCACCAGTGTGTGATGTTCCCTACCCTGTGTCAAAGTGTTCTCATTGTTCAATTCCCACATATGAGTGAGAACATGCAGTGTTTGGTTTTCTGTCCTTGCAATTGTTTGCTCAGAATGATGGTTTGCAGCTTCATCCATGCCCCTACAAAGGACAGGAACTTATCCTTTTTTTATAGATGCATAGTATTCCATGGTGTATATTGTGCTGCATTTTGTTAATCCAGTCTGTCATTGATGGACATATGGGTTGGGTCCAAGTTTTTGCTATTGTGAATGGTGCCACAATAAACATATGTGTGCATGTGTCTTTATGGCAGCATGATTTATAATCCTTTGGGTATATCCCCAGTAATGGGATGACTGGGTCAAATGGTTCTTTAAACAAATATGACACATATTCCTATATAGATGCCTTGAAACAGAATTACAAATTCATTTATAGTTTTACTACAGTTGGTAGTGAAACTTGATGTTTCTTGTTTTCATCCCTTAGAATACTGAATATAGGTACTGCTTCTGAAAACAGTGGTGGGGAAATCACTGGAGGCTAAAGGGCTCCTTTTAAAGAGAGAGGCTTTAGGAGATACACATTGAAATGTCAGATGATGAATGGAGGTTCTGAATATGAAATGCTGAAACACGTTTCCTAAGCACAATAGAGAATCCCAAATTGCACTCTTCAAAGGTACCACTATCAAAACAACTAAACCCTTCCTTATCTATACATGGATATATAGCAAAAACACATTTTCTTTCAACTTATATTTACTTTGGGTCAGTATCTGGCTTACTGTTTAAAAAATAAGTTCATTGTGTGTGGTAGTTTTTAAGTTTCAATGAAAGCCTTCATTCTATAAAGAAATACTCTCAAAGAACAGCCTGTCCTCAGAGACTTGAGCTGTCTAGAAGATATTTTTACCATATATTCTGATGAGCCTATCCACTTGGAAATATTTAAATGATATAAACTCATTAACTCTAGAAGGTAGCAATTTCATGGAAAGAAATTCAATTTTTTTAATGTATTGGAGGTAGTCAACAGAGACTTTGCTGGGTATTATTCTTGTTTTTGACTCTCTTGAGGGCGACTGGGAGTGTGTGTCTGTGTACGTATCATTAGATGGTTCTTCATGAATAAGCATTTTGAGTGTGTGAGAAACACTTGAATGAGAGTCAGATTTCATAATATTGTAGAAAGAAATATATCCCATCCATCATTCTAAAACATGTATGTCGCCAGAATCCTGTCTTAATAAGTACCTGTAAATGATAATTCATTTTCCTTTCCTATTTATAATTACTTTTATATTGAATAGATTAAAATACAACACGTTGATTTGAAATGAGTATCAGTTTCTTTTAAGTCCAAGTATATTTAAAACTCAACTAAGGAAAGGCTGTTAAGCTCTGGAAAAACCAGACTACCTCTATCCATCTTCTGCAGTAGGATTTAACTAAACAACAAACATCCCTTTTTATAGATAATTATCAGAGTCTAAAGTTCTGTATTTCAATTGTATGCTTCTGGGTGGGATTTTTACTTTGTGAGCACTCAGGATATGCATATAACTTTTAACGTCTCATGATGATATTATTAGGAACTCCAAGAGTTGCCTAGTTTGAGAATCATACGTAGGATATTAACAAAGGAAGATTGGCAGACCAGGAAAATCTTTCAAATTTCTTTTGAATTTCATACATTATAACATCTTTAAAATTCCACAGTAACATGCTGGCTTATTCATTAGTTTGCCTTATATATGCCATTCATTCATTCATGTATTCGTACAAGATGCAATTATTGGTTACTTGTCATATGTGCATATTGAGTGCTTGTCATATTGTAAAACACTGTGGTCATTGTTGAAATAGGACAATAATGATTTAAAGCTATAATGAATTACACCTCAGTTACCCAAATATATGGTAATAACTTGCCAACTAAGATTCCTATTACTTTAGTATTAATTTTCTCAAAACATCTGATCATTTCCTTGCCCTATTCAAAAACTGCCAATAATTACTTCTATACCTCTCTCTCTCGGCACAAGCAATTGCTGAGAGTAGAAAGTCAAGCCTTAACTTCATAATTTGATGCCCGGCATCTATTTCCAGGAAAATACTTTCTATTATTTTTCTTCACTTTACATTATCTAAATTAAACTGCTTATTTAGTTAATTGGTTTTAGAGTCCTATAGAAATGGCCTTACTAGTTCTATCCTGTAACCAGTGATTCTTGGGTACATCACTTTTCTTCATATGAAGCCGGATGCTACCTAACTCATAAGTTTATTGCAAAAAGCAAATAAAGAAACACAGAAAGAAAAATGACTGACACAGGACAGATGCACCATATATCTTAATGCCGGGCACCATATTTATTGCAGGGAAGTGTACACATTTATGAGTGTGTGTTGAACTCACATAATCTGGGTCAAACTTTGCCTCTGCCACTTACTAGCTTTGTGAACCTGCATAAATTACTTAATTACCCTAATGCTCATTTTTAAAGTGAGAAAATTGTTACTCATCTCAAATGTGTTCTGTGACTATTAAACATAAAAATTAACATGTTATCTGGCACATAGCACTCAAGAATATTGTTTAAGATAACATGTATGTTATGTATTGTCTTAATCATTGTTGTTGCTATTTCCATTTCCTCTTAATATAAACTGTGCATTCACATCTTCATATCTTTCTTCCCATCATTGCTCTTCCTAGAATATACCAATGTTCTTTAGCGATCTTATTCATAGCTCAAAATTTTGAGCGTCTGAGTCTCTCAGCTGCATATGAGTTATCTTTTCTAACCTCCTAAACTACTTTATCCAGAGGACCTCTCTTATGACATGTTTTAGTTCTTATATGGTTGCATAGATATTTTCAATATTACTTGTGGGATGTGTCAAACATAGAAACAGCTATAAAGAATAACAAAACGATCTTCTGTGTTCCCATTGCCTAAATAAAGAAATATAACTTCTGTCCATCAAGAGATGCTATAAGAACATAAAAGCATTGGAAAAGACAACAACAGACTGGTTGAAGATATTTGCAACTAACACAGCCATCTGAAGCCACTCCGTATCCTTTTATCACTAGAGTTGCCATATAAAATACAGGATGCCCAGTTAAATTTGAATTTCAGGTAAAGCACTAATGTCTTAGAAGTCTGTACTAAATACTACATTCCTCACCCTTCTCAGATGTAACCTCTCTCCTAAATTTGTCATTCATCATTTCCCTGAATTTCTTTACCCTTTTACTAACTTCATGTGTTGTCAACTACCACATAATAGTTTCACCTGTTTTAGATGACAAATGGTAACATGCTGTATGCATTTTCTGCACCTTGCTTTCTTTTCTTTCTCAGCACTTTTTGCAAGATGCTTCCAGGTTTACGGGTATTTAGGTTATTTCTGTATTTTTGTCATTATTAACAGTGCTAATGTAGACATTGTATAAATGTGTACATTAAAGTTTCTCTAGGGATTGTATTCAATTTTTCTCTTGTCACAACCCTGCGTTGAGTCCTGGAAGTCTGATATGGACTTCACACCGGGGGCCTTCCTTGTCATGGCTGCTCACTGGCTAGTAAAAGGCAGCTTCCCAGAGATCAGGCAAGAGAATGAAGCTAGGTTCTTTATTCCCTGGGCTCCTTCCCTCCGGAGTGAGCTCACATGGCTGTCTTCCCATATTGAGAAACACAGCTACTGTTGCACCGACTTCTTTACAGCTACCACACTTTCTTCTGGTTTCAGTCGCCCGTCTGCAATTTCCAGTCTACAGCTAGTAGTGATTCCTGTTGACATTAGCCCTGGGATACGAAAATCCTATGTTTATTTCTCTTAAGCCTGCCTAAAACTTTGTAGATAATCCCTTTATAAAGTTATCTCTAGGCTAGGTGCAGTGGTTCACAACTGTAATCCCAATGCTTTGGGAGGCTGAGGCAAGAGGGTCCCTTCAGGCTAGGAGTTTGAGAGCAGCCTGGGCAACATAGTGAGACCCCATCTCTTAAAAAAAAAAAAATCCCTGAAATTATCTGTAATTATCTGGATTGAGTTTCTATTTCTAGCTGGGATACTAAGACAGACATATGCCTAGGAATTGAATTTTTTTGAGTATACTTGCCTTCAGCTTCAACTAGGCCAAACTTCTCTCCACAGGTATTGCAGCACCTATTTATATTTCCACTGGGAGTATGAATGAATTCGTATAGTTTTATATTCTCTCTAATGATGGTATTATCAGATTTTAAAATTTTTGCAAAATTCATGTTTGTTTGTATCTCATGGTTTTAACTCATATTTATTTGATGATTACTGAACTGGGGTAACTTTTCATGTTTTACTGGCAATTCAGTTTACATTCATTACCTGATCGTATTTTTACCTTTCTTCTAATATGTGGTTGGTCTTTTTCCTACTTAATTTTGGCAGCTTTTTACATATTCTGGATTTTATTTCTGTGTCAGTTATAGTCATTTGAAATATTTTCTCACATTCCGTGACTTACATTTTCACTGTAAGAAAATGCTACCTTTTGATGCCCAGAATTTTAAAATATTAATGCAGTGAAATTGATCAGTCTTTTATGTTTTATGCTTTTTTTGTAGTATAGATATTTATGTATATGGGTTTTCCTCCCTAAAAGTCTATAAATTCTGTGTGGGCAGAATAAATATATAAATATCGAATTCAACTTTATGTCCCTCAAAGCACTTAGCTTCGTGCTTTGTACATAGAAGGGATAAAACATAGATAAATATTGTCCCAAGAATGAGTGAAAATAGGTCAGCCGTCTACCATATCTTTTCAGTTCTCAGTATACAAAAATCAAAAGCAGAATTCTATTTAGAATAGAATTATTTCGCCAAATACAGAAAGTTTTTTAGTGTCCTAAAATACCCCCCAACTAATGACAAAAAAAAAAAAAAAAAGAATATATTGAAGGAGAAAATACTTCCTGTCAGCTATTTTTGATAGGGGTGGGTGTGATCACTCAAACTTTTGAAGATGTTCTTTGATTTGGAATAAGAATCTATACTTAATACTCCTTGGTATACATAAAGGGAATGTTATTTTGTATATAAATAAGCATACATATTTTTGTCATTGTATATTTATACACCTTTTACTTTTCCTTGGCAGCTAACTTTGGTCCTAGAGAGTCAAGAAATCTGGGCTTGGTTTGAATGACGAGACAACTCATCTATCTTTGCAGGTAAATCACAGTCACAAGGTATGATCTGGGAGATTCCCCAGACAGGCTGAATATCAGAATCACTTGAGACATTGCAAAAAAGGGTCACTAAACCCAGAAATAACAGATTAGCAAATAGTCTGGATGGTTCGTGTTTGTGTGTGTAGGGTGGGTGGCAGGGTGTGTACACTCCTGGTTTTATTTCATGCACAGCAATGTTAAGGAACCACTTTACTAGGATTCACATACTTGTCTTGCCTTGTCAGGAGAACTCAGTCACAGTTGAGAGGTACTAACTGGCTTGACAAGTAAAAAATACATTCAGGTGTTTTGTCTTCCGCTCACTTGACAGACACATTTTGTGAACGTTTCCTATGATTCGAAAGCTCTGGCTCTCTGTGGACGTCAAAAATGAATACCTCCAGTTCTTTTTTTTTTTTTTTTTCAGATTATCAGCCCCTCACTTTTAACTTTCTCTATTGTTGGAATTAATAGACAACATGGCATTGATTTGCTGGAGGAGGATATACTAGCAAGAGTATATTTTAAGAAAGCACGTGTGAAATTGTGGTGTGACAAAAGAGATAAGCTATTAGGATTTTGCCATCACGGATCATCTTTTATATGCAGCCACAAAATAACCATGATTATCACTCTTGCTTTAACAAGTTTTTCTTGAGGCAAAATATATTTTAAAAAGATTGATTAGAGAAACCTGGTAATGCTCTCTTATGTCCTAGGCCTTCTAGCATAGAGTGTTAGATCCTCTGCAAATATTCTCTGTGAGTATTGTAATCTCAATCCTGACTCACTGAAGAGCTTGAAAATTTTTCACTCATGAGGTTCAGGATTATGGCTCCTTCAGAGAGATAAGTCATTTATTTGACACTTAGGGGTTGAATTAGTAATTGAGCTAAGTGGCTTTTTAATTGTGGACAGAATTTCTTCTTTTAGCATCACCCTGGTAAACAAAACTACTCGCACACAGCCGAAAATTGGCATGCTGACTTTGTTCAGAAGGCAGTCCTGGTGCATTAGAAGAGGCAGCTGGGTGGCACAGTAAATGTGTCATTTGCTATGTAACATCTCTGTGACCTGGATTTAAATTTGCAGTGGCACAAAATGCAACCTCAGTTCTCTCAGAAGGCTATGAAGTCATTCGCAGTAAGCCTTGTGGAGAATCTAAAAGACTTTGGGTTCTTTGCCTCCCAAAATCCATTCTTGTTTGCAAAGATGGCAAAGAAGTTGATTTCTCTTAAAGGGATTGTTTAAAGGGAAAAGAATGGGCTTGACTAATCAACTAAAATGAATACATATTGTTTCTATTTTTTTTAAAAATCTGTCTACTGTGCTTCAGCCAGTGTCTTAGAAAGAATATAATTTTTCTGTGAGTGATTTTTTAATCAAGCTGCTTTTCTAGAGCATGAGTTCTGTTTGTCATCTGTAAGGCAAAATCAGAATAAAGTGAAAAGCTTTAAAATAGAGGTGTTTCTTTCCCTAAAAGCATCATTACCTACATTCTGCTGTGTAATATTGTTCTTGCTGTTATATCTGAATGTCAGAATGAATTGCAGCTGTAACTAGAAATTCAGACTGGTGTAAGGAAAATCCTGCTTTTCCTTAATTCTAAATATGCTTTTATTACATTTTAGTATTCCTTTCATATGGGGAAAATCATGCATTCTTGATTTTTCTTAAGTCAAATATTTAATGTCTTCTTTATTCTTATTTCTTGTGCTTCCAACAAGCCATTCAAATTCATTCAATTTACACCAACAACGGATCGATGAGTAAATTAATAAATTAATCAGTCTTACCATCTAACTTTAACAGCCGAACCCACAAGCTTATTTTCTTCCTTTTAAAATTTCTACATTTATCTGTTTGTTTTTCCTAGGACATCAGTCTGTCTTTTGAAGTTGTCAAGAGGCTTAGTTTAGTGAAAACACAGCTCTTGTTTAAGATAGCAGACAAGGTGCTAATTGTTTCTAATGTCCTCAAATGAGCTTTGTTGTTTGTTAAGAATGCTACTCAGAAAGGTGGCAGCCTTTTCTTTTTGCCTTACTACTATGTCAAGCCAGGACTACCCAATGCAAGGACTTTCAGTAATTGACAGAATCTACTCAAATACTAATATTGTCACATACTAATGAGATAAAGAACATTGCTTCCACCACTACCATTCCTGGTGACTGTTCACTATGTGTAGTTAATGTGTCAACCTACTCATTTTCTAACATTTGTGCACAACGGAATTACTTGAAGATCTTTTTACAAATATGGGTTGCTATACTGCAAAGAATTCTATTGAATCAAAATCTCTAAACTGGCATTCTCCAAAAGAAATATGATGCGAAACATATAGATAACTTTACATATTCTGAAATTATTGTATTAACACAGGTAAAGTTAACTTTAAAATGTATTTTACTCAATAAAATACATTTAAAATATAATTTCAACATACAATCAATATTTAAATATTATTCATGAGAAATTTTACATTTTTGTATTAAGTCTTTGGAATATGGTGTGTGTTTTACAACTACAGACTATCTCAATTAGAATTAGGCAATATTTTAAATGTTTAATAGACACATGTGGCTGGTAGCTACTGCATTGGCCAGCACAGTACTGATGAGCAGATCTCTGGAATCTGCATTTGAAGTAAGTAGGTTGCTTCTAAGACAGGTAGTCATCAACTATACTCAAGGGAAATTGTGCCAAGTATTCAACACTGGATAAAATGTAGGAGAAATAGACCTTTTTCCCAAGAAATTTATTTTGCAGTGAAGTCATATTTATAGAGACACATGCATAAATAAGAATAACAAAAGTTGAAACATGACAAATGCAATGAGAGAGACATAGAATGTGTTGTAGGGCTTCATAGGACAGAGAAAGTATAGCTGTGGGAGTAGGAAAAAAAAAAAAACTTGATGGAGATAGCATGTAATTTGGATAAGATGAAGACACTGGGATCTGAATATGGAAATTGATTTTTCTGAAGTCTCACAGCTAATTGGCAGCAAAATCGAGTCCAATCCCAGTTCCTCTGACTCTTGATGCCCCCAGCCACCACACCAGAGACCTAATGATAATAATCATTGATAGGGCAAAGACTCTCTTTCCATTTTACTTTCACTTTGCTATTTCCCACGTACTTCATTTCCTGACTCAAATAGCTTTAATTCTCAGGAAGGCTATTCTCGTAACAGCATATTATATATTTGCAGATTTTAATTATGGTGCTCCTCACTATTTCTGACTTTCATAGAATGTTTGGTTATCAAAGCATAAATGTTTTCTTCAGTTTCTCTCCTCTAAACTACCCATTACTTGCATCTTCTAAAGTGGTTTCAAATGCTGCTTAAATTTTAAGAAACCAGAAATTTTTAATTCCCCAATCTCTCTTCCTATGCATTTGATAGACATAATACAGTTAAGTGGAATTATAACATATCATTCTCCACTTTAATTTGTACCATGGACCTGGGAAATTGCATCCTACAAAGATTATCTTTCTATACATTAAATAAATCTTTACAATAATCTAAAGAGTATATATAGATTACATAAAACTTATTAGGGCTCAAAACCATTCAAAGAACACTATTTTCAAAGCATATTATCTTAAAGTATATTGCCTTATTTAATTAACAGTTAAATGAAATAGATCTTTTAACAATAACTTGAATCAGCTCGTTTTTATTATTAAATTTAAACTCAAATTTCCAATTAAAAGCTGTTCATGAAGTGAAAATATGATTAACTATAAATACTAAAGTACCATAATTTAAATTCTTAATTTAGTTACTTCATGATGTATAGCAAAATGCAGCATTTGAAGTAATTATTTATGAAATTACTTGGAGATAATTATGAGCCAACTGAGAGGTAATTTGGCCAAATTAAATTTAAATGAATTTCCTAAACTTGTAATCATTTTTCAGAGTCATTGCAACAAAGGATTTCTGTGAAAACATGAACTCTTGTCTTACTGTGTTGGATCCTGCTCTTTGGCACTTTATGTTTTTGATGTAGAGAAAACAGTCTGCTGTTTAACATACAGCCTTCACTTTGCCCCTCATTTTGATTGTTGGGAGAAAGGAGACAAGATAAAAGGTTCACAATTGGTTTAAAATTCTGAATATACTTAATTGTGTTTTTTCTTTTGAAAATGTTATAACCTAATAAGGTGAGTCTTTTTAAAAAGACAACCTGATCCTTGGTATGTCTTACACACCTTTGATGTATTTAATTGATCTGGGTCAATAGCTCAACAGAGTATATTTTAAATTAAAATGCATTATTGTTGCTTACAACAGTAGGAAAGTGAGATGCATACTATCCTGTTTTTCTTGAATTTTCCATTAACCTAAGAATGACATCCTCTATTCATTGTATGGAGGACAGCACTGAAAAAAGATAAGGAGAAAGAAATAGGAAAACTGAAAAATTTCCAGATGTTTTTATTTATTTTCAATAATGAGATTTGAAATGGTATAATGTATATCAGCCTTTAAAAACTTTAGATCTCTGTTGTCATTTAACAGGTGAAGCCATCGATGCCCATTGACGGTAAGTTAACTTGACCCAGGTTATCACATGCTAAATGGAGGTAAAGCAGATAATGAAATTTATCTGTCTAGACTCAGCTTTACTATTGTGTTTACAAATGGAAAAAGTGTTCTTAATATGAGGCATATTTCAAGATTATTTAAATTAGATTTCTCAACAAAGACTATTCAAATTATCTTTGTTATTTTGAAAATGCTTGGTAAAGGAAAGGTAACTTCCTTAGAAGCAGGTAAAAGAAATTTCATTGCTAATATACAGTGATTTTCAACCTACAAAAATGACAATTTTACATGGTTCAGCCTAATAGTTATCTAGATAGAAAGACATAGATCATTTGTTGAATAGAATTAATAGTTTACTCTGAAGCAACAAGGATATTCATTTATCTTCATTCATCAATCCTTCTCACAGATGATAGTATTATCTAATAATCACAGGGCCAAAATAATTTTCAGAAAGCACATGTGGGGGAAAAATAAGTCAAGGTGCAGTTTAACAAAGGCATCTTTCATCTGGCATATAAAAGATATCAACAGCCTTCCCCTGACTTGCTAAAAAGCTATGTTTATTTTTGTGAATTCATCCTTTCCCACCACAGCTTTATAATTAGCCAGAAAATGTTTGAAGATATTCATATAGACATGTCCACATCACACTGGATTAGATTGTGCAAATATTCAACCACAACCAACAGAGGTGACCGTCCACAGCAAAGTTGCCAAGAATAAATGCTGGTCCCTCTTTTAAGTTTTTTCTGAGTCCAAATGAGAAATAGGATTCAAAAGTATGATAGAAAAGCCCAATACATTTGTACTTCTATAAAAAGAACATGGTGAGAGACTCAATTACACTAAAAAGGCCACATAAAGATTAACTGTAAAAATATCTAATAACACCATGTAAGGTTAAACTGCAAGCTAATAGCACCATATAAAGTTAAACTGCAAGCTAAAAAATTACCTCAAGATGATCGCTTCATATGCTACTTGGGCATGTGAATGACATAGCCTTATACATCATCTAGCCCTCCCTCCTTCTTGTGAAAGGGAATATGATTCGTTTTTCTTCATAATTTAGTAAGTGCCATTACATAAGCATTTTTCATACTCTTTTCAGGACCTAGAATAGCATCCTATAAGTAGTCATTGTCCAACAAGTCATTGTGCAACAAATAAAAGGATTCATATGTTTTTAAATCTAAAATAAGATTTTTTTATTCATTAGAAATGATTTCAAGACAAAGTGACATTGAGAACACAAGAGGGTTTTTTTTTTCTATCTAAAATCATTTATAGGCTAAAATCTGCATAAAACTTATTATTTATCAAATGATTGCTAAATATGTTCTAAGCATTAGACATGTAAAATATAATTTTGAGTAGAATACTTTTCCTCCTATTTGAACTCTACTTCTTACTATGGATAACAGAGTATAGGTACATATTTTCTTGTTGCTGTTTCTCTTTGGAGGTGTACTAGAATCATAGAAGGTGTGCTAGAAAGGATGAATTGAATATATCAATTTCAATCGTATGTTTTAATATTGCCTGAGAATAATCAACTGACCATCTGTTTGTGCTGTTTTGAACATTTATAGTAAGACAAGATGTGAGAGCAAGTAAGTAAATTCTTTTTTTTTTTTTTAAGAAAATGCAAAGCCTTGGCCAACTCTCAGAAAATATTACTCTAATTGCTGAGACAAATTTTATGCTATTAGCTAATTGTTGAAATATTAAGTTGCTAAAACTGTTGAGTAGAGAGAAATAAATGCATTATCTAATCACTGACTAATTCCACCAAGTAGCACCTTTCTTACCTAAGGCTGGTTTTAAGTCAACACACATCCCGCTCCCATCTACTGAGTCTTAACTCTTTTTCAAATCAGCATGCTCAATATTTTTTATTGAGGTAAAGAGAGGTATTAGATTAACTGGAGCAAGGCTTTTATACATCATTTCACTATTTTACTCAGTGAATATTTGAGCACCCATGGCAAACAGAAATAACTACAGCAGGACAAAATTCTTGTTTTCTTTGAGTTTATAAGAGGAAAACTAGAGAGTCGTTTTCCCTCTACTAGAAGGAAACAGATAGTGAACAAAACACCATCTAATATTCCATGGAGTATTAAAATGATGTGAAGAAAAACAAAGCCTGTGAGTAATGGAAAGGGGGTTCTCCCCCATTTTAGACAGAGTTGTCAGTGATGTCTTCTTGGATACAGTGACACATGAGAAACACCTGGTTCGGAAAGGACTAGTGTGCCCAGAGCAGAGAGCTAGGAGTTTCACTTGCTGAGGTCTGACAAGCAGCAGGGGCCAGCCAGCTCCTGCAGCATCTAATAGACAGTGGTGCAGACTTTAACTCAGAGTGAAGTGAAAAATACTCAACGTAAGATTTTTTTTTTTTTTTTTTAAACTGATGACTCCTCTATAAGTTGTCCTACCTATTTTGTCTCTTCATGACCCAGGAATCCATCTAGGGGGCTGCTGGTACCCTTATTCTACCAGTAAGATTCTGGAAGAGTCTTCAGTACAAATGGTTGAAGGCCCTGGAATCTACCTGACTCTACTATATTTCTGTATCTACTATATTTACTGTATCTGACAGCATTTCTGTCATACTGTCAGATAACAGCACGTTATGGATGTTCCAGTGGAGAAATCATTCTAACCCATTTCTTTCTAAGCTCGCTGGATACATTCAATTTGTACGTCCCTCTATGAATCTCTAGTATATATGAGTCAGAGATGGACTTGATACTTCAAGCCAGAGTTCAAGATGGTGCTGGCTTCCATGTTCTTGCTAAATCAGTTTCCTTAAGTCAAGTCTATAATGGCCTGTGGACAATCATTCCAATTTTCTCTATTACACTGGTCTTTTCCTGCTCCTGAAAGATGACTGTCTCCTTTCCCATCTCCAGCTTCTTATCTCTTGAAGCTGATTGGAATTGGTGCTGTTATTCCACATGGAACTGATATTTGCTCAGTATTTATTTTGGAACCCTTGTTTCTTTCCTTACTACTTCTAATTTCTCTACATGCTGTTTACTCAGAATACACTACACACAAAAATATATGATTTAACTCTATCTTTACAGGTGAACAAACTCCACAAGTTCAAGATGTTAGTTACTATTGTTCAACTCCATAAATCACAAGTGCTTTATTAAAAGCAGGAATAAATTATAATGCTATAATGACGTGGATTAATGGAGAGAAGTATCTGAAAATAAGGAAAATAAAAAAATAACTGGTAATGCTTAAAAGTGTTTCATTTATTACAGGAGTATCAAGAGGAGTTATTGGATGAAATATATAGTATAACAGCAATTTGTAACAGAAAAATCTCAACATATTTCTTATCGAAGTGCTAGATTCAATCTTTTCAAATGTATACGCAGATATTTCCATATTTATCTTTTGAGAAATAAAATTCAGAAAAGTATAAATTAGGTAGTCAGAGAGGGAGGCACTATTTAAGCTATTGGTAGGAGATGAAAACCCCTATAAAGCAATGTAAATAGTACATATGTCCTTACTTAAAAATGCAGTATCAGCTGGATTTTAATAGTAATTTATAACACCTTCTGCTTAAAGATGTGTACTTATTCATTTGCCTAACATGAACTGATTTGCTATGTATAGAAATGGTATTTATTATAAGCCTGTTAACTCACACAATTGAGTTTACATCTCTTTAGTTATGATTGTTTGGTAACAAGAATTAAGAAATAAATTGCACTAGGTTTCATTTTTAATGTGGTTAATTTTGTCATATTTTTGCCTTAGTCTTAAATTTAAAAAAAAGTATTAAATCAGAAGAACAAAAATGTATTTTACCATCCAATTAACAAATACATTTAATTATCCTGTCAGTCAGTGGATGATAATGCATCAGACATAAATCAGTGAGAAACTACTTAGGCTTGCACCTTGTAATCAGAGATACAAATTTTGGCAGCAGGTCACATAATCCTGTGCTAAATGTGCAGCATTACTTTATTCCAGTAACATATTAACAAAATGTACAACCATTTTGACTTGGTGGATGATCTAACAACATCCCGGCAAAAAGCCTTTGTCCATTTTTTACACAAATGTCTTTTTCTTGGTGATAAATGTATTTTGCAATTTTCATGATTAATCAATGGTAGAAATTAACAGTGCCCTTCTACTGCCTTGTAATTTTTAATCTGACTAGTTTAGAAATGCAGACTCCAACGTAAAAAGAAATAAAATCTTTGTGTATATTTTTTTCCTAAATTCCTTCATTTTTTTGCTTGCAGTCCCCAACCCTGGCTGACTTTGCTTTCTAGAGCCCATAGGCCTCATGGCACATGTAAATATGCAAAATAAGAAATTACCTAAAACATGATTTTGACTGCTATAGATGACTCATTTATCATGAAGTGTATTTCTATTCTAGGTACAAAGTACACATGAATAAAAACTGAGTTCCCAAAGTGTAGAAATATTCTAAGTGAAAGTGAATGATACAGTTACAAAGAATTAATATTATATAACACAAGGCTGTGCTTTCAAGTAACTGAATTTCCCTTTTCTGTTTTCTCTCTGCTTTTCATTTGTTACTATACATGTGCCCCCTTGGTCTGGTTTGGTGGTGAGCTGCACAAATTCACCCTTAATTGTTTGCTATGTTATATTCAACACCATTGTTTAAACATCTTCCAGAGTTGCTTAATCTCTACTGAATTATTAATCGGCTCTCAAAAATGAGATTTCAATGTTTCAATCAATCCTTACGTCCCATTCTTACAGAACTGTCACTCTCAGTTTCCTTTTTTTTTCTTCTTCTTCTTTTCTTTCAGTTCTCGCTGTCCTGCAGCTGTTTGAGCTACATACATTCATGCATTCAATCTAAAGTTTGCCCATATTATACCCTACAATCCGTATCCTTGCTTGGCAACCTGAAAATTCATCCTAAACATATTCTAGTTGTTTTTTTTTTTTTTTAAACTGTACACTGACAAATTATAGTATATATTTATGGGGTACAAAGTGATATTATGACTCATGCATACAATGTGGAATAATTAAATCAAATTAGTTAACATTTCTGTTGCCTCAAATATTTTTTTTATAGTGAGAACATTTGAAATTTACTCTTTTCATGATTTTTAAGTGTACAGTATTCTATCATTTACTATATTCACCATGTTAAAAAAAATACAAAACTTATTTCTCCTGTCTGAGGCTTTGTACCTTATGAGCATCATCATCTTTCCATTTCTTCCACCCCCCAACCCTCTTGTAACCATTATTCTATTCTCTGGTTCTGTGATTTCTATTGTTTTAGATTCCACATAAGTAAAGATACACAGTATTTGCCTTTCTGTGTCTGGCTTATTTCACTTAGCATAATGTCACCAATTCCATCCATTTGTCACAAATGAAAGAATCCTTTTTAAAGGCTGAATAGTATTCCACTGCGTATCTACATTACACTTTCTTTATCCATTCATCTGTCATTGGACATTCAAGTTAATTCAAGTGAATTCCATCTCTTGGCTATTGTGAATAGTGCTACAATGAACGCTGGAGTGCAGGCATCTCTTTGACATACTGATGTTGAAATTTGGGATAAATCCTGGTAGTGGGACTTACTGTATCAAAATCCCAGTAGTGGGATTTCTGTATCATATAATTCTGTTTTTGGTATTTTAAGAACCTGCATACAAATTTTCCATAATGGCTTTATTAATTTACATTCCCACTAAGGTTTGTGGAAATGCAAGGGCTCTTTTTTTTTTTTTTTTTTTCACACTATTGCCAACACTTATCTTTCATCTTTTTGATAATAGCCATTGTTACATGTGTGAGCTGATATCTCATTGTAGTTTTAATTCCATTTCCCTAGTGATTAGCAATGATAAACTTTCATTTCACGTATCTGTTGGCCATTTGTATGTCTTCTTTGAAGAAATTCTATTCGGGCCCCTTGCCCATTTTAAAATCAGATTATTTGTTTTCTTTCTATAGCATTGTTTGAGATCCTTACATATTTTGCATATCAACCATTTATCAGATATATGGCTTGCAAATATTTTTTCTCAATCTGTGGATAGTTTCTTTACTCTGTTATTGCTGACATTTTACATAGCAATATATAAGCAACATAAAATGAAAAATACATTATGTTTTACCAATATATTCATTATTTTAGATCAAGAATGTGGTAAATAATATAAAGATATTAAAATGACTATTTTCAGAAGCAAACGCTCAGTGATATGATGAATGATGATGTAGAGTGTCCACTTATCTCTAATAAACACCATTTACCAGCTTATACTAAAGCTATATGGTAATTCTGTTACAGGAATACCACAATTTCTAGTAACAATTCATTTAATGAGTTAAAAATAAAGTGTTAGAGGCTTTCAGATCCATAATACAGTTATTTAATATTATGAAAAGTATTCACTAATAAATGTGTCTATAACTGTAAGTATATACCATGAGCTCAAGGCCAGAAATAGGCTAATCGAACCTGATGAAAGCACCATAAAAACCATTCCTTCATTCTAGGTTACAGGGTCCTCTCCTTTACCAAACTTTAGCTTATTTCTTGTAATTCTGAAACATAATTCAGACAACTCTTCCTGTAATTTCCAAAGGATAAAGAAAGAAGAAAAAGTAAAGTTAAATCAGAGCTCTCAACCAAAAGTGTGGCCAGCCCCTTATGGCAACTGCAAATTATTCTGTTTATTCATGACCAGTCTTTTTCTGCTCTTGAAGATCTAGCTCTAGATTTAGATGACGTTTAAAGATGGCAGGAATATGGAAAATCAGGTTATCTACTTAGTCATTCACATTCTAACTATTTCACTTTATAACAACCCATGCTATGGGCAAATATCCATAGCACTATCCGTACTAAGATTAGCAAGCCTTAGAGAAGAGCCTAAGTTCCTGACAACCCAAACCTTAAGGTTACTGAATCCTTTTGAGCGTGGAGCAATACAATGCAAGAATCAAAGAAAATGCACTATCTGTCCAATAAACTGAGCTATGTTGTGATGTCCCAAATATCAACTTTGTCTCTTTTACTAATATTTCACACATGTAATCTTAGAAAGAATTAGGAAGGTATGTTTCCTGGTGAATTTAAAATGAATAAAATATCCTTGAAAAAAGTATCCCCTAAAGGTTACACAGATGAAAAGTTTCTTATATTATGGAAGCTCCCTCCCTCCTCAATAAAAGACACCATGTCCTAAGGACATCCTTGTCTTCGTACATCCTTTGTTTTAGGCCATCTGTTCCAAGTTTGATAATGGCTTAGCTTGTCCAATATCAGGGCCTTTCCTAATGTGTAGGTGACCTGCTTTTATTTAATTTTGAATTTAGCTTCTATTCATTTTATGATCGTACTCTATTTTGGTAATTACATACAGGCACCCAGAGGGATTTTGTCAATGGTAACATTAAAAATTAATAGGTGAATGAGTGGGTATGATGACTTATATTGCAGGGAGAGCCCATAAGGCATCAGTAAAAGATGTTGATAGGACCTAGCATCAAGTTACCAGTAAAAAATGGTATAACACAGCCATAGTTATTATTTTAAATACAAATTTTCACATTTTTCCAACTCCTTCTCCAGCCTTTACTTCCTCCTTCCCTTCTAAAATGTTCTTATATTTATTGAACCTGGCAGAGTTCTTTTGAAACTGACAATCTGTCAGTGTCATTCATTTTCCAGGCTAGAAATTGTAGGCACTGATCACTCTTCACCCCTTTATACCTAATGTATCATCAGTGCTATTCTCTTTGTAAAATCTTCAGTAGTCTCTTCTTATTTTCTCTTCATTCTCATACAATCACCATGATTAAGCCAGGTTTATCAAGGTGATAGAATTCAGCTGGTAAAAATATTTTCCTCATGTTTTAAATGCCAAAACTTCTATTTTGTGTATATAACTTGATGCTTGCAACTATGTACACAAATACATGTATATTATTTTCCAAATACAAATAATTCTTGAATAGTAGTTAAGTAGTTTTATATTAAATGCATGTAATAGCGTGATTCCACCAAGATGGTTATTCTATTGAATTCAGCTTTTGTTTAAAGAATTTTTTAAAGTATATGTTAGTTGATTTAGATTGAGTATACAAATATTTGACCAACTTCTCAGATAATTGTTATATATTATATATGCATATTGTTTAGTGAGTAATTCAAATTAGTAGAAACATTTTCAAAGCTAGTTCTTCACACTACATACTCTTTATTCTTTTTTTATATAAAAAAGCAACATCTGTTACTGAAGTTTCTAATATATAGTAAGGAGATTTTCCTTCAATTCTACATGAAATGAAGGAGGAATTTCCAGGTGTTATTTTTAAGTTCTGTATTTTCAAAGTTAGGCAATGATAACTAATTAAATCCACAAACATGTGAATGCAGGTGCAAAAAAAAAGTGCCTACAGTTAATCACACCTGTGAAATATTTAGCCCATGAGACAAAAGTTGGGTTTTTTAGATGTTGGTTCTGAGCATTTTATCTTGAAGCATGATTGTTTCCTAGACCCATCTGTTTTAAACAGTTTTCAACATTTAATAGGAAATTGAGTTCTAGTTATGCCCACTTTTAGTATTACAGTTTATAAAATGTAGTTCTCAAATCAACTTGAATTAAAGCATCAAGATAAAAATCTGATACAAATAAAGTTTTTTTTTAACAAATTGTATTTTTTCAAAAGGAATTAATAGACTCATAATACATACATTGAATCCCCATGGACAATAACTTAATAAATATATCAAATAATATTTATTCCTAAGATTTACCAATTTCAGATGTATCATTGTGAAAAAAAACTCATTTCAAGTATTTATACTACTTCAGATTTCAAATTGTATTACTATGTAGTGTTTTATCAGTATATTCCATTGACTTACAAATGGCTGAAATAACTATTTCCAGCTATAGTGGGATGTTACATATGAAAAGAACAATTGTTAAAAGAAACTAATATTGTGCTTATGTAATATCCTTTTCCTTTTAAATCCTCCTAGCAAGTTAAAATGTATTTTAATAACTCTTTTTTGATTAAAATCAACATCATGGCCAAATGAAAAATAAAGAAATTTTATCCTCTAGAAACTTTTGTTTGGGTACTTTTATTGATTTACAATTAAGAGTAACATGAAATCGGTAGCTGTACTTTTGAGAGTAACATGTAGGATTTGATTTTTGTCCAGGTGTATATATCATGTGTATATGTATGTGTAAAACAAATAAAAGTAAGACTTCCTGAGACCAGAAGGAAAAGAAAAGCAGTTTTTATATTTGTTTCTTCACTGTTACATTTATTCACGTTTAATCTGTGGCTATTAATACCCTGCAATGTTCCAAGCACTGTGATAGGCACTGTGAGTACAAAGATGATGAAGACATTGATGCTTCCTTCAAGGATTTCATCTTATAGCTTGATTATTGTAATCAGAATTACAAAATAATTGAGTATTTATTATATTAATTTGAGCAAAGTGGTATAATATCCCTGATTGTGGAGAGAACAATGCTTTTATAAAGTTTTTAGACAAATACTGTAGTATAGCTTTCAAATATTGAAACATTATAAACAAAATCATAGATAATGGCTTGTTCAATGATACATTTGTTGTAAGCATGTACCTAAATCTTATCAAGATTTTGAGACTCACTTTGTTCTTTATAAAACTATTTACATACCAGTCTTTTAGGCAGAAACCTTCAATGACTCTCTAAAGGCAAATGGATATAATCAAAATGTCTCACCCAGTCATTCTAGACTCTCAAAAATGATTGAATTTGTGTTTCCACCCCTTCTCTAGCATGTACCAAATATGCTAAGTATGAATTGATTACATCCAAGTTATGTTTCTGAGAGCCTGCCCCATGGACAATGTATGTTACTGAAAAGTCTCTCAGGAAAAAGCTACTTCTCCCTTTATATTTAGGAGCTTCCTTCTGAAATTAGAAAGACCTGGTTGAGAAACTACACCCAGAACAGGAAAGTGTATGTTTCTTTCTTTGCTGTGATTACAAATCGTCCACCATGTCGAGGATCTGAGACCTCTACTACTCACTCAGAATTCCATGACAGGCTGTAGTAGAAATGACAAGGGGATAGGAAAGAACTATTAACTCCTCCTACTGTCCTCAATTATGTTCAGAGATCAAGGAACAGGTTAAACATTTGGTTCAAAAGATTTATGGTTATCTGCTGAGAATAATTTCAAATACAGTATGCATCAGAGACCTAGAACCTTTCGAGTTTTCAGTCTGTCACCAGTTAAACAATACAGGTTCGGAATGCTAAGAACATTAGTATGTTAGGAAAGGAGCAACTAGTTTGGGGCCAGAGAATGAATGTCAATACATTATTCAGGTAATATGTGTAAATATAAACACACGTTATGTGGAAAAACTACAGGAAAAGTACAACTTAAAAATGTTCCACTTGAAAAACTAGTCTCCCACATTATTTGATATTTCTGTGAATAAATCAATCTGAATTGATATGAATAATGTTCAAAGGAAAAAGACAACTAGCCTGACAACTACTGTTCCAATTTTCCAACCAAAGCAATTTGAAATGACAGATATTAAGCCCTGACTATTAATGATGGCAGCTCTGCGGAGTATCACTAGAGTGAAGATTTGATCTGTAAATAAATTCAAATTACTTGCTTTCACAGTTTGCCCAGACTTCTCATAATCTGTTTTCTCCCTCTTTATACATGCCCACTAGTGAAAGTTATATTGCACACCAATTTTTTTCATTTTATTTTGAAATAATGTATTATATTTCATCATATCTCATTATAATGTGATACAAGTGAATGTATTGTGACATTGCATCACGTGCTCTGCAATGTACAGGTGCCATGCTCCTCCACTTATCCAAATTAAATTAGAGAAGTTTGGCATATATCTAGTCATATTTTACCCTACTGCTTGAATTTGACTAATACATGAACTGTTGTGTCTGATTCTGATAACTTGCTGTGAAATTTTTGACCAAAGTGACACTTTGGACTGGTATTAACATTTAATATATTGTTAAATGTAATTTGCCTTCTAAAGGAATAACAGTTTTGTTTGAGGGTGTGTGCTTTCATGTTTTTTCTTTGTTTGCATGAAATTAATTGATATTTCTGAGGGTGTCTTTATCTGTTGGTAAATTAGCCTCCTCCTTCATGGAAAGACAAGACATCATTACTTTTTAAAACTCTAAAGCTGGTCTCAATTTTCATTAGGCCTTATCCCAGGCAAAGCCACAGAACAGACCATATAAATGGATTGAAGGAAGAGAAACTATAGGGTGGCACGCTCTAATTCTTTTTATTCCTTTCTCTCCTTTTAGTGTCTTTAGGACACTTCAGCTGTAATGTGTTAACATAGTTAGTTGACCCACTTTCAAAGCTGTGGAGTAGGTGGCTGAATTTGTCTTTTTCTATTCATCAACACCAATTGTGTTTGATGCCTGAAAGTGACCAGGCATTAAACTGTGGTGAGTCAGGATTATCCTAAGCAGATTCAGCAATGAAGGGAATGAAGCCATATGTATTAGGCCTCTTGAAGGCATTAGACAATCTCTGAAGCATTAAACTGCTAAGACCTTAGTCCAGGGAAACTGTAAAGTTTCTGTAGGTCAATGTTTTTGAAGGATTTTTATTCCCTTCTCATTGAGTCAAGATATAATGCAATCAATATTCCTTATAAAATCCATTCATTGTTCTGTTATTTATGTGCAGTGCTTTTTTTTAAAAAAATGCTGAAATGCTTTCTATGTTAAATTTCAGAAATTCTAACCACTAATATAATGGCCTATACAAGCTATAGCACATTTTATAAATTCTTAATCCAGTCTTATTATTTTAAAATTCTAAAATATTTCATTTATCAAATAAGAAGCAAAATATGACTTCCAATTATTTTTGCTCGATATTTCTTGTTTCTCCTACATCTGCATTGGTTCAGGTAAGTGAAAAAAGTGGAACATATTGGAATATTTTTTGATTGTCAACTTTANTTTCAGAAATTCTAACCACTAATATAATGGCCTATACAAGCTATAGCACATTTTATAAATTCTTAATCCAGTCTTATTATTTTAAAATTCTAAAATATTTCATTTATCATAAGAAGCAAAATATGACTTCCAATTATTTTGCTCGATATTTCTTGTTTCTCCTACATCTGCATTGGTTCAGGTAAGTGAAAAAAGTGGAACATATTGGAATATTTTTTGATTGTCAACTTTATCATCTGAGACACTTTTTTGCAAATACTAAAGAGCATCAGATTTTTGCAAGATGTTAACAAGTGTCCGAAAAAAAGTTAAATGTGGGTTAAAAAATCTTGAAAAATGCTAAATTAAATAAATTTCTTTATTGCAGTTTTTACTGCCTTTTTTTCAATGGAGAGTTTGTAAGAATTCTATCAATATCCATTCATTTACTCAAATTTCAATGAATGAACTTTTGCAAACCTAAGAACTCTTCTTGGCCACCTGATAGAGAGGTAATCTAAGAGGATCTCTCTGCTTTAGTTGGGGGGTCACAACCCTATGAATCTGGTCTGGATAATAAAGATAACCTTAGCAGGACCAATCAATTCCCCTAAATACAAAAAGCATATATTGTAAATGTATGTTAGGTTAACAATATAGTGATTCCTGAGTATTCACCATTTACCACTACCTCCTGTACTCCAACCAGATACAGAGTATGCATCCTGTGTCTGGGACCTGCAGGCCAAATTCAGCAATGAATTGAAGCAATCTAGGTGGGTGGAACTGATTGGCAGTAAGAAGGGAACAGTGTTAATATTGAAAAGGAGGATGTGTCGAAGAACAGGAGGAGAAGTTCAAGGACCCAGGGGTACTAGTTCAGCATAAATGTTTTAAGGAGTTCATAAAATAGGAAGATAAAGGAACTGTTATATTTTTAAATTACTAAATAGAAAATAAAATGGGGAAGACAATTTAAAGAAGATATGCTGAACATTACGAATGAAATCTTCTTAGGATTACACTATTTTTTAAAACAATTTGGAATCTTGGAATTTTTCAAATTATTTTAATGCTGCATGAAGTCTAGATGGAGTCTCCGAATGGCTTGGTGGTAAAAAGTTGCACATAGTTTCCAAAAGTTCTATTATTTCCTTAATTAATTTAATAAACCCCAAAATAAATCAACTATAATTTTTTTTGATCTTTTGGAGAGGAATTAACAGCACTTGAAAATTTTAAATCATATTTCTATCTTAATAAAATTATCCAATAAGCTTTGATATTCATTTATGTTTACCAGCCTCTGTAGTCCAGATTGCTAAACCATTATACTGAAAGGCCACTGGGCACGGGGGCTCACAACTGTAATCCCAGCACTTTGGGAGGCCAAGGTAGGTGGTTCACCTGAGGTCACGAGTTCAAAACCAGCCTGGCGAGCATGGTGAATCCCCGTCTCTACTAAAAATACAAAAATTAGCCAGGCATGGTTGTAATCCCAGCCACTTGGGAGGCTGAGGCAGGAGAACTGCTTGAACCCAGGAGACAGAGGTTGCAGTGAGCTGAGATCATGCCGCTGTACTCCAGCCTGGGTGACAGAGCGAGACTTAGCCTCACCAAAAAAAAAAAAAAAAAAAAAAAAAAAAAAAAAAAAAAAAAAAAAAGTGATTCTTACCTTTAAAAAATTACTTTTAAAAACAGAGTGTTGCTGTTCTATATATCTTCTGATACTTTGTTGTTGATAGGTTTGGACATTAAATAATCAACATGAAATATCACCTTGGGTTTAATATCCTAATACATTTCAAAATATAACTAACTTGAATGCTGACCAGAAAAAAAATAATAATTTACCATCGAATGATAGAACATTGTACAGTGTGAAATGAAAAATAGTCTTTTCTCAACTTTAATGCCATATCAGAATGTATTGTTTCTATTCTGTCTGTGGTTCATACAAACCTAACTGAAAATATCCATTATTCCTATTATTCTTATTGCAACATCTACAATAAACTACATTATGTAAGAAACTACTTATGAAATATGAATTTTCCATATTGTAACATTGTGAGAAATACAACATACATTTTGTATACAGAAAATACATGAACAACTCAAAAACCATATAATTTTTAAATCAGGTTTTGGTATATTATTATCCTGTATTAATTTACTTCTCATCTCAGTTGATTCTATTCAGTATTAATAAGAGCAAATTTTACAATTGTAATATGGATAGTAAGTGAATTTATCTCCTTATCTCTTCTAAAATTACATTTCTGAAAAGCAGAACATCTATGCTTAATTGGGTCATTGGGGACTGTTGCCAATTACTAAAAAACCTAATGTGATTTTGCTCATCAATTTTGAGTAAATTATATTGGAATGTACAAGGAGAATCAAGCAGTATGTGAATTTCATTTGCATTAAAATAGCATTTTGGGGTAAAAGTATATATACATTGAAAATTTTACATTTTTCTCCAAGTACCAAATGAGGTGGTATGGGGTAGAATTAATAACTTAAAGAGTTTAGCAAGGTGTCTAAAAATAAGCTTATATTTCTTCAAATAATAAAGAGGTATAGATAATTTAAAAATCTTATATTGTCTTCTAGAGGGCTTTCAAAAGAAAATTTTTATCCAAGGTATGAAAATACAGGGCAGGTTCATCTTAGGTGTTCTTGATGCTTCCAGAGCCATTAATAAAGGCAACCAATTTAATATATATCTCAAAATATCCAGTGAGACTGTGTGTAATATAAGTGGGTATAATGGTTATAAAATTCTGTCACTGACTTAAAAAAATCATCATTTTTTTTCTTAATGCTAGCTTATTTGATCCAGAACTGTTAACTTCTTTAGATTTGTTTTTATTTTTGTTCTTTTAGGCATTTGGTGTGGGAATGTGAATACATGTGCATGTGTATGTTTTTGTGTATATGTTTAATATGATTCTGACAGAAGAAATTCGGTGAGAGAAAAAATGAAGATAATATGAAGATAATAAGAATTTTTTTTTTTTTGGTAAGTCATAAAATGGTCAGCTTTCTTAATGGAATGAAATTAAACTGGTAAGTCTGGCAAACCAATGGACCAAACATTTTGAGTATTAAAAAAAGATGAAAATGGCCTAAGAGAGTCACGTAAGGTTATAAAGAAACAATTATTTCCATGAAGTAATTGTTCTTCAATCTACTTGCTATGAAATAATAAGGATAGATGAATAAAATGAGATACCAGCAATCAATTCTACCTAAATATTTATATTTCTTTAAATCTTGACCTAAATTGTCCAACCCGTCACAATTAGTGTTTAATTATAGGATCTCACAATTGGAAGAAAGCAAAGAGGTAGAAATGTTAATGAGAAAACTATCTTCCAAATATCAATACTTCAAACTTTCCTAAAAGGCAGGAATTTAATTACTGCTTAAAGAAAAACCAGTGTAGCAAGATGACACTATCAAACATTTAACACTTATATTGGTGTAAAGTCTATCTACACGTATTTGTCATCATTTTGTCACATTTGGATGTTTGAAACTACACAGACTAGGTAGAATCACTTTTTAATGGTAGACTCACAAACATATTAAGAATCTTATTTTATATTTTTTCTGGCTCTTCTCAAGAAAATCATCACCCTTGTTCGCTTCTACTTTCTTCATTTCTACATTTAACCTCCTTTTCTGTTATCTCACCATCTTGTGTGTTTCCTTTTCGATTACTCAATGTTCCCCTTTCTAATATATACTGAGAAATACAATGTTGATTTGTATTTCAGTGACAAAGTCAGGAACATTCCATTTAAATTATTTTGTCAGGCCTGGGAAAAGTATAGTTATTGGGATAACTCTATAGTTCAGACACTGCTTCGAAACTGCTTACCAAATTGGATCAGAAAAAATTGCATGTGGGGTGCAAACCACTCATATCCAAGCCTAGAAAATGACAGTGATCATCATGCCCATTATCAGAAGAATATGAATTTTGACATGATTTTCTAGTTCTTGTAATTGGTTTTTACTCTGTCATGTCTGCTCTCACTCATTAATATTTTTCACAACAAGAATAATAAACAGAGAACTTCTTTATATTTGAGGTCACCTTGTATAATTGATACAAGAGTCCAAATCATTGAATACCTTAAATTACTCTTTCTCTAGTATGAGTGAGAGAAACAAGAGCATCACCAATTATAAAGCCTAAGAAACAGAAACTGAACTGCTTACTCTTGAGTTATTAGCGATGCCCTTGAGAGGTCTAGGAATGTCACTCATTACCTTGGAAATTAATAAACCGGTAAATCTATCCTTGGCACTAGGCAACTAGAACAAAGGTGAAAAGGAGTAACATGAACAGTCCCTAACAACCTGATAGAGGGCCACCAACCTTATGATGCAATTCCCCAATGCTACAATAAAATGTCCTAGAAAGGCTTTGCACAATTATGTGAGTTTAAGTTATTATAGTCCTATTTTATACAATGGTATAAGAAAACTACTGATATTCATCAAAATATGTATTACTGCAAATACAAATTATGAAAAGCATTTTTCCTAGCGATTTACCATGAGTTACATTTATGTCTCTCCTCATCTCACCTCACCTGCTTTGTTGAAAGCCTGTGTCTGACATTCAGTGGAGAAACTGGAAAGATGGTTGTAAAGATAATTAGAAAGCAAACGGGAATTATGAAATTCAAAACCAAGGATCACAAACCAGATGAGAGTATAATACAAATCAATAGGCCAGCACTATCAGATTTAATTTTCTAGAGGATTGAACTATTTCCCTGTACTGTCCAATGAGGAAGTTACTTGCCACATGTGGCTACTGGGAATGAAAATCTAGCTGGTGTAACTAACTGTCAATTTTCCTTAATTTTAAATGGCCCCATATAGCTAGAGGCTACTGGTTTGGACAGCAGAGCTCAAGACTATGTTCACTTTGACATTTCACTTGTCTCTGAACCTGGTATTTACTTAAAAGTTACATTCTACCTACTGTCTGTTAAGAAGCAGGTTTCCATCTCTCTGAAAAAAAAATACCGATTTATGCAGACAAATATCAGATGATTATATCTTAATTCTCCAAATATTTTATAAAATAAATGTTGGAAATATCTACTCAGGGTCTCAACTCTGTCATTAACAGCTGTGTGACCTTAAGCAAGTCAGCAGGTATTTAGGGCTTAGTTTCCTCATTTGTAAAATGAGCGATGAGAAGAGACCATCTACTGCCCAGATCAGTTATACAGTCTTATGGTACTATGTATCATAGGACCGACAGGTACTAGTAAGAGAATCAAGCACGGCCATGGTATAGAGTGGCTGGCTGGGAGCTTGCTCCTTTAGTTAGGATGGTCAGGATAAACTTCTGTTAGGAGTGGACATTGGACCTGCTACCTCAATGATGACAAGTCTAACGTGAAGATCTTCAGGAAGATCAACTAAGGCAAAAGACACAGTAATTGCATAATTCCTGGGATGGAAATGGGTCTGAAAGAAATGAAGCGTAGTTAAAATATGAGGAACAAGAGAGAGAGGGACCGCACATCTCTTCACAGAGTTAAGCGGTTAACTCAGTTAAATAAACTGATTTGTATTTTTCAAGTAACACTCTAGGTGCTGCACAGAGAATGGGCAGTAGTAGGGAGAACAGATATGGAAGCATGGAGATCACATAGATGTTTACTCTTTTTTCTTGATGCAGTTAGTACCAGGAAGTGGCTTCTTGGCCAGAATCTGTATTTCTAGGTTTCCTTTGCATTTAGGTGTGGCCATGTGAGTAGTCCTCAAAGAAGATATGAGCAAAGAGATGCCTTTCTTTTCTGGGTCAAGGTAATTAAGAAGCAGGTGTGCCTTTCCCCTGCTTCCCTGCTCTTCCATCTGTTTACTGGGTATGTCCACCTTCATCCCAGGAGACAATGAAAGTCATGTCTTTGAAAATAGCAGAACCTCCATTTTCTTGGATTCCTGAAAGACAGAATGGAGCAGAGCCCTTCACCCTGCCAATCACCAGAAATATCCATGTTAGACTATTCCTGACCAAGTAAAAAGTTTTTGGGGATTCAGATCCTTAAATACTGCTTTTTGTTTAACAGTAATTCGCATTTCCCTAATTAGCATAGAACCTCTCCACAACCTATGCCTGTAGTGTAGATCATAGCGATGTTTCAATCAGTACAGTTCTCCATAGGTGGGTAGGTGGAGACAATGTCTTAAGGCTCTCGTGGGCTAATGGCTGACTGTTATCTAAACCCATGATCCAAATTCTTTGGAAATCTAATTTAGAACAAGCATTCAAGAAAACATTTTTAGTTGCCAAAAATTAGTTTAAAACATGTATTATGCAGATCTATATGCAGCCACAACAAACACAATACAGAGCTTGAAGGCTTCATGATAAAAGTAAAGCATCAGAGATAAGAATTTGCCTTTTTTTTTTCCTTGAGGAGGAAGTCTTTAGGAGACACTTTAAAGTGACTTCAGACGATGTAAGCACTACAGTGCAAATACCACTGCCCACTGTGAAATATATTTATTCTTAATTATATTTGAGCACTAAAACCACAACTAATTTTGCTCTATCTCTGTGCACTTGGCTATCATGATCTTTTTACAGAATGAATTCAGTGGGAAATATTGAAGTATTATGTATTTGTAATTTAAGAAAAGGAAAACACTTGTACTTTAACCTAAAAATTTGCATTAAATTTTTTGAACAATCATAAGAACTTGCACTGTCTCACCTTAGTTATTCACATAACAGGATCCTGTTTGCCTGAAAATAAAGTCATTTCTATGTATAAGACAGCTTGACTTTAAAATGTGGCCTGAAAAGGTGTATGAATAAAGTTTATATTTAGAACAATGCAGTATTTGAAAAGGAACATCCATTCTCTTTTATGCTAAACAAACTTTACATTTCATTTGCATTTCTGTCACATTTCAGCAAGATTATATGTTCAGAGAGCTGATGTTATGACTAATTTCATTCACATTTAAGAAAAAATGTAGCCAGTTTGAGGAGGAAAAAATGAAAAACACTAAGTGATGTTCTAGAACAGGAAAGAGAAAAGACAATGATTTTCTGCAGCACAATAATGTAGAACGTTTTCTAAATCACAGGACAGAGGAGAGGTGTTTGGTTGAGATAATACTTGAGGCATGGTATAGTAAAATTAACAGAAGTAGAAAAATATGTCACTTCAGAAAAAAATTTGGGAAGTATTTTTCAGTAGATACTTTGTCATTACCCTTTCCCCTTTCTCTGCTACACACACACACACACACACACACACACACACACACACACACAGAGAGAGAAACTGGTCTGCACTACAGACTCCCACTCCCAAACACTGATGTCTTATTCCTATTGTCATTACTATTTTTAATCCCCAATACATGATTTAATCTGACTGTTCCATCAGGGCAGGACCATAGGCATTTCACGTCTCTTTTATGTCAATGGCAGACAACACAATTGATTATAAAACTATTTGCTTATTGGGCCCCTATCTCTTACTGAGAAATGATGAATCTATCATAACACAATTTATTCTACGTATTTTCAAGTTTGGCACCTTAGTGGCATAAAGTAGTAGTAGTCACTACAATGAATGGATAAATAAAATAAGTCATCCTCTCCAGGGGTCTTTCTTTTCAAAAACAGTATATTTTTAACAGTGAAAATCTATAAAAGTTTCAAACATGCTTATTGAAATTCATAGCCAGATATGGGGAAGATGGGGAAACCTATTGAATATACACAATGTGACAATGGCAATAAAAAAAGATGCAAAAGCCCATTTAGGCCGGGCGCCATGGCTCACACCTGTAATCTCAGCACTTTGGGAGGCTGAGGCGGGCGGATCACCTGAGGTCAGGAGTTCGTTCGAGACCAGCCTGGCCCACATGGTGAAACCCCGTCTCTACTAAAAATACAAAAATTAGCACCGCATAGTGGAAGGTGCCTATAATCCCAGCTACTTAGGAGGCTGAGGCAGGAGAATCACTTGAACCCTGGAGGTGGAGGTTGCAGTGAACCAAGATTGTACCATTGCACTTCACTCTGGGCAACAAGAGCAAAATTCTGTCTCAAAAAAAGAAAAAAAAAGTAGTAAGTAAAAAGCCCATTTAGCCCAGCCTGCTGGAGTGGCAGATGTCAGACGGACAAAGAGAGGCTTGCTGAAAGAGTAATCTCTAAGTTGAGTTTTGAATGATTATTAGGAGTTATACAACCAAAATGTCATGAATAAAATTTGGGAAAGAGGAAAAAAATAATAGAGTTTGAGAGTACCAGGAAATTTGATGAGAGGTATGTGTTTAGAGTTTGACAGAAACGGGATTTTGAAGAGACCAGATGAAGAAAGAAAGGTGAATTACACTATGTTGGCAAATGAGTATTGTAATTCTCGCTCAAAATAAATATATATAGAAGGTATAATCAAGGAAAAAAGCATTAAGAACCACCCCAACACAATAGCCTGATAATCATCTTTCCTGTGTCAATATTCGATTTTCAGATTGAGATTTTTCCCATTCATAGTATGCCTATCTGGGATATCTTGCTATATTAATATTTTAAGTCTTCCATTAAGGTTTCCTTAGTCATAAAAACACAAGTCTTAAAGCACAAGCTCAAGAGAATGTAATTTTTAAAACATTGTCTTATTTTCTTATAATCCACACTAATACACTTTCCTAAGAAACTAAAAGCCAGTATTTAATTTATGGGTTTATAAGTATATTGTCAGGGGAATGTAGCCATAAAATCCCCCCAAATAGGCTACCTGCTGAGGTCTGAACAATTAACTATTTCATATGGTACAAAAACTTATTAAAGCCTCTTATTTGATTGTTCTGGTTACATATTGATGTTTTCCTGAGAATCAGTGTCAGATATCTTTGGGAAAGTATTTCAAAATAGAATTTACTATTAACAAATTACCAATTAAATGTGACTTAATATTTTCATTTTGACTCATACATTAACAAAGAACCAGAATGAATACACACTTACTCTGAGCCCCAGAATAAATTCAAATCTGAGGTAAGGGTATTGCAAACTCTGGAAAGAAGTTGAGGGTCACGATGAAGAAATAAAATGCTCTTTGTTTAAAAATGCCAAGATAGCATATAGTTAAATGAATTTGAAATAGTATTCTAAAGCTTAATATTTAAAGGAGTAGAAAATCAGGTCAATAGTTTGAATTTAGGCAGTGGAAATATTGGAAAATAACCTATTTTCACTTCAAGGATGCAAAGGAGATTGAAAACTTTGCAATTTTGTGCCAGGACATTACCATCAAAGAGTGTCACAATTTTATATTTTGGTTTATCAACGGTAATATGATTTCAACACTTTTGTCTTCAAATTATAAAGAACAATTTCAAGGAAGCTTAATGAAAATGTCAAATTCCTTTCAAAGGTGAAAATGGATGAGAATTTATTTTTTTGTTTGGGCATCTTTTCCATATTCACATCAGTTAGACACGTTAGTTATAAAAAATGAAATAAAAAGCACAATTTTCCCCTTTGGCACAATTCTTTCATTTTTTTTCTTTAGGATAAATTAGATGACAGAAGTAAAAATGCAATGAGAATTGAGTTCTTCCATGTTGACGTATTTACCTGTGCAACATTTTGTCATTATCATTCAATTCATTAGATGCTGCCAATATTTTTCAACTCTACAGATTAAAGCAACTAAGCCTCAGTTTGAAATTGTCTAAAATACAGAACATATTATTCTGTATAGCAAATATGTTTCACCTCAATACCCAAAATGATTTGCAACTCTAATAAATTAGAATTGCTTTTTCTGAATTGAAATGAATATAGCTTTGATATGAAGTTCCAGGAACATTTTACAATTATGAAAACAGAAAAACTAAGTAGTTATTTCATTTCTTGTGTGTAAAGAATAAATGATCACATATTAAGAATATNAAATTGTCTAAAATACAGAGCATATTATTCTGTATAGCAGATATGTTTCACCTCAATACGCAAAATGATTTGCAACTCTAATAAATTAGAATTGCTTTTCTGAATTGAAATGAATATAGCTTTGATATGAAGTTCCAGGAACATTTTACAATTATGAAAACAGAAAAACTAAGTAGTTATTTCATTTCTTGTGTGTAAAGAATAAATGATCACATATTAAGAATATTAGAAAATGATGGAGATTATGTAGACATAAGTAGTTCAGGCTTCTTCTTTCCCAAGGAAATGTAAATGTTCATATCTAAAATTAGGAGCTAAACATCTGAGGCCCTAAATTCTTAGTATGTTTTTTCATCTTTAAAAGTAGATGTTATAAAAAATTTCTGGAAATGAATAGTGATGTGTGTGTACAATATGAATATACTTATGTCACTGAATTGTACAGCTAAAAGTAGTTAAAATGGTAAATTTTATGTTATATATATTTTACAATAAAAACATGTAAAAAGTAGATATTGGTTTATTTGCATTTTATACATACAAATGACTAAGAAATACCTATAACTCATATGTGAATGGCCAATGTAAATACATATTCATTTGTCAACTTGCCATTTATTCTAAGGTATGTGTTTCAAGGTTTCTGATTATCAGAGATAAGAATATTTGGCCAGTCTGCCAGGCTGATAATTTTTTTTTCTTTATATTTACCCTCATTTTTCTCCAGTTTATAATTATCTATTGAATATTTATATGAAATGTCTTATTTGTAAATCTGTTGACTTCTAACATATTTTAATCTTAGATTATACACAGAAATTTAAAAATCAAGTTGTTTCCTCTGTCTTGTTAGAGTTAAAAGATATTTCTAAATAGTTACATATGTTGACCCTTTCCAGACCAACATAATCTCTTAACTGATGAAGATATAAATAGGAATGAACTAGAAAAGCGAGTTCTTTCTGCATCTAGTTCTCTAAAATTCTCCTGATCACATTGGTCAAACTGGATGCCCACTATGAGTTTGTCAAAATTATAGCTGATCTTCAAAAATTACAGGCATCTCTTCCAATATATTTATGAGAAGCATAATAGAAAGTTGCTGTTACAGCATGGTATAATGATTCAAACCTGTGTTCCACCACTTATTATTATGACCCTTGGTAAGTATTTAACCCCTTTGATTTCTTTACCTATAAAAATGCATATAACAGTATTAATGACTGCATGAGTTACAGCTCCTTTAGAACAATACCAGGCACATGATTCACTTTTATAAATGTTATTTTTCATCTTTACTTTTCTCTCCAGCATGAAACATCTATTAGAGTTGAATGATAATGCATTTTGGTTATGACTGTATCTATTATCCTCAAAATGAATTTGGGAGACTGAATTATAGAATTTGACTATTACATGGATCAAGTAAACAAAGAATTGCCAAGTTTTCACTTGGCTAATTGATATGTAATTACTCAGGAGTTTAAAAAAAGTACTCAATTACATCTTGCTTCAGGATGTCTGTGTTCTCCTAATATGGTGTTACCTTTTTTGCATCTTAAGCTCACTGAAGTAGAGAGGAACTTCTGGAAGTTCAAATTCCATAAACACTTCTCCTTCATCCCTATTCCTTCCCACTGCATTATCTCTGACAATGCTCTGTCTCTGGCCGCAGCACAGTGCAATTAGCAACAATTAATTAACCTTACAGAAAACTGTTGTGAAGCTGATTTAAGCTGCTTTCTTTTCTTTTTCTCTGTGTCTGTAGAGCTTAGGGTTTGGGAGGGAATGAGTTCGGCCAGCAGGGATTTCTTTTTATTTTAATACACCTACCACAAATCCAATGGATGTTTTTAAATGAGATTTATTTTTTTCTACAATTTTATAAAGCTTTTCAAAAATAACACTTTTCATTTTTTTATTTTCTGCATGACATTTAAGTTATACATATTATTTCTTATTTCACTATTAATATATGATTAGCACTACCAGTATTTTCAGGCAAAATAAACATAATGCGTTTCCTTTAGACCCTTCTAATCGTAGTAAACAGAAAAATAATAATTTGTCTGGAAAGCAATGATTTCATAGTCAAATAGTCAGGATATGTAAGTGGCCTATGCACAGGATTATTATTAGTTTTGATCCTTTAACTTTCATTTCCTTGTTTATCATCTGCCCTAGAGTAAATCAGATAAATGTCATTGATCAATTATTTCTATGTTCAAAAAATGCTTAAAGGTATAGAATCAATAACTCATTCTGAAAATCAACTCAGAGACCCTCCCACTGAAATAAAACTATTAAATAAGAATTTGTATCAGATATGATATATAAGGAAAATATTTTTCAAACCCTGGTGTTACAAATGAAGGGCAATAAAGTCTTAAAATATAAGGTGAATTAAAAAAAAAATCAGACCATATCTAACTAACAAGTTTTGCTCTGCTTTTAAATGAATTACTGGTTTCTTGTGTGTTCTCTTTATACTCTTTACTAAATCACTGAGGTCCTTGGTTGTGGAATAGATTCAAGCAGTAGTTGGCAACTTATATTTAGCAGAAACTGTTGGCTCATAAAATGTTAAAATATACATAATATAAAAGTGAGCCCATTTATTTATATTTGTGAGTAATATTTCTTAAGCATCCTCATGTGCATTATCCAGTGGCAATATTGAAGTTTCTAGAAATGGTCAAAGTAGTTCTAATTTTAAGTATGTATGTAATTGATTCTGGGTTATGGAAGAACAATAACAAAACAAACAGAACAGAACAACAAAACAAAACAAACAGAAAACTTGGCTTTTTGATTTTATTATCTGTTTTCTACCGTTGTCATATGAGTAATTTAGAAATGGTAATGATTTGCATGATAGATACTTGTTTAAAGTTTTTTCAAGAAAAGCAGTAACTGTACCTATATTCTCATTTTAATAAGCTCCATGATTTCTTCCTCTGATGGTTAAAAATTACAGTCATAATTCAATATCAGAGAAAAAAGTCAAGGGTCATCATTCACAGGAAAGCAAAGAAAAACCAATAAAACAAATACTGAAATCACTAAGATACAGATTTGGAAGAAAGTTTAATATTACATTTTAAAATACACATCAGTTTTTCTATTTTATATTCTTTTAAGTTATTTGATCTTTGGTATGATTTGGCACTGTGTTCCCACCCAAATCTCACCTTGAATTGTAATAATCCCCATGCGTGAGGGTGGGACTAGGTAGAGATAATTGAATCATGGGCATGGTTTCCTCCATTCTGTTTTGTGATAGTGAGTTCTCAGGAGATCTGATGGTTTTATAATGGCTTCCCCTTTCACTCAGTACTTTCTCTTGCAGCCCTGTGAAGAGGTGCCTTTTGCTATGATTGCAAGTTTCCTGAGGCCTCCCCAGGCATGGGGAAGTGTAAGCCAATTAAAACTGAGTCAATTAAACCTCTTTTCTTTATAAATTACCCAGTCTCAGGTATTTCTTCATAGCAGCATGAGAAAAGACCAATACAATCTTCATACAGCATTAGTTTTAGCAGACATCCTATGCTAATAATCAATTTATAGTTCATAAGCCATTTTATCTTCTTTAGCTTTACATATGGAATAAACACTATTGATTAGATGTCTATAATTTCTCGTTCACACTGAAATTCTATGATTCTTTAAAAACTGAACATCCAGTGTTTCTCAAAGTACCAAAGATTTCAGTTTCAACATGTTTTCAAGCTTTTTCCTAAAATATAGATAGTATCTGATAATCTTTTACCAACTGAAGTGAAACAAATTTGCCCAGCTACATTTCAGCAGTTAGAAGGCTGAATAAAGTTTGTCATCAGATAAACATATAGACTACTTGTAAAGAGGTACTTCAAGACAATAAACTCACCAGAAATTAAAATACTCTGAAAATGAATATTACTTTAAATTTAAAAATATTAATCATATATGATATGAAGCATCTCTATATTGGAGTTAAATCAGCTATCCGTTTTAAAATTTTATTTATAGCAGTAATCTTGTTCAAATTGAAAATTAAATTTCATTTGCTAGTTTCTTACTTATCTCTAAAGTTTTTATTTTTAGTGCAAAGGAATTGAGAAGTCTTACAACATATAAAGAAAGCAGCTGTCTTAGTGTTTAAACCCATCAAGCTGAACTTTACTCTTAGACTATTCTTGTCTATGCACAGGTGGAGCTAGGCTATTCCAAACAATGTAGTTGGAGTTATATGTTTATCATTAAGACAACAACTATAATTATCAACAAATAAGAAAGCAATGATTTTTAATGCATACAATATTTAAGAGTGGTGTATGTGTGTATCTGTATGCATACACATATTTAATATTTTTAAGTAGCTGACTTGCTGTTGTACTAAGCTGACTGTCATTCTCTTAGACTCACATAATATTTAACTAAAATTTCTTTTAATAACAGCATATTTTAGACTAAGATAAGCTGTAATTTTCTGTAATCAGTGTAATTGTACTTAAAGCTAAGCCAGTTAATTAAGATCTCCCAAAGCTACCTTTCCAACATCACTTGCAGGTTTGGTGGTTCTTCGGGTAACTGGCACATAGGTCCCCACCCATTTTCCATTTTGCACTTTTTCAGTGTGAATATTCAAGATGGTTCATCATATCATAATGAAAGCTACAAATTATTTGTTCATTTGTATTCAATTAATATGGTGAGGTTAACTTCATCTTCCTTAAACATGTAGTTACACATGAAATCTTTTTACTGCGATATTATGTTTATAGATCTTTTGGTCGTTATCTAAATGTATTTGTAATACAAACATTGATTCTCTAAACTTTCCTAAGAAACCATATTTTTTTTAAATGCTTACTTGGTCTTTTAGTGGAAAATCTTTTCTAAATTTCTCCACCATCTATTATGTCATTCACACTTATGTCCAGCATATTGTGATCACCCTTAACATAGAAAAGTCCATGTTTTGTAATTATCAATAATTGGCAAAAATATTGTGCCCTGTGCCAATCCTTTCACAAGAAATTAAAATTTCCTTAATGGAAGAAAACATTTTTATAGGTCAAAATAGTTCTATGTAAGCAAGTTCAGATATTTCAACCTCATGCACACACGCATACATACCTGCACATATATAAGTAACTATTTTACATGTAATATAAAATTGCACTCCTCATTTAAGGACACAATGCTCAGTAGCCTGTATACATCAGTCTTAAAAATCAATCCCAATAAATATTCTGCCTCCCTTTTAGAATTGAGGAAACAGAATTAGTTTCTATTTCACATGACTAAATTCACAAGAGGAGGAAGAATCAGGGAAGATTCAAACTCAGGCTGGTTGACTGCAAATTCTGTAGTTTTTGACCTTACCTTACTTCTATGTACATGTTAGTCATTCAACAAACACTTGTCCCTATTTGGTTTTTTACACTGCTCATTCCAAATTCTGGGGACTATTTCTAGGAAAAATAAGAAAAACTCCCTATTGCACATGCAATTAGAAGAGTGACACTCTATAGTCATTCATCATTATCCCTGGTATTCCTGTGGGACTGGCTCCAGGACTCCCTTGGATATCAAAAATCCGTGGATACTCAAGTCTCTCATACATTTTTATATAACTTATCCCTGATATATTTGCATATAACCCATGGCACATCCCTCCATATACTTTAATCTCTAGTATAATACCAAATACAATGTAAATGTTATGTATATAGTCATTATACTGTATTGTTCATTTGTATTTTATAATGGTTTATTCCTCAAATATTTTTAATCACAGTTGGTTGATTCCACAGATGTGGAGTCCACAGATACAGAGAACTGAGAGCATATCTATGCATTTCTTTTAATAGATTTAGCCTCTCAGAATGGATGATTTTAAAGGAATATTTTGAATGGGACTATAGACTGAGCGGATGAGAAAGATGAGAACTTAATGAAGCGGAAAGCAATTATATAAGCATCAATTCCGTGAATTAATGCTCCACATTGCCACCACCAATTGGAATAGATGGTTTTCCCAATGGCCTGACTTTTTTTATCCCACAGGAAAATGTCTACTTAGGAAAAATGAGTAAAGTAGCTTCTTAAGTAAAACTTTACTCAGCATTTCTGTAATTTAATGTCTCAACTTGTTACACAAAAATACATATAAAGACAGGAAGAAACCACCATGATTACAAAACATCTGTGTGTGTCACGTATGCACTTGTGCCATTTGGTCATAGACCTTTCTCATTAAAAACCTGCATTCTGCCTGTTGTGGGGAATTAATGCTGATTGTAGAAAAGAGTCCTAGTTGGGTTGAAGCTATTAATTCACTCTGTGCCAGGATGCTGGCATTATATTTTAGCTACGCCCACTTTCTCTTCATTTTCCTCCAGGACACACTATGAAATGACTAGAGTCAGTGCTCAGCGCACCATAGATCTCAAAAGACTATCAAAGTTGTTTGAATTGCTAAACAGAGTTTTCGCTGACTATATTCTAAATCACTGTAATTTCAGCAAGTACCAACACTGAGATCAAACAGTATGTTTTACTTGACAGGCATTGCTGGGTGGCTGAATTTTCCAGACAAATTAAATTTACCTTTTTAATCAAAATAATATTTTCATTCTATTTTTTAAAAATCCATTGGAGTCATGTCAGGAAAATAAATCCATGCTAAAAATTCAAGCACAAAGAGTTCTGGTACAGGGGATTGCTTGCATTGCTGTTGGAAAAGATGAAAGAGTGAAGAGAAAGGGAGAGAGCAGGGGTAGCAAGGGTTAAAGGACCAGTTTACCCAAAGACAAGGAATCTGCTATTGCTCCAGGACCACAAGCCAGTACCTGCTGCTAAACTGCTAATTATAGGAGCCCCCCAGCCTCAAGACTCCTGGAAACAATGGTGACCTCTGGATATAATCCAGGAGTCTTCATTCAGTAAGAGGATATTCAAACCACCTGCTGGCTCACTGAGGCCTACCACCATATCCTACTGATTTTAATCATCTGCTGCTGCTGGAGGCTCCACTAGGAGCAGGACATTTTTTTTTTCCCCTCCACCTTCCAGTCTTCTAGTATTGGCTTTCATTGGTAATGCCTATCAGGAAACTTGGAAAAGAAATCTGGGGAATGCCTTTTCCAGGTTCAGATCAGTCTGAAGCTGATATCACATGGAGCTGATAGCCAATAGACAGGATTCAGAATGATTTATTTTATTATCCTATTTTCTTTATTTCTTTTTTCTAACCATTGATTCATTGAGATAAAGTCTACAAAGTGCCTTTGGCAGTGATTTGGCCATTATAAAGTTACACACTAAATGTCAGTCCTGTAGGTGAAGGTCTTGCTAAAATCAGTTTATATTTCCTTGCCTTCTGTAACAAAGGCAACTGAATATAATTTAACTTTTTTCTGATGACTCAAGGTCAACTTTAAAATGGCAATGTTTACACTGGGATCACTGCCTTTCGTAACTTTTGAGATACAGAATGAAGCTTGACCAAACGCTCTTGTATCCACACTGCTATACTTTTAAGGTTTATGTTTTTTCTTCTTTGTCCTCATCTTCTACCTTATCAATGATTACTTCATCTAATTGTCATGTTTTCCCATTTAATAGTATCCTTACTGCTCCTGACTTTTACAACTGATTTGTTGTAAGTCAAGATCCAAAATACCCAAAATCTTTTTATTTTACAAGAAGGAAATCTAAACGGAACCCTGAGTGGCAGTCTTTGAGAGTTCTCATGAGCAACATGCTTGAATGTGCCTGTTCAGAGACCACTTTGTCTATTCTGTTTTCTTCTATTTTCCAGAGAGTTGTGGTTGTTTGCTAAGTACCCTCCAGGTAGTTGAGCTGTTAATGTAATATTGGCCAGCTGGCAACAACAGGCTAATTTTGTCAATGGCCTTAGGTGCGTTCTGAATGATTCATCTCATAATAAAAATTATTTCGTAATGGAGAGAAATAAATCCTTTCTCTTTATGAACACAATGATGGCTTCTTTTGGAAATTTACAAAAGTCAATTGTGCTTTGTAGACTATGAAAATGAGCTTAGAGAATCAGTGAATCACACAAAATATTTTCATGCATTATTTCTAGATCTTATATTAAATATGTATGTATACACGTGTATATATACTGTGTGAGTATACATGTTTGCATGTTGTGTATTTACGGGTATGTATATCATCTATCTCTATCTCTTTATTGGAAAGGAATGGTGAGTGCAAGAGACTAAAGAAAATCGGGAAGAAAACATTTTCAGTGGGAGCTAAATATAAGGATATCGTGAAAGAAACCTTGGTACTTGCCTCTGTTGCCCTACAGCAGGACATTATAAGCTATTACAATTAATAGCCCATATATAAAAATAACATATTACTTTTATCAATCTCTTCTATAGTTCTGTTCACCTTACATTTTAGACCTTCTTATCTTTTCCATCTTATGCCTAGTACTGAAAGAATTAGCTCCCAGACATAAAGATTAAGATTACACTTTCCTAATATCCTACAGCTGCCTTTCTCATTCTGCTACCTGTGAACGGTATGAAAGCTGAAAGGGTATTAGCACATATATAGCACCGAGGCAGTCACTTGGGCCAGAGTCACATAGCCTATTTGTAACAAAGTAAGGACAAAACTAGGAATCCTTACGTTTGAAAATCCTTGGAATTTTAAAATTGGGAGGAACATAATGAAAATAATTTATATAATAATAATAGCATATTAGTTTTCTACTGCTGCTATTTAAAAACTGCCATAAATTTAGTGCATTCAAGCAACACAAATTTATTTACTTACAGGTAGATCGGAAGTCTGACACGAGTCTCCGTTGGCCAAAAATCAAGGCGTCTGCAGTGCTAGTTCCTCCTACTGGAAACTGTTTCCTTGCCTTTTCCAAATTATCCTAGCTACCCACTTCTGTTTCCTCATGGCCCCTTCCTCTATCTTCAACACGAAGAATGGCTAGCTGAGTCCCCCTCACTTAGTATCACTCTTACCTCTTCCTTAGTTCATCTGCTTCTGACTCTAACTCTTCGGCCTCTCTCTTTTGTATTTAGTGGCCCCTGTGATTACATTGGCCCCACCTGGATAATCAACTCCCTATTTTAAGGTCAGCTGGATAATCAACTCCCTGTTAGTAGTAGTCAGCTTATATTCAATGTATCCGATTGTATAGGTTTCCTAGAGTTTATCACCTGTAGAAGTTGGAGACAATGATGCCCAGAGCATCACTCTGCAGATCTGTCAGTGCCTGAGAGTGCACAGACCAGTCACAGAACCAAGTGGGCTTAGAAACCTCAGTATGAGTGCTTGTTGAAATCAACTGAAACTTCAAACACCTGTGAGGCCAAACTGAACGGGCAATGGCAGACACCTGACGCTAGTTCAGTAGCTAAGATTCTGCCCTTTTTTCACCACAACAGCCTGGGTTTGATTCCTAAATCAAGACCTTTCTGATTTGATATTTGTGTTACTTTTCAAATATCAGCAGTTTGTCCCTGCTAAAATATGGTAGTAAGAGATTTAACAGGATTTTTTTAAAGAGCTCAATGGTTAAAGTCAGCTTAATTAAAATGTAATATCCAAGATGTGTGTGTATATAAATGTATATAATATATAAATGTGTGTATACATTTATATAATATAATACATATACTATAATATATTAGACATATATAACATATAAATATATATACTATATAAATGTGTGTATATATAGATACACACACACACACACACATTTTTATTTTTATTTTCTTGATACAAGGTATTGCTCTGTTGCCCAAGCGGGAGTGCAGTGGCTCAATTTTGGTTCACTGCAGCCTTGAACTCCTGGGCTCAAGCAATCCTCCCATTTCGACCTACCAATGTGCTGGGATTACAGGCTTGAGCCACTACACCCAGCCCATATATATATATAGCCTTTATACTTTTCTTTCTTAGGATCTTGTTACCATCATTCTCAGCAAACTATTGCAAGAACAGAAAACCGAACACCGCATGTTCTCACGCATAGGTGGGAATTGAACAATGACATCACTTGGACCCAGGAAGGGGAACATCACACACCGGGGCCTATTGTGGAGAGAGGGGAGAGGAAAGGGATAGCATTAGGAGATGTACCTAATGTAACTGACGAGTTAATGGGTGCAGCACACCAACATGGCACATGTATACATATGTAAGAAACCTGCACGTTGTGCACATGTACCCTAGAACATAAAGTACAATAATAATAAAAAGAAAAGAATATTTTATTCTTCTCATTTGACTGAGTTCTGCTTTCTCCACATACTTCTGCCTGTCTCCTTTCTCTTGCCACCTTGTGCTGCATAAGGGACTTAAACTAATTTCTAATAGTCAGGGATTTCTTAAGGAAAATAGAGAAGGTTGTCTTAAAGAAAACAGACTCTTTTTTGGAGGAAACTCTATTTTTCCTTCTGGAAACTCAAGAGTGTAAACAGACAAGTTCCCCTCAGATCTTAAACTGCTTGCTTTTGTGTCGCATTACTTTTTTTTTTTTTTTTTTTTTACTAAAATATTTATTACTACAGGGGCTACTGTTATGTATTAAAGTAAAAAAAAGCGTGCAGTTTAAACATATAGAGAAACCTCTGTAGCAAAGTGCAGTGTAAAAGCGCTACATGGCCTAGTCTCATGACATCTATCTCTTTTTGGAAACCCAGGATTTTGTGTGGGCTCCACCTAGAGCTCAGAGGTCTGGTTAAAAGAGACTAAATTTAAAACTATCTGATTTATATAATCTTAGTGGATTTCTATAATTGTATGTTTAACTTGGTATTCATTTTAAATATTCCTCTAACACACCCAGATTATCTTTCTCTCTCTCTCTCTCTCTCTCTGTCTCTCTCTCTCTCTCTCTCTATATATATATATATATATACACACTTTGAAAAAAAAGAGAAAACACAAACAAACAAACAAAAAATGTCTGTGAGGACCATATGCTATTACGAGACAAAATTTGGGTTAGAGGCATGTGCTCTAGTGACACTGTACTTCTAATGCTATTTTAATCTATTATATATTTCTAAAATTTTTATAAATTTAAGTTCCCCAGTTGATTAAGAATCTTAAAAGAGGCAAAAAAAGTTATTTTAAAAGAATATATATTTTAAACCAAAAGTGTCTTAGACACGTCTCGATCAATTTAGAGGTATATTTTGCCAAGGCCATGGACATGCCTATGATACAGCCTCAGGAGGTCCTGACAACATGTGTCCAGAGTGGTCAGGCTACAGCTTGGTTTTATACATTTTAGGGGGACATAAGACAATCAATACACATAAAATATACATTGATTCGGTCTGAAAGGTGGGACAACCTGAAGGACATAGGAGGGGACCTTCCAGGTCATAGGCAGATTCAAAGCCTAAAGACCTGGAATCAATAGAAAGAAATGTCTGGATTAAGATAGGGGGTTATGGAGACCAAGGTTTTATCATGCAGATGAAACCTCCAGGTAGCAGGCTTCAGAGCTCTTATCAGACCTAAAACATTGACAAACTGTTAGTTAATTTTTTCCTGGATCAGAGAACGGCCTGGAAAGGAACCTAAATTTTCTACAGAATGTAAATTTTCCCCAGAAGTGACAGCTTTGTCGGCCATTTCAAAACATGTCAAAGAAACATATTTTGGGAGAAAATACTCTGATTTCTTTCAGGACCTCCCATCTGTCATGTGACGCTAAACTAGAGTCAGGATGGAATCCAATACCTTATTGCAACAAAAAATCTGTTTCATCAGTCTTTAGAGCTCCGTTTTAATCTAAATGCTGGTCATCTGTGGCTGAATTCCAACGGTAGGAGAGTATAAGGAGGCATGTCCAACCCTCCTCTTCCCATCATGGACTGAACTAGATTTCTGGCTCATTTTGGAATGTTCTTGGCTTGAGAGTGGGGGTCCATCAGTTGGTTGGAGGGCTTAGAATTTTAATTTTGGTTGACAGTTTACAGAAATTATTTCTATAAATACCTTCTAATAATATGTAATTATTAAATAACCCACTATTTCTCCCATATTAGGAGCAATGTAAATTAAATAAGTCCATAGGAGTTTGAAGATTTGAAAAATATGTTATGAAACACTGCAGTGGTTTGTTTAGGTTTATTGGATTTTGTTAAAGAAATAAAGATTTAAAAGTGGCTTTAAGAATAAAGCCACATACAATTAAAAGTAGAGTTTGTCAATAGTTTAAGCCATACATTTCTGATTCAATTTCATTTACATTTTCTTTTTTAACTATATGTATAGAGTATGTTTATGTAGAATTATGAATATATTTTTTCTCATTAATTTAAAGCAAGAAATTCCTCATTTAATGTAGAATTCTTAGTTGATTATCATTAGAAACCATATGAAAACCAATTCTATGCTTTGCACACATGTACTATTTATATCAACTGCAATATGTATTTATTTTCTGATTTGACTTAAAATTACCTACTGCTTAAGGTCAATGATACAAATTCCCTAATTCGGAAATTAAAACTGTCAGCTTTGTGTACATTTTATGCCTGTGTGGAATTCTAGAATAAGGTTATAAAAATTCCCAAAGTTTGCAAATTTTATACACATATGTTTATACTATATACATATATAATATATATACATGTGTACTATATATACTACATAATACATATGTGATATATACTTACAAAAATCAAAGTATAAGATAATAATAAATATACACACATATTTAAGAACTTAAAACTATGAACTTAAGGCTATGTGTTAATTGAAGGTCTTAAGGACATATATGGTATAATAATGTGGCTCCAGGAAGAGGACATTTGTTTAATAAAGGCATAAACTCATGGCAGCATCGATGCAAAGGCACTGCTAGCTCTGTAGGCTCACCATTGAATGGACTTCCTTGCTTTCAGAATTTCAGTTACACTCTGGGCAATGATATGAGGCACCAACTAAAGTGGCCTGGGGAAATCCTATTCTCTAGTCTCATGTAATTGAGACACACTGAGCCAAAGTGGTCCTAAATAATTTTTACATAATTACAATTATTTCTCACAACAATAGTGAAGTAGTGAATACTTTTAACATTTAGAAGAAGAGTAGATTTTGCAAATTTCAAAGAACTATAAAAATATCATGAGGATGATGAAATCAGCATCCTAAGAATAAGATGACTATTGATCAGACTCAGTGTGTTAGAGTAATATACCAAAGCTAATACAGGGAGAAGAGAATTAAAATTAGGGTCTGTGTCCCAATCCAGCTCTGTGATAGTGTCAATAACAACATCTAAATGCAGTCATAATGCTTACTTTTTGCCAGAAACAGTTTTAATCTCTACACTCTATACGTATTCATTTAATTGTTGGAAGACCTTTTTGTCATAATTCTACTATTATTCCTGTTCTACATAGAGAAAACTAAGGAAGAAAAGTGTCAAGAGCCCGGATCACCCAAATATTGAGAGAGAAAATGAGAACTGAAGCTAGATTTTGTTTAGCCCCTGATATGGGTTGGCTGTGTCCCCACCCAAATCTCATGTTGAATTGTAGCTCCCATAATTCCCACGTGTTGTGGGAGGGACCCAGTGAAAGCTAACTGACTCACAGGAGTGCTTTCCCCCATACTGTTCTCATGGTAGTGAATAAGTCTCATGAAATCTGATGGTTTTATAAGGGGTTTTCCCTTTTGCTTGACTCTCGTTCTTTCTTGCCTGCCTCCCTGTAAGATGTGTTTTCACCTTCCACCATGATTGTGAGGCCTCCCCAGCCCCATGGAACTGCAAGTCCATTAAACCTCTTTTTCTTTATAAATTACCCAGTCTGAGGCATTTCTTTATCAGCAGCGTGAGAATGAACTAATACAGCTCCAAAGGCCATGGTTTTTACTATACCTACTGTCTCTGGTAGATACATCTGCTTAAACACAGATCCACATCTTCACTGTGCATTGGGACTATTTCCTGGTTGTTAGCAATTCTCTAGTTGAAAAGAAAGATGCAAAGTAGTAAATATTTACTGAGCATCAGCATATCCAATAAAGTCTCATGCAGTATAGGGAAGAAGGCCAGCACATTGCTTTGCTTCATAGTTCCTACTTAGTAATTATTTGTTAATTGATTGGTGAACATGCTACTCAATGGACTGATTGCAAAAACACACTTGAGAATGCAAAGAAAGGTAAGGATAACCTGCTATGCACATTAATGGAGACAAAAATGGTGAAATGAATTCAGATTCTTTCTCTTGAAATACAGCAAAGTTCATTGGACCCATACTGCAACCTATTTACCAGTCTCCATTTATTAAATGTTGATGTTTTCAGGAATATATCTAAAATATGCATTGGTTGCTTATACTGTTTCTTATACTGTGTGTCCCTAATCCAATGATTCTACCATTTGAATTTCATACCAACTTCGGATGAAAAGGATGTAAATGTGTTCCAAACATACTCAAAAAGTAGGAACGTAAGCCTGATTTTATCAGCTTCTGACAGCTTAATATGCTGAAAATCGTGGGGTACATTTTCAAAGCAGCATGCTCTAATTTACCCATGCAGCTTATGTTTATTTTAATGGGATTTGCACCATGAAATCAGTACAAAACACTTTGAACACTTACCCAACTGTGTCTACCAAAAGGAAGGGAACATCAATTCAACTATAAAAGGAAAATAATTACTTAACCTTAGCCAAAAGGATGGCCTTCCAGTTTTGCTTAATTTCTACATTCTTATGCTTTAGTAAAATATCACAAGTAGGAACCACTTTAGAAAGACTTTTTAAAATTTAATTATATATTGTGTGTGTCATGTGCCAAAAGGAGTCTATCTCGGGACATTAAGTAACCAGTATTGATCTATTAAACTATCAATCTTCCTTCTTTAACAGTCAAGAATTCTAATTAGTCATAATCATGTTAATTACAATATCAAAAATCCAGTGGCACAAAATTGGGAGAGTTTTACTTCATCAGATGGCCTCTTTTCTCTAAAATTAACATCCTGTCACAGACAAAATATGTTAATCTACACTGGGTTTTAAAAATGGGTAGGGACACATCTCTAAACTAATGATTCATAAAATCATTTGCATCTATGAGCCTATAAGGATAAGTGCTGCTAGCCCTTATTATTTCACTGCTTGGTGTGATACCATCAATTTAAAATCTATCTAGTATGGGAGATTTATACATATCACATAATTCATTGAGGTCTGTCGGATTTTTAAAATTTGCATAGCCATGTATAAGTGTCACAATATGAAATAACCTTAGGCAGGTATTCACTGAAACCTCCTTAAACTACCTGAGTTCAATGGAGTCCTATAAAAAGCGAGTGTCAATTGTGTGGCTGAAGAGTTTCGCTTTGCTGTATAACTTTCACCAACTATGGCCCTTTCAAAGAACGTAGTCACATTGCAATTTCAGGCTGAGCAGAAAAAAGAGAGATGTAGTGGGTGGCAGGGAACAGATGTTCTTCCAGTACATTCTTCGTCAGGAGGCAATGTGATCTCTCTTTGAATTTATCTTGACACTTAGAGAAATGATCATGTCTTTGTACTTTTGTTCCACTCTCTAATGAGGATGTGAACATGCTTATAGATTTTAATTCACAAGTCTTTACAACACCTTTCTGTTGAAAGCGAGTGATAAACATCTTTTAGTTATTAAAAATTCAGATGATTAGAGAGCATATCAAAGGCTGTTATGCATATTTATGCAACAAAACTACAAACAGGTTTTATAACTGTATGGACATGAAACATGTCATCGAAAGTCTCTAGGCCTTGGCCATGGGCAATATGAATCAATGTGATTCTACAAAAATTTACTAAACACTTAACCATATGCAAGGTCCTCCACGAAGTGTTAGTATATAATTGTTTAATGCAACATAGCAAATGCCGAATGCATAATAGTTGTCAATATACAAAGTTGTCAATATACTGTGAGACAAGAGCCTGGCTGGGCCAATGGGTAGTTCTGTGCAAATTAGTAAACGGCACTTCCTACAAGGGGCCTACAGTCATTTGGGATGGGGATTGGGAAGAGAACAGTGCCTTTTTACCAAATAGAAAAGCCAACCACCCTTTCAGTGGACACAGTTCTATTCCAGAGAGTGTGACTTAAGATGCAGTTCCTATTCATTCCCTCGGCCGGCCCCCTCTGCACAACCAGAAACAATGACCCTGAGTGAGATTTCAGTGGAATGAGCAGTACTACCTAAAGTAGATTAAAACTGCACTTTGGGAATGTGGCTGCAATGGCAACAATAGATACCCATGGCAGAGCAAGGAAATACAGGCAGGGTGCAATGGAAGAGCGAGGGTAGAGGTCCAAATTAACCCCAGATAGACATACAGTCTAACAATGGCTACCATGTACTCCCACAATCTGGCACTTTGCTAGATCCCTGACAGTCTCTAAGTTACCATTTGCAGATGAGAATATTGAGGCTTAATGAAAACAGTGAGGTTTTTTTTTTTGTTTGTTTTTTTTGTTTTTTAATGAACATGGGCTCTGCTCTGGAGGTAGAAAGGGCTAGCTGCCAGCCCTTGCCCTGCCACATATTATGCTGCCTTCACTTTTCTGGAGCCTTAGTTTCCTCTGCTGGTGAAGGAGATAGCATAACAATTGCCAGATTGCTACAAAGACTGCATGAAATAGTAAAGGCAAAGGGATGAACACACTTCTCTGGCATATAATAAGGACTCATTTAATAACAGTTATTATTTTCCAAGGTCCTATGGCTAGTAGGAGGCAGAAACAAAATTCAAATTTTGTCCCTCAGCAATGCTGGAGACAAGAAGGTTAGGAAGAAATGTACAGGAACAAAGAACTGAGACAAATGCCATGGAACTGGAAGAAATAGGGTAAAACAGAAGCAAGTGACCACAGAATTATGAGGATCTGAGAAAAACTACTAATCAAACATAGACCTATTATTTTAATTCTGGGTGCTAAGGAAAATTAGAATGTCATTGCCAAAGATGGGAACACAGGGAGAGAATGACCTGAGATGTAAAATGACCATTGTTGTGACAAATGTCACAAGGCTAGAGTAGAGAAAGAGACGGTAGATGTGAAACAAATGAGATAATATGTACATAAAATATAAAATACAATATACACTATGTATATAATATATATATAACATATACAACATGTATATTCATGTATTTTTGAAATTGCCATTTTAGAAAATATGTATTTCTATATTATTTGAAAATACAATTGTCAACCAGGTGTGGTGGCTCAGGCCTGTAACCCTAGCACTTTGGGAGGCTGAGGGGTATGGATCACCCAGGTTCAGGAGTTCAAGACCAGCCTGGCCAACATGCTGAAACCCCATCTCTACTAAAAATACAAAAATTAGCCGGGCGTGGTGGCAAGTGCCAGTAATCCCAGCTACTCAGGAGGCTGAGGCAGGAGAATGATTGGAACCTGGTAAGAGGAGGTGAAGGCTGAAGTGAGCCATGATCATGCCACTGCACTCCAGTCTGGGTGACAGAGTGAGACTCCATCTCAAAAAAAAAAATAAAAACAAAACAAAAAAACCCACAGTTGTCTATGTTAAGTCTTCTTGTAGAATATGCCTACCTACAGCTAATTGTATGTTTCTCAACCTGCAATTTATTGCAGTGGTCTGCAACAAATACTATACATTTAGTGTTATAGATATTATATATTTAGTACTACAATTATATACATATATACTCTGTATATTTATATATACACACTCTATATATTTATATATATTCTATATATGTACTCTATATTTAGTAGTATGTATATGCATATTTATACATATATACTATTTAGTTATATATACTATATACATATGGCATATTTAAAACTACACACACTATATATATATATTTATATGTATATTTAGTGCCTATATATATATTGAGTGCAGACCACTTGGTTCAAAATGTACAATTAGCTATATAAAGGCACATTCAATAAGAAGGATTAACACAGAAAACTGTGTTTTTCAAATTACATAGGAAGCTAACAAGCCCTTGGAGAATTGACACTAGCAACAGCTTCATAACATTCTGGACATTTTCAGACAGAAAAAAATAAGATGATTAAATTGCAGACAGTTTTCTCTGAAGCCCTGTGGATCCTGTTCTATTACCAGTTGATAGTTTCAACTTACTCGACCTTCATTGGCAGTACGCATAATTCATTTTGAATGGGACAGGAAGCACCCTGGTTTTAAAATGAACTGCCTGTCTGGTTTTACAATATTTAATGCAAGTCAAGTTACTTTGAGAAATAATTCATTATTAATTATTGTATTCATGTAATGAAGAATAAAAGAAAACAATGAATAAATGTGAATCTCAGCACCATTGAGTAAGTTATGACGGCTGTAATGCTATATTCATTTTTTTTATTAAAAGGGTTGTTAAAAATAATTTATCAAACTTGCAAACCTACTTCAATATGAAAAGCCTTATTTTATTTCTCTAGTTACTCACCTTTCTCAGGCTGGTTTTGGCAAGATATATCCCAAATTCAAACCATCAAAGTAGAAAAGACACTTTAGGCTGTGGGGAGAAATGATCTACTGCTCTTTCTCTTTATCCTCTCGTGAAAAAAAAAAAAAAAGAAAAGAAAAAAAGAAAACTGCATGTTTATAGTATTGCAACAAATAAGTTGCCTCAAATAACTGAATAGGGAAAACGGAACAGAAAAAAATGCCTAAAATTGGCAATGCTTACATTATGTTCTGAAAGCAGGGGAGAAATTTTCATTATGAAAATTGTTTGAAGCATTTTCTTTCCCTTCTTCTCTCTTTTCCTTTTAAATAGTAACATCAACAATAAAAAATTGAATGAGAACATAATTTCTATTGCTAGAAAAACGAATCAACCATCCTTGCATGTTTTAAGTTTCTGGTTGTATATAAACCAGGATCATTCACCTCCTACTATATTATTTGTAATCCAATAAAGTTTTCCAATTTAACATTAATTTTTACACTAATTACAAATATGCAATAGAAGGGTTAATCAAAACATTCTGGAAAACAGCATCCATTAAACCTTTAAAGAAATTAGGAACAAGCAGTTTGTCATACTCCTGGCAAGCTTGCTAGTGATTGGCTTCTCATATATTAGGCTGTTATGAAGCTAATAGCACACTAAAAGTCTTCTCTTCATGTACAAATTAATTACATTCATATGCAATTCACATCACTGTGACTTCCTTTGCATTTAAAAATTTTAGAAGTATACGTGGAGTTGATTCACCTTCTCCTTTAACACATTCACAGCTTTGATTATCCATTCTGTAACCTGAAAGCAGAAGGCTGAAGTCTCTGGCAGCCAACTGCCATCAACATGCAGGAAGCTGGCAAAAAGCTGAAAGATTTGGTTAAATATACAGTTTTTGAAATTGCTTGAAAGTTTTATAGAGGGCTACTTTTTTTTCAAAATGTTCTGTTTAAAAACGTAGAAAGACTGGACCCCTTGTTATATACTGGTTTGTTTTCCAAGGGAGACATCTGGTCTTCCCACAGTGCTGATGTTTTTGATTGAGTTCTAAAGCTGGAAAGCTGGGATTTTAGACTATTTTTAACATATTTTCTCTTACCAAAAACAAATAAAAGTGGATAATCACTTTACAAAGTGTCATTAAAATTTGCTTTAGAAATATTCATTAAAATTTAAGAATTGGAAGGCCTGTTGTTTGTTTTTGTATTTTCTCAGTAATTAGCTTGTTCTTGTCAAAACACACACACACACACACACACACACACACGGACAAAATCAAAATAAAACTGGCTTAGATCATCCTGACAAAACAAATTTGCCTTCAGATTTCACATTTCTCTAAAATAAATATAGTAACATGCTAACTCAAGAAATCAAGCCCTAAATAATTATGGTCTTTTAAACTCGGATTATTTTAAATTTTGGAGAAAAGATATAGAATTTTCTTTCCTTTGAGTTTTCAAATATCTAATTAGTTCTCTGTTCATTTTATAATTGGAAGCAAAATGTTGTAACTCCCTCTTGCAGAAGTTTCTTTTGCTAGGGATCAAATCACTAGCAATATAACATTAAAGGATATTGTGCCTTTAGCTAAAATGTAGTGTCAAGGTTTCAGATATGTTCACTTGATAATAAAATAACAAGTATTCTATGTTAATGAGCATTTGTATAGATATATTGACCTGTATAAAAGGGCTTCCTTATCTAGTCATTAGAGTTTTTCAAGCAAAAGTGGACTCACCTACTGAATACAAATGGGTTCTAAGTGTACATTACCTATCAACACTTGAAGCCAGCCAGAAGGAAAGAGTCTATTTATTTTTTCTACCTCTGACAGCTGACAACTTAAATCTGGCATGTTTACTTTCACGAAGGAAATGGTTCCAGCTAGGGACAGATCAAGATAAAATTGTCTTTAATTAACTGCTATCCTTTCTTTTCCTAATCCATCTTGAAGACCAATTTTGGCAGCTTGTTATTCAATAAATAGACAGTAGGACTCTGTTAGAATAATACAATAGCTTTGCTATCAAACAGACAAGGGTGTGTTCCCCACTTTTATCACCATCTGGCTCTGTAAGTGTAACTTTACTCAGGCTGATTTCCACATCAAGTCTACCAATCCAGATAATGATCCCTATCTCATTCAGTTGTTAGGAGAGTTAAATGATATTCGTATAATCCAGAGTCAGCTACACCCTAGTAAGGTCACCTTTATAGTTTCCTGACAAATCACTAGATCATTTTCCTTTATGGTCCTTTAGCCAAACCATGGTGCTCTCCCATTCCTGCATCTCTATAGAAATTTTTTAAGGGCAAAAAGAAGAAGGATTCATTCATGACTAGGGCATTAATGCCACTACTAAAGGTCCTCGTTAGGCTACCCAAGTGGGGACATAGATTTGACCTTGGATTTGAGATCCTGTTTCACCACTAAGCTAAGATCCTGCCTTCTATAGCTTGGCTCCCTGTGCTTTTCCTCCAACTTCTAGGGAAATGTGGTGTTTTTCCTGGACAGAGTGCTCTCGCCAGTGAGAACACAGAACGGTTTGAGCGAAAAGCCCTGTGATGCAGTCGGTCTGCTTTGCCTCGGGGCCTGGACCTCTCCTTCCCAGTGTACAGAGTGCGCTGTGTGAATACAGATTCAAATGCAGCCTTGCACGGGATCCTTTCCTGATTTCTCTGCATACATGGGTCAAGGTGCAGAGTCTAGTCCATTCTGCCAGTGGTCATATTTAGACATGGTGACTTTTTTTTTATTTTTATTTTTTTGTGCTTTCTTTCAGGAGCCTGTTTTTCCTTTCTGTCATCTGGCTTCCATTATCCCTAACCTCAAACTCCAATTGTGAAAAGTTTTTAATTTCTTTTACTGAACTCTTTACTGACTGGCTGTTTCTGACCAACTCTGTGCGACTTGATTACTGCATGCTTTTTTTTTCCCCTGAGTCCTCTCAAAGGTGAGGAGGTGCAGGAAATTTGACATGTCCCCATCTTTATTTACCTGAATCTTAATTTTACTCAATAGACCCCTGCCCTACATGTTATATGTAAAGCTCCTGGTATATAGTAGGTATTTCATATATTATTTGATTTACGTATGCTTTTTTGTCCTCTATCCTCCAGCAGGTAGAACTCCACATTTTAAATCTGTACAGTCTTGTTCTTTATCACAGTTTAGTGATTCCACCACCCAGAACCCTGTTAGGTTCCTGAAGATCAGGAACACCATGCACTAAAGGATTAAGAAACATTGAGCTAAGGAATATTCCCATTTTAAAGAGCATTCCTGGGCACTAACTTCATGAACTCCAAAAAGCACACATTCAAAAAGAGAAATTTTGGAAATTGTTACAGGAATTGCTTTTGTTCGCTTGTTTGGAAAGTGTGTTTTCCTCCGCATCTCTCAAGCCATGACACACAGTAAACTGTCTCTTCCACTTGCAAATAAAGCCATTGAATAAGAAGGTATCTTAATGGCAGAACCATGGAAATACGAGCAAATGTGATGATAATGTCAAACTGGAAAGTAATATTTGAGCTAGACTTTAAGAGCTCCCTTTTTTTCTGATTGGTTTTTGTTTCTATCTACAACCGAGATGTCCTTTCTTACCCTCTCCTCATACTGAAGTTTATTGATAACGTAGCTGACTCTTGCCCATCTCTGAAGCATCGTCTTGCACTGATACTTCACATGCATCCTGCCCTCCTGACACATTGACATACAGCATTTCTCTATAAGGTGCTAGGCCTTCAGATTTTTGCATGTGTTGTATGGGATCCTCTGACTCAATTCTGTTGTTTCTGCAAAACTTCACTTCTAAAATAAAATTTGGAAGCACATGCCGATATATCTAATGTTGTCAAGGGCATCTTCAGTCTGTAAAATATTACAAAATATTATCTTATTTTTTCTATATTTTCAGGCTTTATGATTTTATGGTGCATATATGTCTAAGTTCATATGTATGTGTATGCATGCATGTGTATTATATGTAAGTATATACATATATCATTTATATACATGTATACTTCTATATATAGTACATTGAAATAATAGTGTATGTGTAATTGGATATATAGGTATACATGTGAATGTGTATGTATACAAGTATATGGATATATACATATATGCACATTATATACAAATATATAGATGCATAGGTAGATGTATACATGTATGTATATAATGGTGTATATATAGAGATATGAGTATATATGTATGTGTATATCTCTTTATACAAATACAGGTATAGATACAGATATAATCATGTAGGTTATATAGCATTTCCAAGGCTCTTTCATCACTAGTTCTCAACTGGGTGCAATTTTGCCTCCCATGGGACATTTTGGCCATGTCCCAAGGTATCTATATTTGTCACAACTGAAGGGGAGGGTTTACTAGTGACAGGTACTGAGTATAGGCCAGGGATGCTACTAATCATGCCACACTGCACAGGAAACCCCTACAAACAAAACATTGACCACAAATGTTAATCATTTGGAGATTAAGAAATCATGCCTTTCATCCTTCTTTGCAAGTAATAGCCACAACAGAATTCCCTCCCATGCCTCCCAGCTACCCACATTTATATCAGCATGATGGTGCATATGTGGTTGTAGGCTATACTCTGCCTACTAAGAATCACTTACATTGACTAACATAACCTTTCACAACTGTTAGTCAGCTCAGCATCACCCAGGAATGACAATGGCTGATAATTTGTCATTAGGCCCCAACGTCTTATGCAGGGAAGGAAGGCGACATCATTTTGGTTGCTCCACAACTGAAGAGACCACCTCAGGGATACACATTAATCATCAGGAAGGCGCAACTGTGCTGCTGCTCCCTGCTTCATGTATTGTGCTATCTTAATTATGACTCCTTTCTTTTGACAATAAGGTTAAAATTATTAAGTGAGTTCACCTGAGAATATATTTATTCCTCCTTCTAGTGAGCCTTTAACAATTACTTGATTGAAGATCTGAGCTGTAGGTAGCTGTAATTTTGCAGACTTGTTATATTATTTCTGGCTTACTTAAGTGTTGACTCATTTTGTACTGTCTGAGAGCTGAAAAGAAATCTTTGGGGAAAGGCTAAAAATATCTTTGAGTTTTCCTTCTACTGCTTCAATTTTATATCTCTGATATATGCTTAAACTCATATTCTGTGCACATAAGGAATCTCAAAATCTTTGAAAAGCAGGAAACTTTCCTCTTCTCCCTTAGTACCCTCCCTTAGTTACTTTGTGTCACTTGATAATATACATGAGTAGTTTTAATACTCAATCATTTCCCAAGTCTAATTTGGCTGTGGAATGGGGTTTAATTTACATGATGATACAATTTCTCACATCAGAAAGCGTAGTAACCCCTTTTCTTCTGAGGTTAATGGTGATCTAGCTTAAAGCCTAAAAGATAATTATAAGGAATGAGCTTCAGGTGACAACATAGTTTTGACAATCCCAGACTATTGATAGCTTTTTAATTATACCTCTTTCCACCATAGGAGACTGTATGCTTTCTGCTAAATAGTTTAAAGTCCTGCTGTTTTGTTCTTAAAATTAATTTCCATTGTAATCAATACTTTTAACCTACTGATACTCCAGACCCTGAAACTGAACCCACCCCATTCCACAGTCTCTGAAACGAAATTAAGCTCTGGCTTACTATTTGTCTTCGTCCATGAAATGTAAGAGAGTCAACCAAGAAATACATAAGTGTGTATTGACTTCCTTGTCTTCTTTACTCACTTGATATTTTGTGACATTTAAACATTTTTAAATCTCAAGTATATTTGTTTTGTTTTTAGTTGAGAGTCTGTCAGTGGAGAAGGTCATTAATTCAGAAAAAAAAAACAAAGGTTAAAAATGTTGTTAGGATTTAGCAATTGTTTAGAATTAGATGGAACCCAAAAAAAGAAGTCCAAGTTTCGATAATAGACTTTATGAAGAATACCTTTTATGATTACTGTGTTTTTCTCTCTGCCAATTTGAACGGCGGGCCATATTTTGCTAAGGGTATATTTGGACTATAAAAATAAACACGGGCAAAGATGGAAAAAAATTCCCAAATATTCCATTATTGTCTTTATTCTTAGGTAAAATTTAATCAAATTTTTTAAACCCTTTCTTTTTCAAATTATTGTAGGACTAATTAATTATTTCACATTTTAGTTTTGAATTTTTTTTTTATAAAGTTGATATTGTTCACACAAAGTCAAACATCCATGTGGAAAGCAAAAATTTTAGTAACATATCCAGATGTTTGACTCTATTAAATCAAATCAATTTTTAGTTTGGATTCTCATTTTGTCAAGAAGATTATATTCTTCATCTTATAAAATCTATGCTTAAAACCTTATTCTTCACTTAGGGCCAAATTATGATCTGATAGGTGAGATATGTATTCTTCAGGTTTTTACAAAGAAATTGAACTGCAATTTGTTCCATGTCTACTATGATAATGACAATCACAATATTTAGAGCTTAGAGAGACTTTATAAATGATACCTGTTTCAGCACCGTAAGTTAGCAGGAAAGAAAACTGATGCTCCAAGACACCAAGTATCATGTCCGAGATCACAAAATTAACTAGTGACAAAACAGTAGTGAAGTCTACTTAGTTGTTTGCTTTAGCATTCTACCACACTGCTTATATTTACTACTATTTATTTACCTTACTGCATGGGTCACATAATTTATAATCTACTCTTAGAAATTAAATGACCAAAATAGAATGTTTAGGTTTTACAAAAACAAGTAAAATCAGTAGAGTTTTTACTATACTAGATCCAATAGTTTCTGTGTAAGATTTGATGTGGTCATTAATCTGTCAGGTCTTTAATTCCTCTAGGCTTTAACCTCTCATCTGTAAAATAGACCTGAGTTTGGGGAGTATTATATAATATGACATTTATATTGTGATTAGCATATTCGTGGAAAGGAAGGGATTAGAAAAGGCACAGAGGTTGGAAAGCACTGAGATTTAAATGGAAGGAAACAGAGGGAATAGATTTAGCTCATGATTAGGTGCCTTCTGTGTGCCAATCACTGTGCTTGTGTTGAGAATAAGAATATTGAAGCTTTGAATACTAAAATAACTTATTCAGTTCATTTGACTTATATGGGTAAAAATGGCACCCATAATCATTATTACTTTTTTTCAGTTAAGATAGGACTGGAATAAGACTGGAATGATGGAAATCGGGAGGGGAAGGATGTAATGTGGAGGCTCCTAAAAGTAGTAATGCTAAACCCTTAAAAATGTATAAGCAAAACTAAAACAATGAGGAGCAAATTACTATAGGAAGATGATTATGGAGGATGGTATCTAACCTAGAACAGGTTGACACTTCCTTTACTGCTGACAGATGAAAAATAATAAAATTTGGTAATAGACTAGTGTAGAGTCAGGATAAAGTGATAATTAAAGGTGTCAGTCAACAAAAACTATATAAGTATTAAGTATGCACAGAATAGCATATATACAGAATCTTTCTTAGGCATGTAATATGTTTATTCTACAGGAAAAAAATAAGTCATTTGCCCAGTATAATAACATGTAGCTAGAAAGTAAAGAAGATAAGAGCTGTGAGAACTTTTGAAGAAGGATGATAAATAAAACTTGGTGAATGGAACTATTTCAGAAATCATTTTTCATGTAAATATATTATTGTACTAATATTAATTATACTTTAAAAAAACATAAGTAGGAGGATGTGGATTGTACAGTGAGTAGAGATGTCAGAGGCATTAAAACCAAAGTAACTCCATCTTGAGTGAGAACTAGGAAAATGAGGCTGAGACTTGCTAGGCTGCATTCCCAGAGTCAGGCATTCCTGGCCTCTAGATTTGTTTAAGGGAACAAATTAATAATGTTTACTAAACAGACCTAGACTTGGGAGTGTCCAGATATCCTGATATCTGCAGAACAAAGGAATTTCTAATTTTGCCTTAAAAATAATATTGATTCTTGCAATATATAGTAATTAAGAAAATTAATCCTTTATCACAAACCCTTGCAGCAGAGCATATCTCCCCATATGTACAAGCATTGTACCTAGAGTGGACACATTCCTCCTCTTACTTTCGGGAACGCCCTATGCTGTCTGTGGAGTAGCTGTACTTTCACCACTTCACTTTCTTTTTTTTCTTTTTTCTTTTTTTTTTTTTTTGAGACGGAGTCTCGCTCTGCCGCCCAGGCTGGAGTGCAGTGGCCAGATCTCAGCTCACTTCAAGCTCCGCCTCCCGGGTTCAAGCCATTCTCCTGCCTCAGCCTCCAAAGCAGCTGGGACTACAGGCGCCCGCCACCTCCCCCGGCTAGTTTTTTGTATTTTTTTAGTAGAGACGGGGTTTCACTGTGTTAGCCAGGATGGTCTCGATCTCCTGACCTCGTGATCCGCCCGTCTTGGCCTCCCAAAGTGCTGGGATTACAGGCTTGAGCCACCGCGCCCGGCCTTCACTTTCTTAATAAACTTGTTTTCACTTTGCACTGTGGACTCGCCCTGAATCCTTTCTTGCACGAGATCGAAGAACCCTCTTTTGGGGTCTGAATTGGGACCCCTTCCCTGTAACAGAGAAGAGAACTGAAAAAGAAATGTGGGTGAAATATTTTTGCATTTTGATGGCTTTGGTATGGAATTCTAATTAACATCCATTTAGTAGCATTTATTTGGAGAAATTAACTACGGAATCATGATTCATGTGAGGAAAGATTGTGATTGAAAATATAAGCTTTAGAGTCTATTTCATAAAAATAGTTGTTGAAACTTTGAGAATGAGTATTGCACTGAGGGAAGAGGTATGTCAACCTAGAAATTGTTGTCAGAAACAGTAAATGTCCAATTTTATGTGAAAAGAAAGAAGAGGAAACAAAAAAGGAGCTGTCACAAAGCAGTAAAACCAGGTTAGAGCATTGTCACAAAAACCTTTTAAAGAAGTGGATAGTTGGCTGTCGAGTATTGGAAGCACATACATTAAAATAACTGACAGAGTTATTGGACTTGGCTACTGTGTGGCCATAGTTACATTGTAAGTGCCACAGAGACAAGGGAGGGCAGAAGGCAGGAATGGGAGAGAAGATATATGGTGAGGCAGGAACAAGAGATAAATCAGCAGTCCCCAAAACCTATTCTCAGACCTTCCATTAGTCTGAGGGTGATATATTCACTGACACATGATGAAATCTGAAAACAAAAACAAACTAAAGATAAATACAAGCAGATAACAAATTAAAAGTAAATAAAATCACAAGATTCTATTAATATGTATTTCTTCTGTTGGGGGATTTAAATCTTTTTTTAAATAAAATGATAGTAATCACAGTAACCGGGAATTACATTTAAATTGTTTCCTTGTGGTAAAATGAAAAAGTTAGCAACCATAAGTTGACCTGAAGTTACTTTTATAAATATTACTAGTCAACAGAATTCCAAAGGTATATGAACTCAAGGAAAACATGATCTTTAAGAAAGAGTGTGTTCCATTGTAACACCACACATCTACAACCATCTGACCTTTGACAAACCTGACAAAAATAATCAGTGGGGAAAGGATTCCCTATTTAGTAAATGGCATTGGGAAACTGGCTAGCCATATGCAGAAAACTGAAACTGAACCCCTTTCTTACACCTTATACAAAAATTAACTCAAGATGGATTAAAGACTTAAATGTAAGGCCCAAAACCATAAAAACCCTAGAAGTAAACCTAGGCAATACCATTTAGGACACAGGCATGGACAAAGACTTCATGACTAAAACACAAAAAGCAATGACAACAAAAGTCAAAATTGACAAATGGGATCTAATTAAATGAAAGAGCTTCTGCATAACAAAGGAAACTATCATCAGAGTGAACAGGCAACCTACAAAATGAGAGAAAAATTTTGCAGTCTATCCATCTGACAAAGGGCTAATATCCAGAATCTATAAGGAACTTAAACAAATTTACAAGAAATAAACAAGCCCATCAAAAAGTGGGTGAAGGATATGAACAGACATTTCTCAAAAGGAGATATTTATGTGGCTAACAAACATGAAAAAAAGCTCATCATCTCTGGTCATTAGAGAAATGCAAATGAAAACCACAATGAGATACCATCTCATGACAGTTGGAATGGCGGTCATTAAATAGTCAGGAAACAGGTGCTGGAGGGGATGTGGAGAAATAGGAACGCCTTTACATTGTTGGTAGGAGTGTAAATTAATTCAACCATTGTGGAAGACAGTATGACGATTCCTCAAGGATCTAGAAACAGAAATACCATTCGACTCAGTCATCCCATTACTGGGTATATAACCAAAGGATTATAAATCATTCTACTATAAAGACATATGCACATGTATGTTTATTGCAGCACTATTCACAATAGCAAAGACTTGGAACCAACCCAAATGCCCATTACTAATAGACTGTATAAATAAAATGTGGCACATATACACCATGGAATACTATGCAGCCACTAAAAAGGATGAGTTCATGCCCTTTGCAGGGAAATGGACGAAGCTGGAAACCATCATTCTCAATAAATTAACACAGGAACAGAAACCAAACACCACATGTCCCCATTCATAAGTGGGAGTTGAACAATGAGAACACACGGACACAGAGAGGGGAACATCATACACTGGGGTCTGTTGGGGGATGGAGGGGCTAGGGGATGAATAACATTAGTAGAAATATCTAATGTAGATGATGGGTTGATGGGTGGAGCAAACCACCATGACACGTGTATACCTATTTAACAAACCTGCACGTTCTCCACATGTATCCCAGAACTTGAAGTGTATATGCACACACACATACACACACACACACACATATTTATATATTAAATATATATACACACAGATATATTTATACATTAAATATATGCACACATATATATTTATATATTAAATACTTATCTATATATGTGAAAGAGTAAGTGTGGAAGTGAACGGAAAGCAAGAAAGCTGCATCTGAATGAGATGGCTTTGTTACACTAGGATTGTGAAATAGAAAAAATAAGTAGAGAAAAATACTGAATATTCAGAATAGGAGAGCTATTTGATAGATATTTAAAGAGGTAAGAAGGAGTAATATAAAGACAAAAATTTGAAATATTAGCCTTAGAAACATTGGCACTCAATCATCTGGGGCAGAAAATTGATGAAATTGATGCCATAATTGAGTATATGTCCTTGTCCTTCTGCAAGGTATTTTCCCTTTACTTTATGTGCAGGGGATATATTGAAACATGAATTGTGAATGTGTTAGTGAGAAATAAACCTTTTGTTATGAATATATTTATGCAATATATTTTAATTATAATGATAATTAATGATGTGGTGATAAACAATTATCTCCCAATGATATATGTTGCATTCTAAGATTACCTGATTTTAAATGTGGTAATTCCTAGCTATGTTTGTCTTTGCTTAATCTTTCAAGTTCCTGCATCTTGTAAGCAGCTTGTTACATGGTAGGTATTCAGTATTATAGAAAAATATTTGTGAATTGTCATTCGATCACGGAGGTTCACACCAATAATCCCAGCACTTTGGGAGACCAAGGGAGAAGGATCACTCGAGCCCAAGAGTTTGAGACCAGCCAAAGAGTTTGAGATCAACATAGTGGGACCCTGTCTCTCTAAACACTTTTAAAAATTAGCCGGGCATGGTGGTACCTGCCTATGGTTTCACCAGGAGACAGAAGCAGGAGGATTGCTTGAACCTAGAAGGTGAAGGCCGCAGAGAGCCATGTTCTCACTACTGCACTCCAGCCTGTGCAACAGAGCGAGACCCTGTCTCAAAAAAGTTTTTGTAAATTGTTCAGTGTGAAGCAGTAATGTTTCTATTTGTGCTTATCTATCTACTTACATGCTCTTTTCTTTTTTTGGTGTTTCCACAATTATCCCATTTTACCTACAAAGTGTGAACACATGATAGCAGACTCATGCATTTCAATGGTCTGTCATTTGTGGTATAAGTAATTATGTGCTATGCATAAGAGTTTCTCTGTGTTGGTGTGAAAAAGTTAATGTTCTTTATGTGGCTAGAATGAGTTATCAACTAGTATTTATGTGTTTTACAACAAATTGTTTGTCACTTTCTCTGATTAAATGTGCCCATAGTAACATTATTGTCATTATTCTTCTTAAGTTGGAGTTGATATTTAAATCATGCTGTCTTCTTTTCCTGGAATGGCCATGCCATTTTGTAAATAAATATCTCCCTTCAGGTGGAAATGAATAACCAAAAGTCAGCCATATTAATATATAAACACCTCAATTCTAAACTTTTAACATATGATAGAAGTGTGAATGGCAGTCAACCTACTTGTAATAACTTTCTTTACAGAATATAATGCTACTCAAAATAATATAAAAGGGTTTATTTTAGTAGGTTTTCTTAGTGGTTCTTTTAGCTTTATAAAATTTACTTTGTTTATATTGTACATTTTTATATTGTATTTACAATAATAAAATCCAAGTCATATTTATCATAGTTTTCTGTTTTTGCCTAATTTTATTTAATTTTCATTGAAAACTATACAATCCTGACATAAAATATTTTTAGTTGCAAAGTCTGCATGAGTTAGACTTTTATTCATCTCAAAAATATGCCCATGTCCATATAGATTAAGTCAAATACAGAACTGAATAATTGCTGAATTAGTATTTATATGTAATGAAATTCCAATCCTGACTTACGCTTTTTTTTTTTCCCCCAGAACCCAGATTTGGAGCTTTCACTAGCAAGATAAATGCCTAAATTCTCAATTTCACATCACTTTCTGGATAGATATGTCTTATACATGTATATTAATTGTCTGTAAAGATCTTGAATTTAATTAAAAGGCACATTAAAATTCAAATTAAGTTGTAGTTTTAGATTACATATTCCTGGGAATGTTATAGCTCTCACATCGCTGGCTTTTCACTGTTTCATAGAAAAGCTTTATTAAAAAGGCTTTAACGTGAGATTAATTTAAGTTTAAATTGTCACTTGCAGAACTTTTTTAGCTAGCCTGAAGCAAAATTACATCTAATTCAAAATTGGAATAAAAGATTTTAGTCCTTTCAAATCTTTTAACTGGTGTTAACCCTCATTTCATTTTTAATTTTCACAATCCACAGAGAAATTAACCATATTGTGTAGACTATCAGTTAGTCTAAATTATTGAAGAGGAATGCAAGTCTACGGTGTGTGAGCATATGTTATTTGAGTAGTCTAGCGGTGGAAGGGAAAATAAAGTGAGTTTTCTAATTATGATACACGATAACCTTGGGATGTTCTTTGACTCCTCCCTTTCTTTCACACCATACATCTAATCTTAGAAAATTATATGGGCCTTATCTGCTGTTTCTGCTCAGAAACTGACCCTTCTTATCACCTCCAATGCTATTACTCATTTCATGTTACTATTGTCACTCCCTGCTTATTGTAGGAGACTCCAACTAGAGTCTACCACACTCTACTGCTTCCCACTTCTATCCTTCTGCATTACAGTCTATCTCATTCCAGCATCCAGAGTGTAGAAACACAATTCAGGTTTTGGTGCCCTTCTTCTCAAAACTCTCCAATGACTTCAAACTTACCAGAGTGAAAACAGTATTTGCAAAGAACGCTTTCTAACATCTGACCCAGGATGGCCATTGACTTCTACCTGCTCCTCTTCTGGATGACTCTGCCCAGCCAAACTCCTTTCTCAGGACCTCTTCCCAAGTCACTCCCTCTCCCTGGAATGTGCTTCTCCAAATCTTGAGCAAGTTCTTCAAATCCTTCCTCAAATGTCACCTTTTCAGTCATTCATTATTTGACCATTGAATTTAAAATTACAATTTCCCTCATGGCTACAATCTCCACTTACTTTCTCCTGTTTTATTTTATTTTTTCCGTTGCCATTAACTCTTTCCAAAATATAATGCCATTTATTTATTATGTTTAGTATCTGTCTCATCACATTAGAATGCAATCTCCAAGAGAGAAAATATTTGTGTTGGTTTAACTCACCAAAGTATCCCCATCAAAATTGCAAAAGGGCTTAGAGTACAGGCAATCAAGGAACCAGGTAGGTACAATCAATCAAGAAGCTCTGGTGGTTCACAGGACCAAGTCAGCCATCAGTGATTTAGGAAATGTGTCAGAAATTATGTGACATTTCACATGGACCCTAAAGGATGATATGAAGATCCAGATGCTGGGGAAGCCCAAAGCATGCTTTGGAGTGTCGAGGTCCCTCAGACCCTGGAGTACACAGAGAAGAGTTTTGGAAGAGGACAAACACATATTCAGAGCATTTGATATAGGACCTTGAACACCGAGGAGCTTATATTTCTCATGCATTCTTTGTTTTATGTTTGTTCCCTTATGATAATCTAAGACAGTATACTAATATATACAGGCCACTAAGCTATTAATACAGTTCAGAATGAAACAATGTCTACAAAAGGAATTTCTGTCTGATTCTACCATCTCCTGAATCATTCATCCATCACATGTTTTCTGTTTTCTGTCCACTTACTGGTTAAACTTTTATTTTGTACTTCTAACCACAGAGAACGTTCAGTGAGTATCTCAGCTAATTAGAACTTATTTCCAGCTTGTGTATGAAATAGAGTAACTAAAAAAGACTAAATAAATAAAAAACTAAGCCTTCCCAGTGTGTGAATTTTTGGTTCATGGTGTAAGTTTAATTAGAATTGGATTAGAATCAAGATCAAGGGTGGTCATACATCTTCTAATTAATTTCGGGATTTAGCATTTGAACTCTTCTGCAAGTTCAGGTCAATTTTAGTTTCTTGAGCTCTTGATTCTTGCTAGAAAAGCAAAGCAGCTAGTAAATGTTCATTCTAGACACTAATTGCAAAGTTGCAAGATCTACTTCCATGAATGACAGTAAGTACATCTGGCCCCACAAAATAGAAATTTCTCTTTGAATTTCTACAAAAAGTCATTGAATGGTAATATTACAATGCTAGCCTCATATTGAGTAAAACAAACTTTTGACAACACAGAGAAGAAAACATATGTTCTCTTTTATAAACCTCTAATACTTGGCATTTTTGCACCTTGCATTCCAGAGATACAATGATTCATAAGCAATGAAAATTATAAATGAAGCATGCAGTATTACTGGTGACAGTACCAAATTCTTTCAAGTTTATTTACTGCATACAAATTATGTTGAATAGATTTTTGAGATTTTAAAAAATCTTCGTGTGTGTGTGTGTGTGTGTGACAGTGGAAAAGAAAAAGGCCCACAACAATATTACTTGATTTTGTAAGTCATTATGTTAAAATTCATAGGGCTAATGAGGATTTAATAGATGAGCACAAAAGTACTAGAAGGTACCTATTTTTCACACTTGTTGTAGTATTTTAAATATTGATGCTAAAAAAATATATATTTGTTATTTTGTGAATATCACAGAAGTAAAATAATCTCCATAAGGAAAGTAATCCAAGTTTAATCTCCTACTTCAAGGAAAGATTTTATATTTTTATTTGATACTTATGATTGGTGCTAACCCTAATCATAGTATAACTTCCCATAGAAAACCTCTAGTGATATAATTTACCCATAAAAATTAGCAGCCCTATGGAACGTTGCAACGATATTAAACAGGAAAAGTAGAGTATTTTAATAATAGCAACAGTATTCTACCTTTAAAACAGTAATAAAAAATTAACAAAGCTTCATAAATTTCGCTTTGTGGAAGATAGAACAAAAAATATACTATTTTTGCATAGGAATGAAGAACATATTTAAATATCCTCAGTCAGGTGACCTTTTGTTTCACTGCACGATATTTGTCCTTGTTAAGCTCTAGTGCCAAAAGATTATTGCATTTTAAAGCCATTTCAAGGGTAAAAATATTCAGAATTTCTATTTCATAAAAACGTGAATTTGCATAAAGTGATTTACACTCTTAGAACACAACGAGCATGAAACTAGATTTTCTTTTACATTATGACTTGTGAATGTCAGATCAGAAGTGTATATTTTGATTATTATTTTTATAGGAATATAATGAAAGTTCACTAGGCAGTTAATATATTTAAGAATATCTGGCTAATCCTAGACCAATTAAATCATCTTGAATGTTCTTCAGACGTGAGCAAGAAAAAAATAATGGAAAAACAGACTTTAAAATGAGCTCTTAAAACATAACGTAAAAACAAAATCAACAGTGAAATACTTTTTAATTAAGAATAGATGGTATAATCTCCAATGTGTTTATGCTTGAAAACCATTTATGTATAAATTTGAAACCCTTTATTATTATTATTATTATTATTTGCTTTGTTTTAAAAGGTAAGTAGTTTATATAAGAGGTACATTGTTTGTTGTTGTTGTTCATGGCACATACTGAAAAGAACTTAAACTACAGGCCTAAACTTACTGAAGGGCATGACATTCCGTGTATACCTACTTGTAGATTTCGGTCACTGCAGGCTATTGCTCATCCTGTACAGTGTTTTCTCATTAAGCCATGTGAAAGGGGCTCAATAAACAAATCTCACTACTTTTATTTTATTTATTTTATTTTATTTTATTTCTTTGAGATGGAGTATCACTCTGTTGCCCAGACTGGAGTGCAGTAGCACCATCTTGGCTCACTGCAACCTCCACCTCCCAGGTTCAGGCAATTCTCCTGCCTCATTTTCTTGAGTAGCTGGGGTTACAGGTGCGTGCCACCATGCCCAGCTAATTTTTTGTATTTGTTCTTAGTAGAGTCGGGGTTTCACCCTATTAGCCAGGATGGTCTGTCCTCATGATCTGCCCACCCTGGTCTTTCAAAGTGCTGGGATTACAGGCGTGAGCCACCACACCTGGCCAAATCTCACTAATTTTATAATGCTGTGTCTAGAAGGCCACAGTTAAGGATCAACGGAGACCAGGAACTGTGAACGCTCAAACAACTAGCACATCTTATCTGAAGAATTATATCTGAATCAGTTGGGAATTGACTCTTGTTCTATACCTTTCTATCAACAACCTTACCCTTACCCCCAGTGCCAGCTTTGAAGGATAATTTTATATAGCTTTTGATGTGTGTGCCTACCCTTGCCCAAATTTTCTTATATCTAATGAGCTGTTGCAATAAATGTATTGTTACCTTCTCTCAGCACATTTTCAATGCCCCGCCTTGGTCTATGACTACTTTCGGCATATTTCCTCATTTCTTGGTATTCACGTTAATTCTTGGAGTGAGTATAACCCAGCTCTCTGGCATGAATTTGGAGGCTTTGAGTTCATATATTCTTTCTTTTTAAATAAGTTGATTTCTACTTTATGTCAAGGCTGAAGACCCCAGTAAAGTCATGAGGTTACCAAGAGCACACACAAAGCAAAACATGGTAGATGTGTTCTTTCGTCCATTCTTTGAGGTCAATACTCACACAACGTCAATACCTAAAGTTGAAATAAACTAACTCATGCTGAGGGAGGCCAATGGTTGGGAATAAAGGGAAGATATTACTTCTTCCAGAATCCTTCACATTTTAATATAAGATTTCTAGACACAAAATGCCTTGGGCCAATTAATGGATTTCTAAAAGTGAAATTCCAGGCACAATGTGAAGCTGATGGAAACGTAGTTTGAGACTGGGAAGGAGAGGTACTGGATAATTCTCACATCTTATATAAGTATGTGTTTACCTCCTACTGTTTTGTGCCAGTCCAGCCCGGCCTCTATGAAGCATTTCATGTGGCTATCAGATATCTTTACCCGCCTTTCCCTTTAGGTTTGTTTTTAATTTATATAATACTACTATTTCTTTTCTCTCTAATGACTTTTATGCATGTATTTTGAGGTACATTCTCAGTCTTTTAACAAAGTAGAATATGCCTACACAATTAGTTGAGTGTTGATTCCATTTTGGTCCACGCTATCAGGCAGCTGTTCAATAAAAAGAAAAAATTGTGCATGCGTGTTTGTAGCCTCCTATTGCAGCTGTGAATGAAAGGAGTTTGCCCACTAGGCAAGGCAGCTGTATGAAGAGTTTGGGTCACAGCTCAATGTACTAGGAAGCAATTAATTATAAAATGAGATTATCATTTGTTATAACCATTAAAATGTCTGTACATCTGATCCAATAGTCCTCTCTATTCTGGCAGTTATCCTAACTCTTTTGTCAGCAAAGCTTCACGTTTCAGTTGTTTTAACAACTTAGGGCATTTGTTCCTAACTTTGACCTGCATCAGAGTCACCTGGAGGACTTGTTAAAATACAGTTCTGGCCCTTGCCTCGGAGTTTCCGATTCAGTAGCTCTAGGGTGAGTTCCCTAAAAAATGATGGTTCCTATCCTTTCCCAGGTGATCCTGAGGCTGCTGGTCCAGGGATTACACTTAAGAAATAAGCAGTAAGAATTAAACTTAAGACCTAGTTTCTTGATTCTTGCTAGAACTTCTTTCTAGTAACTTCCTTTAATTTTCTGGTAGCTTGTCATGTCAATAATCAGGTGAAATTTTGTTTTTTGTATTTGTTTTGCTCTCATGCTACAGAATTTTACTTAAAAAAACTAAAATCTGTGTGACATAGCCCTTTAAAATCTCAGGTTAATTGAGTTCTGTAGGCTTTCACAGCTGCTCTATGATCTGATTTCCCTTTTTGCTTTCCTGTTTGACTACCTGTCACTCTTCTTCTGATATTTCTCCATAAATATATATCTGCCTCCTGAATACATATTCAGATATTTCATTCTTCCATTTGATTATTCAAAAACTATTTATTGAGCACCTACCAAATGGAGATAAAGAGAACACAAATAAATAGTGCTGCTGTCATAAAGGGGTTTACATTCTATTTGAGGACAAAGTCTAAAAAATTAATAGTCAAATATAACATGAGGTAGTGATATGTGTGGGAAAGAAAACCAAAGCAGAGGAAATTGATGTTTTTGATATGTATATAATCATACATTTTATTTTTTCCCAAATGAATTTTTCTTATTTGCATTGCTGGGTAGCATTATTATCTTATCATCTAACTCTCTTCTTTCCCTCACAACTTCCCTCCCATCCCAAACATTTCCCACACTCACTCAGTCAGCAGGTAACTTCTAATTCCACAAAATCATTTCAACCTGTAGTTGTATTACAATCATTTTAGTTCAGTTTTTAAAAAATATTTTACCAGGAACAGTTTAATATCTAGCTTTAATACCACAACTTTCTGTAAGACACACTTACCAAAAACACTTTAAGTCAGATCATGGTACTAATCCAACAACAAATTTACTCAGTGAGGCAAGTACTTTTATGATTCCCATTTAGAAATAAGGAGACTAAGGTATTTTACAAAGTCAGAAATTTGAATCAACATATCCAGAGTCCAGAATCTGAGCTTTTGACAGTAGAATGATAGTGTGGTATTCACTGTGACTGAAAGAAGAAGATACCAACTGTTATGTCTGCAAAGGACAGGACAATTAACTCTGCCCAGAGGATCTCAAAAGCTTTATCCAAGATGGGTCACCTCGGGTGGGTACAGTGTCACCTGCAGTTTGAGTTTACCTTTACATTAAAAATTCCATAAAGGCAACTCTCTTCCTATATATATTTTAATCCTTCTAGAGCATAAATTTCACACAGTGTGTGTGATAATTTATTAGTTGATTGATTAATTTAGTTTCAAGAATATCTAAATAGGATAAAGCTTTATGTACTATGGTGAGGAATGTGCTCCATGCATTTTAAGAGAAGGCTAAAGCAGGTTTCGAATTACAATGATAACAAGGATGAATAGATTTGACCTACTACCCAGTATCTTCCATAAATTTCCACTCTCCATTGCCTATAAGCTCACACAGAGTGAACAGGGTAAGCCCAGCTATTACAATGGTGAGAAGAGCCAAAGAGAAAGTCAAAGCTGACATGAGCTGGACCTGACAGTTATTTGACCTACGAACTGCTTTAAAGAATAAAGGAGATCAACATTTCAAAATCCTGTCTAAAAAACTCTATACTTTATTTTTGCCTGCTTTTTGGCAACTGTCAAGGCGCTGCCACCTTTAAAACATGGTAACAGCTGTGCAAACTTTGATAGAGTTTGATTCACATTTTACTCTCGTTTTTAACTTAAAAAACACATCTGTTAAGATATGTGTCTTATGCCTGTGCTTCAATCAAGTTGCACCATTTTTCTCTCTCAGCTTATATGCATAACGATATTGAGACAGCTGAAAAGAAATGCCAGGTGACACTTTCATTGTTTTGAAGGATCGTTCCTGTGACCAGCCTGCCATGTCATAACGGTCATATTCCATCATGAGTGAATCTATGTGATAAATATCACCTTAGAGCTTTTCCAAATCATCATTTCTTATGAAATGTATTTGATATATATGTATACTTTCTTACATCTCAACAAACCTCTAGTGACTAAATTTAATAAATAGACCATATTCAATTAGGTAAGTTTATTGAGAAACTAACTCAAAATCTTTTTTTACTAGACAGTGATGCCAGTTGTCATTTATAGCCAAACAAGTAAAAAGTTTGTCAGACAGTAAAGACGATGTTTTGGTGGGAGCTCGTTATCTATGAATGTGTATTGCCTAGACTTATCTTAAATAATGATACTACAGGGGGATTAAAACCTGTAGTTTGGCCAATTACATAAAATATAAACATATTTTGTTTTCAAGTATGTAACGTCCGGTGCTGTTGGGACCAGGAATGGGTTATTTTTCATATTTTCTCATGGTACATTTTGTACTCCTCATAAGAAGAATTGCCTTTCTCCTATGACAAGGAAAGAGAAACATGAGCACTGAGCCAAAATTTCTCAAGTTGACAGCAAGTATGACTTTTATGGGTGCTACAAGAATATGATCTATTCACTTGTAGCAGCTAGAAAATATTTTGTAATTCAACCAGATTGTGAAAGGTCACCCTTGCTCCGATGAAATAGATGAGGGGAATTTGCATGCGCTTTGTGTGTGCATTGTAAGTTGCATATATCTGGCCATGTGAATACCGCTTCCCATGGAGAGTGGTCAGACTACTGTATTCATCCATTGCTGACACATCAACGAGAATCTCTAAATTAAAAAAAAAAAAACCTACACACTGTCGAGTCCAATCCTTTCATTTTTTTAAAATAAAGAAATTCTAATTTATAGAGGTTGTTTTTTTTTTCCAAATACTATATGAGGTTTAGGTTAAAAGTGAGTAATAAAGTCCAGCATTTCTAACTTCTTTAAAATCTTTCCACTATACATTCAATAATATACATTTATAGTCTATAAATATGGTAATTGGACAGTAAATAAAATGAGGAAGACATATATACACACACACACACATATACACACACACACACACACATATATATATATATATATTTTTTTTTTTTTCTTTGTTTGAGAGGGAGTCTTGCTTTGTTGCCCAGGCTGTAGTGCAGTGGGATGATCTCGGCTCACTGCAAGCTCCGTCTCCTGGGTTCATGTCATTCTCCTGCCTCAGTCTCCCAGGTAGCTGGGACTACAGGTGCCCACCACCACACCTGGGCTACTTTTTTGTATTTCTAGTAGAGACGAGGTTTCACCATATTAGCCAGGATGCTTTTGATCTCCTGACCTCGTGATTCGCCTGCCTCTGCCTCCCAAAGTACTGAGATTACAGGTGTGAGCCAATGAATCCAGCGAAGGAAGACATATTTTTACCTTTCTCTGTCAAGAGAATGGGATAAAACATGAATGGCATATGTTCTACACTGTCAAACAGGCTAACATTAGCTGAATTTTATCAAATATTTATGTGCCATACCCTGTTCTAACTTCCTCACATACATTTATCCATTTATTTCTCACAGTAATCTACTGAGAATAGTAATATCATTAACATTTGTTAGATTAAAAGATTAAAACATACACACATACACACAGATTAAGTAATGTGCCCAAGACTACATAGCTTGAAAGTGATATCCAAGATAAAACTTCAGAGTTTGCATCTTAGTAGTTATGTAATCCTCTCCTAATGACTTTGAAATAGATACCAAGAGTGGCATTTTGTTCATTCAAAATCCATAGCATTGCTCATAGGCTGAAGGTAGCTGTCTGTTTTAGAAGTATGGGTTAGATTATGCATACTGGTACTGGTTTCAGTATTTTGACTTATTATTCCACTCTTGGTGAATGTTGATTGAGTGGTTAATGTCTTGTTTTATCACTACTTACAAGACAGAATTTAACAGACTACAAATACATATTAAAATTAAACCTTTATTCAATCACTTATTCATTCACTAAATAATTATTTACTAAGTCATTATCATCTCTAAGGATCAGTTCTAGTCAACGAACAAAAATAGAGATTGCCCTTGTCTTAAGGAGCTGGAGAGAGGGGATATTTTGTTTGGTTTAATTTAAAAACAATTTACATACAATAAAACTCTCCCTTTTTGGTGCAAAAGTCTGTGAGTCTGACAAATGCACAGAGTCGTGTTACTATCAAAATAATTATTATATAACAATTCCATTACTCCCAACAATTCCCTTGTGATGTCCCTTTGCCATCAACCATTCTACCAGCTCCAACCCTTGCAAACACTGACCTATTCATTCTTCTAGTTTTGCCTTTTCTAGAATGTCCTAAAAATAGAACTATACAGTATAGCAGCATTTTGATTCTGGCTTCTTTCACTTAGCTTAATGCATTTTATATTTGTTGTGTGTATCAACAGTCTACTCCTTTCTTTGCTGAGTAATATTCCATTGTATGGATGTACCACAGTTTACTTATCTGTTACTGGTTGATGGACATTTGGTACATTTCCAGTTTGAGACTATTACAAATAAAGTTGATATAAACGTTCACATACAGTTGCTGTGTTAACACAAGTTTAATTTCTCTTAGGTAAATGCCTTGAAGTAGGGTCCAGTGGAAAGTATGATTTTGACTTTATATAAGAAAGTGTCAATTATTTTGCAAAGTGGCTGTAACATTTTGCATTCTCTTCAGCAACATATGATTTATAATTTCTTCACATTCTCACAAACACTTGATGTCAACAGTTTTCCCCCCAGCCATTATAATAAAAAGTGTAGGGGTATTTCATTGTGGTTTTAATTTGAAGTTTTTTAATGACTAACAATGTTGGAACTTTTCACTCATATGCTTATTTTTCTATCCTTTTGCCTTCTTTGGTGAAGTGATGTTCAAATCTTTTGCCTGTTTTTCATTGGATTGCTTTCTTATCGTTGACAGATCCACTTTTCATTCCCTTACTCATTATTCTCATCACTGATAACGCCTAAATTCTTGAATGACTCCCCCTCTTCTGTCCCCATCCTTGACCAATCATCAAAATCACCTAGAGAACTTGTTAAACAGTTTCCAGGCCCTATCCCAGAGTTTCTGAATGAGAATCTTAAGAGGGTAAGACCTAAAACCTAAAAATATCTCTCTATATGGAGATACAAGTTAAGATCACAATGAGATATCACTGCCTGTTTGTTAAAACAGTTAAAAGAATAATTTAAAAAATAATGACAATACCTAATTCTAATGAGAATGTCTAGCAGCTTTACTGAAAGTTGGACAGGCATCAATAAATATATGTCTAAGTCTTATTGATTTCATCTCAGTACTCATTGACAACTTCTGTTATATCTTATTCTTAGAGTTATCTTGTCCCAGAACAATAGAAATAGAAAATATATAATACATCTACTCTCAAATTATTTCTATATACAAACAAACACACATGCTTGTATTCAGAAAGGTGAAGGGGAGAAAGTTCCAAGAGATAAATAATTCACTAAAAAAGTGGGACAACAAAAAACATCTGTCTCTTATTCTAGAGCTGTTCATGAGTTTTCTACAAATGAGTTTCTACAAATGAGTTTTCTACAAATGAGTTTCTCCATTTGTAAAACCCTCAAACCCCAACTTCTTTCAAGCATGTTTGTGCCTGTAGAAAGTCCATCATATGTTTCTTCAGTATGTTTTACCCCCACAGTATCGTTTTGTTAAAACTGTAATCCATACTTCTCTCTAAATTCTTCATGGTTTTTAGAAATCTTTATTCATTTTTTTTTCTCTTTACCTGATCTCAAAACTACTTGATGCAATTAATTTTATTGTGACAAAAGATTAAAGAGGTTTAATGCATTAGAGCTTGCAATAAATACCTCATCGTTACTCAAACTGGCTGAACACTGACCTTAACTCTTTTTTTCTATCCATTTTTCACTCTCTCCACAACCTTTGAGAAATACTCATATTGTGTCCATTTTAGAAAAATCGCTCTGAAAGTTACATTTATATTTATGGTTAATATTTGAATTTTAATGCATCCATATGGTAATCACATATGTGTGTATTCTACATGTATATATTTCTTACATGGTAAGCTCCTAGAGGGCAGTGAATGGCATGCATAATGCAGCTCCTTAAGGTATTTCACATAAAACCAGTTGCAATTATGCTTCTCATCAAAGTTATGAAGAAGGCTATAAAAGGATGAGTCATTAAAAATCGGTCAATATTTACTTCTTATGTTCATTAAGGCAAGAAATATAAATTGAATAACTACTGCTAAACATATTGATGGTTGTAATTTAAGTAAATTTATGGACTAGACTATTGGAGGGCTTATATATTTGTAATGATTTTCATCCTTGGCTCATTATATACAACTTTAAATGATAAATGGCCCTAGAATACTTTCATAATTAAGTTGATACTGAGAAAATGATGAAAATGAGATAGCTGATATCTAGGGGCTAAGAAATTACGAAGGAATAATTTAAAACGAAAAATAAGCTTTACCAGTATACGTTTTACCTGAATTATTGAATTTAACCTTCAGAGCACATATTAAAACCAGGGGCCGAGTTAATAAAGGCAAGAGATAGATTTGTGTTGGGGGTGGAATGGGGTGCAAGGCAAGTAAAATAAAGTTGTTTCTGTAAGATTTTTATTAGAGATGATATGCCTAGGACTCATGATCTAGAAAGAAATCAGTCTTGATACCAAGGGCAGCCCTTGGTTATGTTAGTTATCTTGAAATTGGGGCTGGTTGTTCTAAATATTTAGTACCAGGCGGTGTCACTGAAGTACTTTAGCTTTTCCCAACCACAGTTTATTAGATATTTGAAATCCAAATGTTCCTCAGTTCCTTTCAAACCTATTTTTATCTCAGCTGATGTCACAATTTTGTTCTTATAGACCTGTCAAAGACTTTTTTTTTTTAAGGTTGCAGCATAATTTCAAGTTCTTCATGTTATTTCTTATACCCCTATATATTTTTACTCTGAATTACATACTTTAAGTGTTTGTCATAGGTGTGCTTTTTACAAGTCTTCACACCAGTCTTCTATTTATTATGTTTGTGTTAACTTTCTTCATTATAAATTATGATATAGCTTTCTTTCTTTGTGTGTTTGTAGTGAGATAAATGTGCATATGAAAGAGACAGACAGAGATAAACAATCAAACCATTGGAATAGTTTGGATTCTCATATTATGGCTGAACTCAATATATCTGGTAAAAACAGATATGTTTAGAGAAAGGCTGATTTTACTTATTTATTGATAAGATTATCTTAATGTATTGACTTTCTAAAAAAAAAATGACATATTGTCAACTCCTCTTCCCATTTCCCACAGCTGCCTTTCCAAACTCTCTACGTCCATTATTCAACACTCGATTCAGTTTGAATTGTGCCCCTGATTTTATGTGTTGCAATGCTAACCCTCAGTCTCTCAGAATCTGATCTTATTTGGTAGTAGAGTTACTGAATATGTACTTAGGATGAGGTCATGCTAGAGTAGAATGGGTCCCTAATCCCATATGCCTGGTGTCTTCATGAAAGAATGCCAGGAAAAGAAACAGACACATACACAGGGAGAATGTCCCATACAGACTGGAGTCATGCTGCTACAAGACAAGGAACTACCAGAAACTAGGAGGAGACCTTGAACATATCCTTCCTTAGCCCCTCTGAGGGATCATGGCCCTGTCAACACCTTGATCTCAACTTCTAGCCTCCAGAACCATGAGACATCAAAGTTGTTGAAGCCACTCAGTTTGTGATACTTTGTTACAGCAGCCCTAGCAAAGACATAGAGCATGTAACCAAGAGTCCTACAGAAGTGAACAGGTAGAAACCAATTCATCTACTTCCCCTTTTCCTGGCTATGAAAACATCTGTAGCTTTATCTGCTTTTCCTACTGTTTGAATGTACGTGTTAATCCCTCTATCCCATGCAAACCTATCCACCAATGCTCTTGATCCCATCTTTGCCATCAATTCTATTTCCTGCCTCTGAATTATATATCATCAATTTCTTAATCTGTGTTAAATCACATCCCTTGGCTCCTAACCATGCTCAAGTTTTTTTTCCCGTATTTATAAGCTGGAGAAAGTGACCAATAATTGCTGTTTCCTCTTTCTTTGCACCTAAATCTGGTTTCCATCCTTCTTACCTATGAAACTTTTTACCCCAAACATTAGCTAATACAAACCAATCTTAACCATCATCATTATTTTTAGTTTAATTTTTTGCCCCAGATATATCTTTAGGAGCCTCTCTCTCTCTCTATTTTTTATTATGTGTTTTTACTGAAATTATCTTTAGACATACAGGGCTTTGAGCCATACTGCCTAGGGCTTCCCTTTGTAGAGATTTAGAAATGTTCATGAAGGATGAAGAGCAGAAAAAGTCTAAAGTGGCACAGTCATTATAGGAGAGAATCTGGGCAAGTGGTATTGTGGGAGCTAGGTCAAATGATTTTCCTCAAGGAAGGAGAATGATAGATTCACATGCTGAATAGTGTTAAAATGTAACAGACACATCATCAGTCAGCTAGCAACTGAGAGAATGGGAAGGGAAGGAGACAGAATGATATCTTCGGTCTTCCGTCGGCCTCCTATGTCTCTGAAGCCTCTGTCCTACCCATGTTTAGCTGAAAACAGAGACAACCCAAGATGTGCCCTAAGTTTTGAGTATGAGAATCTCTCAGACTCCCCATGATGAGATGTTGTCACCGTCATCAGCCCATTGAGAATCACTAGTATCTCCAGCTGCTAAGATGTTGCTCAATTTAATTCCTATAATTAGGAATTGATTTTTTAGGACAATTGTATATTAAGGTTTTTTTTTTTGTTTTGAAATATAACATAATATAATATTTACAGGATTGTTTAAATTACATTATCCTAGAAAATGAATATTTTCCTGACTTCCCCATTCAAGAAGTCTATCTTTAAATGTTGTCAGTCCTTTTAATTCTACTCTTGAATTTCCTGTTGCTCTTAATTTTCTCCATGGATATTTTCACCTAATTGCAGACATCTACTATTACTTACATGCCTATACCTTTTGTAAAAATCCATCATTTGCCTCTTGTAATCTATTCTTGACTCTCCCCTTATCCTCCCACACTTCGTCTTTGCTATCAAAGCAAAGATTGATTAGGATGTTGGCACTCACCCAAGAAGCTAAATGGTGAGAAAAGTGGACTTCATCCCAACCCCACTAATGCAGGATAAAGCAGACCAGTCATAGTTGTTTCATTTTCCTTCTATAAATGGATTTAGGTAGGGGTATGTGTCCTAACCATACCAATGAGATGACATTGCCTCTTTGAGGACACTCAAGATTTCCCACTAATTAAGAAAGTCAAATGGCAAAGTGGAGTTATAGAAAGATATGGTACTGAATTAAGGTAGGTATTCCACCTTAGGTCATTGTGGTCTATAATAATCATTCTCTTTATTGTGAAAACCATATTATCTGGTTTATCATTACTAGTAGCCAAAAGCTACTGTTCAATAGGCTGCCTTCACCTGAGTTCCAGACCCATATTTTCAAATATTCATTTTCAGTTTGATCCAGAGGCATCACATGAAGCTCATTGTGTGTTTGTGTTAAAATTGTAATTTATAATGTCCCCACCTCCAGGCCAGAAACTTGGAGTCATCTCCCCAACATTTACATTGCATTTCCCAGGTGACCGCTAGGTCCTGTTGATTCAACATGTAAAACATCTCTCAAATCTGCCCTCTCCACTCTACTTGTAATATTTTTTGTTCCCTTGCCAACTACTTGTTGCTTGTCTAATCAGTTCTATGCACCATTTTCACATTTATGCTTCCAACACACTGATAATTCTTAAAAATGTTCATAAAGAGTATAATATGATCCGATATATTTTATGGTGCCTTTTGGAATAAACTATTAATATTTTAATATCCAATTTCTTTATGAACCTTCCATTTTTGCTTTATCTCTATACATATTCACATGTACTCTAGCTAGAGATGTCTACTGATCATTCCCTAAATATGCTCTGGGAACATATATGCATTTGCTTGCACTGTTCTGTCTGAACATAATGCCTTTTTTATCTTACTAAACTGACAACATCCATGTTCAGTGGTACCTCTGTAAAGAGCTTTGGGACCCACCCCATTCAATTGAAAGTACTATTCTTTTGGAGAGTACTATTTAGTTCTTACTGCGAGTGTATTATGTATCATTTGCATTTTTAGTACTCAAGTGTTCATTACTTTTTGAACTGTCTAGAAGGAAGTTTTGTTGTTAACTCCTAAATAGATCCCAGAATCTCCATTGTTCAAACAAAATGTGATTGAATACATCTTTACATTCAGAAAGCTAAGAAACCATAAGTGAACATATAACATTAATCATTAATACGCATAATGGCTAGCCACCACACTGTGGTTATCACGATCTCATAGTTACCATAAACCTAGCAGCATCTGGCAAATAGTAGCTCTTCAATAATTTATGCTGAATTAAATTTATCACATTTCTTTTTTTTTTTTTTGTATTTTTTTTTTTTTTT